>NW_006408611.1:10596002-10645042 GCF_000296735.1 Chrysochloris asiatica
TGTCTTTTGTCCCCTCATATGCACATGAAAGCTGGACAGTGAATAAGACGCACTGAAGGACAATTGATGCATTTGAATTATAGTATTGGCTAAGTATGTACCAAATATTGCCAGAAGAAGGAACAAATCTATCTTGGAAGAAATGCAGGCAGAAGTTCCTGTGAAAGGACATCATGCTTGGTAAAGCAGAGGGTCATCAAAACTGAGCATGACTCTCAATGAGATGGATTTACATAGTAGCAGCATCAGTGGGCTCGAGGATAGCTAGGACTGTGAGGGTGGCCCAGGACTGGGCAGTGATTTGTTCTGTTGTTCATGGGGTTCAATCATTCATATCCAACTCTGTGGTACCTAAAAACAACAATAACTAACCTCTTTTGGACAAACACCAAAACTCACTTTAGCTAGCTTAAGTCAAAAGGAGGACCCTATTTAAAGGTTCAAGATGTTTCATGGAATCCCCTGTCAAGACTTTAGCTAGGTTTTGGAACTGAATTGAATCAAGAATGGGGAAGCGGGAGGCAATCCAGGTATTCCTCTCTTTCCATTTCTTCTCTCTGCATCACTCTATCTGCTTTGCTTCTTGGCTTCTCCCTCAGAAAACTAGCTGTTTCTACTTCTTCATCCCACAAGCAGCTCCCAAGTTATACACTGCAAGTCTGGCCAGTCACCATGAGAAAGAGAATCTCATTTTAGCAGTTTTAAATGTCTAGTAAATGGACTCAGGCTCCCTCTTTTGTCCTATAAACTGACAGGAAGGTGAGATCACATTTTACACAATGGCTGTGAATGGTAGACTGCTGTCACCTTTGGTTCTAGGACAAGAGAATCAATGTGCCATGCAGAATACCCAAACTGTGCTTCAAGATGTTATCTGTGCATTTATGGATGATGTGCTGGAGAAGCAGCCTCCCTAGAGATGCACATGAGCAAGCTTTGTCTTGGATATTTACCCATTCAGCAAAGTTAATAAGCCCCAACTAAGCAGCAGCAAGGCTGGTGACAATGAGCAAACCTGTTTTCAGGGATCCACATAGTTGATAATGAGAGCAGACATTTGTTACAACGTGATTAATACAGAAATGGGAATAGATACAAGACACTGTTAAAGGACTAGGGCATTTGTGGTGACCTTTGCCTATGAGCCACAGAAGTTTTTTTGCAGAGGATGGATTATTTGTTATGTTTTAAGGAGCATCTAAACATTTGGGTAGACCTTCTATAGGTAGGAAAATTCATGTGCAAGGCCTGAGGAAGCATGATGTGAGCAGGCCATGGTGCTTGCTGTACTAAGGAGAAAAGGTGTTTGGTGGAGAAAGCTGATGAACTGTAATTAAAGTAGTATTGTTAAGATAGGAGACAGAGAATGGATTCTAGAGATATAACTAAAATATAAAGAATTTAGCGGATAATTGAAGGAGTCCAAGTTGACGCTTAGGTATCTTTCTAAAAGGAACGGGTAGATAGTGGTACCGTTAAATAGTAAAGATAAGCAAGCCACCTAATTCATGGTCTGACCAGGCTATTTTGGGGAATGAAAGAGACTATTAGTTACTATGCCAGGATAATACCTGTAAACCAGGACACTTCCAGAGGACCCTGGGTACAGGTGTATCACACATACAGCAAAAACAGGAAGATGACCCTATTCTAATGAGGATAGAATTCGTTCTCTCCATGATTTTGTTTGAGATGCTAGGACACTTTTGATTGAAAGTAGCAAAAACTTCACATCGCTAGTTTATGAAACTAGGAAAATCTATTGTAAGACTACAGAGGTGTCTGGAATTCAAAGGCATAGATAGAGCAAGATCTCTAAAAAGGATAGAAACTAGGGACTAGAGCAAAATAAGGAAACTAAAAATCCCCCCCCCCCCATCTCAAGGATCTCTGGTGGCCATGAGGGTTAAACATTGGACTGCTAACTGCAAAGTTGATGATTCAAACCAACCAGCCACTCTCCACAAGCAAGATGAGACTGTCTGCTCCCATAAAGATTTACAGCCTCGGAAACCCTTTGGAGCAGTTCTACTCCGTTCTGTACCATCCTATTCAGAACTGATTCAAAGGCAGTGGTCTCTCATCTCTGCTCTTGTCCAGAATAGTAGTTCTTAAAGGGTGGTCCCCGATCCAGCAGCATCACATGAGAACTTGTTAGAATATGCATCATTGGATCCCACCCCCAGACCTGTTGCCTCAGAAGCAAGAGGTCACCAATCTGTGTTTAAGACAGCTTTCCAGGTGATTGTCAGACAAGTTTAAGGTTGAAAACCATTTCCCTAAAAGCCTCTCTGTCAATACATTCTTATTTCAACAACTTGCTTTCCGTTTCCATGGAAAGAAAATGAACAAAAGTTACAAAGTCGACTCTCTAGACTTTCCCCTTGTGTAAAAGAGAGATTGAAACTGAGCTGGGTTCTCTAAGCTCCAGTTTGATGCTGCTTGGTTCAGCTTATGACCAGGAAGCTTGGCTGTACCCTCTGTCTAACTAAGTTACATTTGAGTGGTCCCTCAAATTAGGGAGTCTGTTGGCAAAAGATTAGGAGAGACAAGAAATACACAGGCAACTGTAAATTTACATTCCAGTGAAGATGTTTAGAAATCAGTGGTGTTGATAATGTGCCATGGAGTCGGTTCCAGCCCATAGCGACCCTATACAGGGTTTCCAAGGTTGTAAATCTCTACAGGAGCAGAAAGCTTTATCTTTCTACCTCAGAACTGCTGGTAGTTTGGAACTGCTGACCATGAGGTTAGCAGCCCAACTTTTAACCACTATGCTACCAGAGCGCCTTTTAGAAATTAGTTGGTGTTGTTGTTATGTGCTGTGGAGGCAGTTCCAACTCATAGCGACCCTATACAGGGTTTCCAAGGTTGTAAATCTTTACGGGAGCAGAAAGCCTCATCTTTCTCCCATAGAACAGCTGGTAGTTTTGAACTTCTGACCCTGAGGTTAGCAGCCCAATTCATAACCACTACACTATCAGAGGTCCTTAGTAATCAGTAGACATCAGTAGGCTTAGAATTCAGTAGGCTATAGTAAAAGATTTTATAAAAGGATATTGGGAAGTTCAGAGATCCTTTGAAAGAACCATAGATCTGGGTTATAAACCTCACATCAAGGAACACGCCCTGCCCACATCTCAGGGGCTGCTCTGGGACCATCACTGCTCAGCACATGTCTAGAGGCTCAGACTGACCCACAGCCCTTCTGTTTCCTCCTAGACTTCGTTGTCTTTGAAAATTCTAAATATTGCACTGTTTAATGCTAGTAGATAAGGAGCCTAGAGTGGCATGGTAGGTTAAGCATTGGACTGCTAGTCGAAAGGTCAGAGGTTCAAATTCACCAGTTACTCTGTAGGAGAGCAATATGGCAGTCAGCTTCCGTAAAGATTTACAACCTCAGAAAACCCATGGAGTCCTATAGGGTCACTGTGAGTCAGAATCAACTTGATGCTGGTAGATTTGGTTTTGGTGTTAATCCTACTAGAGAGTAAATGAAGCGAGACAGAGAGGGAGAGAGAAAATAAATATGAGCATGATGCTAACTGCACTCAGTACTGAACGCCTCCCATCATCAATGATGACTTGGCATCCCACAGACTTCAGCCAATTGCATTGTAACATTAAATGTCCTTCTTATGTATTCACTGTTGACTCACAGTACTCGGGGTGCACAGTGGCTTTTTCCTGTTTAAAAACTAAACACAACAAATGTAAAGACTATGCTACATTTAATAAGCACCCAATGTTTCTGTTTAGATTGAAAGCCTGGAAGACGAAGCTAATATAGTGGTTCAAATGTACAAGCTTGTTGAGCAGTATCATGTCCCAACACCTCCTGAAGACTTCGCTGTTTTTGCAACTATGAAGCCATCCATTGTTGCTGTTCGAAATGCCATTGATAAATCAGTGGGTGACAGAGATACAAGAATCAAGCAATTTTGCCTGCATTTGGGTAGAGATCTCGAAGAGCTCAACAATGAAGTAAGCGAAGTCAAACTGCAAGCACAGGTAAGCTAAAACAGGGCTTTTTAAAGAACGATTATCAAGTTTTACTGTTATTTTTAATTAAACCACTTAAGGAGCAAATTTCATTTTTTAATTCATTTTAACCTTTGTTTTTATGGTGTAATTCGGATCAATTATCAATGTCTTTGAGCTGGTATTAAAAATTAGAAGCATTTCCGAACCTCTCTTTATGTACCAAATAGATTCTAGACCATTTTAAGTCAAGCATACATGTATTTTGAACTCTGTTCTCCCTGGGTGACTTCTAATATTTTGAAGTGAATGATTTTACAATGTGCTAGCATGCATTGGTGGCTCCGTATGGTAAGTGCTGTGATTCAAGTCCTCCAGCCACTCTGCAAGAGAAAGATGAGGCTTCTGCTCCCCCAAAGACTGAAAAAACAACAAAACAAAACAGCCTCGGAAACCCTATCCAGGGTTGCTTCAGAACCGACTTGAAGGCACCTGACAACATCAAGCATGCTTTATAGCTATTGTCACAATTTTAAAATTTGCTTAGCCACAATATTGGAAAATTCTCCCTTGGAAAGACTCAGAGTAAAACTGATAAATGGTAATGAAGAACATTTGGTTAACTGGCACAGATTTTATTATAGAAAAGACACCGGGGAATATTAAAAACAAGTTTAAGAATCTAAGTGATTCTTATCTGAAGTATACATGAAAATATGATTTTGTAATAATCTATTATTTTACTATTAACGTTGACGAAATCTTATCACAGAAGTGTAACTATCTAAACATATATAATCAAATAGAAATTGGAAATAAACTCAATGTTGTTTATCAACAGAGAATTAAGAAAATGTGTCAGGGGACATCCAGTCAAAGGAATATAAAACAGACATTCAAATTACAATATATATGTGCTGACATGGAAATTTAATAACTGACATTTTTTGTGTCCTTACTGTGCCAAGTACTATTCTAAGGATTTTCCACTGGTTTTCCTTTCGTGTTGGAATTTTTTATTTTCTCACAGAGAAAACTGCACATAACTGTTGTTGTTATGTGCCGTCAAGTCAGTGCAGACTCTTAACAATCCTGTTAGTGGATCTGAGTAACTAACATTGTGGTTAGCAGTCTAGTGCTGATCCTACAGTGCCACACCAGGGCTCCATCATAACTATAGAACTCTACAACTCAGTGAATTATCAGCAGTAAGACACATCCATGTAGGTCAAGAGTAATAGAATTATGAGCACCCTACAAGTCACTAGAGACCTGGTGTGGTGGCTGTGGGATAAAACACTGAACCACAAGGTCAGTTTTAACTACAAGATTGGCAGTTCAAACTAACCAGCCACTCCTTGGAAACCCTATACAGGGTCGCTATGTGTCAGAAGCAAATCAACAGCACTTAACAATAACAACAGAAGTTGCCTGGTGATGCAATGGTTACAGTGCTCAGCTAGTACCTGAAAAGTCACCAGTTGGAACCCACCAGCATCCCCCCAGGAGAAAAGACCTGGCAATCTTTTCCTGTCAAGAAGGGAGCCTAGGAAACCCTATAGGAGGCTGCTATGTGTCAAAATCAACCTGACAGTACACAGAAACAGAAGTCCCCTTAGTATTTCCTCTAATCACTAATCCTTCCCTCTTTTCCAAATGCAGCCACTACCCTAAATGCTAATTCCATAAATCAGTTTTGCCTGCTTGTAAAATTCTGTTAAATAGAATAGTACAGGATGCATGTCTTTTATTTTGTTTTGTTATATTCCTAATCTCCATCCATGCTACTGTTACAGCTATTTTGGTGCTGTATCATATTTCATGGATGCTCTGGTGATGCAGTGGTTAAGCACTCAGCTGCTAATCTAAAGATCAGCAGTTCAAACCCACCAACCACTTCAAAGGTGAAAGTAACTCTATGGGGCAGTTCTACTCTGCCTTATGATATGAGTTTGAATTTGACTTTTCTACTATGGACTCATAACCTTTCATTGTCGGCCACAATTTAATTATCCATTCCACAGTTGGTGTGGACTTTGAGGTTGCTGGGAACATTCTTGCATATATTTGCATGTTTTAACTCATTTAATTCTCAGAACATCTATGAAGTTTTGTTATTCACAATTTATAGAGACAGAAACAAAAGTCCAGTACTTCCCTAGGGTCACATAGATAACAAATGGAGGAGCCAAGATTCAAGCCGAGGCAGTCTGCTTCCAGTGATTAATAGTCTGCTGTTAATTGTTGTGCTACATATTATATTGGAGTCATGGTATGGTGCTGCAGGATAAGCACTGGGCTGCTCACCACAAGGTTGGCAGTTCAAACCCACAAGTTTCTCCTCAGAAACCCTATACAGGGTCACTATGAGTCGGAGCTGTCTCAAAGGGACTTAACCACAACAACTTATACTGTATTAGATATACAGCAGACTATTAATAAGTATGAGTAATTATTTATATAATATATGTGTGTATAGATAGATCACTAGAGAAGGTGAAAAGTGCTTTTAACAGTGCTTTCTGGGTAATCACGCATTTTAAAAAGCACATATACAAAAATTACAGCAGGGCTTCTGTCTACATTGGGCCATAACAGGTACTTCTATACCCAAAGCCCACTGACATCATGCTGTTTCCAAATTATAGTGGCTCTGTGTAGTGTTCCCAAGGCTGTAAGTCTTATGTGAGCAGAAATCCTCATTTTTCTCCCACAGAGTAACTGGTGGGTTTGAACTGCCAACCCTGCTGTTAGCAGTCCAATGCTTATCCTACAGCACCTCCAGGGCTCCTTAAAGTACTACTGTGTTTAATTGCCATTGAGAAGGTTCCAACTCATGGAGACCCTGTATAGGGTTTCCGAGGTTTTATATCTTTGAGGAGTGGAAAGCCTCATTGTTCTCCCATATAAAGACTGACAGGCTTGAACCATGGACTTCGTGTTTCTCATTCCAGTGCTTATCATATGGAGCCATTGTGCTCCCAAGTACTACTGTGTTACTAAGTGCTGTCAAGTCAGTCTGACTCATCGTGACACTGCATAGGGTTTCCGAGGAGCAGCTGGTGAGTTTTGAACCACCAACCTTTTGGTTCAAATAGACCTCGCGGTCCAGTGCTTATCCTGCAGTGCCACACCAGGACTCCAAGTACTACTACAGGTGGTGTTAAGTGCTGTTGAGTCAGTTCCGACTCATAGCAACCCTATATAGGGTTTCCTAGGAGCGACTGGTGAGCTTGAACCACCGACCTTGAGGTTCAAACAGACCTTGCAGTCTATAGTGGGTCTGAAATTAATTTACTATCATCCTTGGTAAAGAACTGCAACTGTATTATTTCCCTAAATGATGGATGTCATCTTGTTTTTAAGGCCCACACTCCTACTCAACAGAGATAAACTGAAATTTAATGATTGATGATAACTCAATTTTATTCAATGTCATGAAAATGTCTGTTTCATTCTAACTTGGTCTCTGTTAATTCAGTTCAAAATCTAAACTCTTTTTTCGGACATTTCTTTGTTCTTAAGAGACCAACCCATCCCGCCTCTTATGCCATAATGGACAGCTTGCAATTTGCGGGGCCTCCTGGTGGATGGAGGGGGGCAGGGGCATGTTGTTCCCAGGCTGCCCTCTGGTCCAGGGCAGCTTCCAGTGCATCTGGGTGCCCTGGGCAGCTGTTCACTAAGGGCCTTTCTTGGTTCTTTAGGCACCATCGCTGCTGCAACCCATCATTCCTGCCAACAGCTTACAGTGTCATGTGATTTAAGGAGCTCTGGTAGCCAAGTGATTACAAGTAGGTCTGCTAACCTCACGGTCAGCAGTTTAACTACCAGGTGTTCCATGGGAGAAAGATGAGGCTTTTCTGCTCCCGTAAAGATTTACAGCCCAGGGTCACTATGAGTCGAAATAGCCTCCATAGCACACCACCACCACCATCATGTGGTTTGTGACTTTCTTATTCTGATCTCAGACCTCTTCTGGCCTGAGGTGTGTAGCCTTATGCACACACTTCAGAACACATGTGCATTCACACACAGCATTCCTACGTTAAGAATCATCTGGAGCATGTTACCATTCTGAATGCAGAACCACACTGAATGAGAGGTGCAATCACCAGCCTCCCCAGGCTCTGTCTGTAATAGTCCCACATTTCTTCCATTTTCTTGAGATTCCACCAAACATAGTTTTGTGTTAATCTGACTACTTAGTCTTCATTTTCCTCTCTTCCTCCCTCTCAGAATTCAAAGGACTTCCCGCTTCCTTTTTTTAAAAAAAGAAAATGTATCATACGCTCTTCCTTCTCTTCCCTGTTACATTTACACCCTTTCCCTGAAATTGGGTTTGTTGAAGAAATGTAGACAATGAAGGCAGATGAGAGAAAACACATTAGATACTACTTGTCTTTTAAAACACTGTAAGGCCCATGCCAACTTTTTTGAGACACTGCTGTACTTTTTATGGCATACATTGCTTTAAAATTCAAGAAAGGCAAACAAGTTGACATATTTTATCTCCTTAAAAAAAAAAGAGTACAGTGAGAATTATGGAAAATATTGTTTGAAATTATTTACTCATTCATTTAACTTAATTGATCTACATCAAAAAGTAGGAATTACTAACCAAAAGCCATCTTAATTTTACAGGATCCACAGATTTTGGATATAACTGCTGACCAATCCAAAATAAAGGCCATGTTGGATGATCTGCAAGTGGTTCTAGATGATCTTCAAAAGCGTGCATTTCAATACAAATCCTATCAGAAGAATTTTAAGGTGATGCCAGCTCTCCACATCTGTTTTTAACATGTGTACATAGAAGGTGGAATTCATGCCAAACACTTTCATCACTGTTACTGTAAATGTTCAGTGCTGAATACCTACCTGTGTTCTTACTATAGTGCTAAAAACAGACTGAGACACAATATAAGACATGCCCTTGCCTTTGAAGTATTTGTAGATTGGTGTATATTTCTTATTAAAAAATAATTGTGAAGTATGGAAAACTGTCAGACCAGGCACTGTAGTTTCAACGTTAAAATGTGTTATGAGTTTTTAAAGGTGGTCAGTTAAAGCCCCACTGTTCTTTCTTATATAAAATTCAAGTATCTTTTACATTCATGTTTGTGCTATGAATCCATGAGCACTGTACAATTTTCTCCAGTTTAATGTGCCAGTTTGGTGAAGGAAGGGATCTTCAACTAAGCTAGAGTATTGATGAGCCAAAGGGTAGGTTGGACAGATTTAAAGATGTGCTTTGTGAAAGTGAAGAGAAAGTGGGAAGGAATGCAGGTACTCTGGACTACTTTAAGAGACTAACAAGAAAAGAGACTATTCCTAGGGTCAAAGTCAAAGGTTCAAATGAGGGATGTGTTGTTAGTTTCCCCAAAAGTCTCAGAGTTGTGTGCCTGGACTTGGTGTGGGCATGCTCTGCTCTGTCTCTTCCAGAGCCCCAGATGGATTGCCCCAGAGTGTTCTGAGGAGCTGTCTGCTTGAAATAAATCCCAAGACTCTGGAAGAGAAATCTGCATAATAATGAATTTAGCACCAGGCAGTGCAGCTGCTACCATGTTTGGGGCAGGCGATGGTGTGCGAAAGAACCAGGGTTCAAACTGTTCCCAAGTTGAGTTGACTGACTTATATGATAGAAGGATACACAGTTGGCAAGGTAAAGAAGAATTATTGTTTGATCTAAAAGAGTTAAAAATAACTCTATGGACAAGAAAGAATAGCATTGCTTGAGCCAGAGCCTGGAACAGAAGAAATGTGTCCCTCTCTCATCCACACTTCATGTCTACACTTGACTCATTCTTCTTTCACCTCAGATCTAACTCTTTGGGGGAACAGAGCATAACTGGTCATGTCTAATTCTTGATGGAAGACTTAATGTCAAAAACATAATGTATCACAGTGCTCCCAGTTTGTGTAACCAACTTCCTAGGGGGGTTCCCACCTCCCAGCTATGGCAGTCTTCGAATCTTCACAAGAAAATTGATTTTTTAGTTTGCAACCTTTCTCTCCACAGGGTTCAGATACAGTCTATGGGATTAGGAAAAGGGAAGAAATAGGCTGTCCTCTCCATCATAAACTTCTCCAGTCCCCCAACATCACTAGCTACCACACAAGCATCTTCTCCCTTTTCTATCATTTAAGTACATAAGCCTCTGAAGACTCATCCATTTTCCCCATAAAAAAACCCCGCCATGTTTGTAGGTACATGTATGATCCAACTTGTTTCTGTCTCTCCTTTTCTTTCCTCATTTAGGACCAACATTCTCCCAAGTAGTCACTGATGAAGAGTTACTACTAGGAATATAACATAATATTCTTATATCTGAAAAGTAAATAATGTATTTTGCTATTATATTTTTAAAGGTTGAAGTGTCCAAGTTTGATGCTTTGGAAGAAGTTAGTGCTGAATTGAAGCTCAAACAATTACTCTGGGATTCTTTCTTTGAATGGGATATACTCCAACAAGAATGGTTAAAGGTATAAAAAAAGATCACAATTCTTAAATGACTTTTGTATTCACTAAAATTAAAATTAGTAACGTATATTGTTAGGATCATTTTTAGTAATCAAATATATGCTTAAGACTCCTGGTGTGGCGCTGCACTGCTAACCACAAGGTCGGCAGTTCAAATCCACCAGCTGCCTTCAGAAACCGTATACAGGGTCAATATGAGTTGGAACCAACTTGAAAGCACTTGACAACAACAACAATATAAATATTCAGTAAAATATGCTGTGTTATAATTTTATGGGAATTATGATTAGCTTCCCAGTGAAATGTACAAAGTTCCTTCTATCACTATTATTATAAGGCAGGCTTCTTGGTCCTTCATTGAGAAGAAAAAGTGAAGGAAGCATTAGAGTTCCTCACTACATGACATCTAATTGCTTTGTGGTTTCTCAACAGAGTATTATGACAACACACCCAAGTATTCTTAAGGATTGCAGAATTCTATTTGTGAAATTTTAAGGTTTACAAATTTCCTATTGTCCTGAGTTCATATGACTATCTGACAAGTCAGTATATATTATGTGCACCTAGCAAAAAGATTGGTGGTTTGAACTTATCCAAAGGCACCTCAGAAAACAGGCCCGGTGATCTTTCTGAAAGTCAGAGACTTGAAAATCCTACGCTGTAACACATGGTCACCACATGCTGAATGAATTGGCAACCAACACCAACATCCACCGCTCACCTATCAAGTTTGTACTGTAGTGGCTTGTGTGTTGTGATGCTGGGAGCTACGCCAGTGATATTTTCAGTACCAGCAGGTTCATCCATGATGGACAAGTTTCAGCTGAGCTTCCAGACTGTGAAAAACTATCTTGAACTATAATGCTTCCTATGATAGGATAATGTCCATATACCTACAAGGAAGCCCAATTAATACCACTATTACCCAATTTTACAAACCAAACACTAAAGCAAATGATGATGCAATTGAAGAATTATACCAGCTTCTTCAATGTGACATTGATCAAACATATAATCAAGATACATTGATAATTACTGGTGATTGGAATGTAAAGGTTGGGAACAGAGGAAGGATCGGTAGTTAGAAAATATGGCCTGCGTGATAGAAACAATTCTGGAGATTGCATGATAGAATTTTTTAAGACCAATGACTTATTCATTGTAAATACCTTTTTTAAACAACATAAAAGATAACTATGCACAAGGACCTCACCAAATGAAATACAGTGAAATAGAATTGACTACAACTGTAGGAAGAGACGGTGGAAACCCTCCATATCACCAGTCAAAACAAGGCCAGGGGCTTATAGGCAATTTCAGGCTGAAGTTAAAGAAAATTAAAACAAGTTCACAAGAGCCAAAATAAGACTTTGAACATATCCCTTCTGAATTTAGAGACCATCTCTGAAGAAAATTAAAACAAGCCTACGAGAGCCAAAATAAGAGTTTGAACATATCCCTTCTGAATTTGGAGACCATCTCAAGAATAGATTTGATGCTTTAGACATTAATGACCGCAGACCAGAAGTGCTGTTGGATGACATTCAGGAAAGAAGCAAGATGTCATTAAAAACAGAGTCAAGAAAGAAAAGACCCAAGTAGATGTCAGAAGAGACTCTGAAACTTGCTCTCCAGCAAACAAATGCTAAAGCTAATGGAAGATATGAGGAGGTAAAAGAGCTGAAGAGAACATTTCAAAGGGAAGCTCTAGAAGACATGGTCAAGCGCTACATGCAAAGACTTGGAATTAGAAAACTAAAAGGGAAGAACACACTCAGCATTTCTCAAGCTGAAAGAACTGAAGAAGTATACAAGCCTTGACTTGCATTATTGAGGAATTCTAAGGGGAAAATATTGAATGATGCAGAAAACAAAAAAAGAAGATGGAAGGAATACAAAGTGTCACCATGCCAAAAGGAAGTGGTCAATGTTCAACCATTTCTAGAGATAGCCTATGATCAAGAACTGATGGTACTGTGGGAAGAAGCCCAAGGTGCAATGAAGGCAAAGAACCAGGCTCCAGGAATTGACGAATGTAAATTGAAATTTTTCATTACACTTACGTGACACTGGAGGCACTCATTCATCTATGCCAAGAAATTCAGAAGACGTCTACCTGGCTAACTGATTGAAAGAGATCCAAATTTGTGCCCATTCTAAAAAGAGGTGACCAATGGAATGCAGAAATTGTCAGGCAATACCATTTATTTATCATGCAAGTAAACTTTGCTAACGATAATTTTTAAATGGCTGCAACAGTACATGAACTGCTAGAGGTTCAAGCCAGAGTCAGATGAGGACTTGGAACAAGGGATATCATTGCTGACATCAGATGGATCATGGCAGAAAGTAGAGAATACCAGAAGGATGTTTAGTTTGCTTTTTTGAATATACAAAGGCTTTCAACTGAGTTGATTATGACAAGCTATGGATAACATTGTGAAGAATGGGTATTCTGGAACACTTAATTGTGTTCCTGAAGACCCTGTATATAGACCAAGAAGTAGTTGTTGGGATAGAACAAGGTGACACTTAATGATTCAAAATCAGGAAAGGTGTGAGTCACAGTTGTATTCTTTCACCATAATTAATCAATCTGTATGCCAAGTAAATAACCTGAGAAATTGGATTATATGAAGGAAAACATGGCATCAGAATTGTAGGAAGACTTATTAACAACCTGCGATATGCAGATGCTACAATCTTGCTTGCTGAAAGTGATGAGGACTTAAAATCTTTACTGATGAAGATCAAAAACCAGAGTCTTCTGTATAGGTTGCATCTCAATTGTAAAGAAAACAAAAATCCTTACCACTGGACCAACAAATAACATCATGATAAATGGAGAAAAAATTGATGTTGACAAAGACTTCATTTTGCTTGGGGCCACAATCAACACTCATGGAGGTACCAGTCAAAATATCAAATGATATATTAGGCAAATCTGCTGCACAAAAACTCTTTAGAATGTTCAAGAGCAAAGATGTCAGTTTGAAGATG
Source organism: Chrysochloris asiatica (assembly GCF_000296735.1). NCBI lineage: Eukaryota > Metazoa > Chordata > Mammalia > Afrosoricida > Chrysochloridae > Chrysochloris > Chrysochloris asiatica. Next base: position 10,609,465 of record NW_006408611.1, read on the forward strand.
AAGATATGCCTGACCCAAGCCATGGTATTTTCTCAAATGCATGTGAAAGTTGGACAATGAATAACGAAGACCTTAGAATCATTGATGAATTTGAGTTATGGTGTTGGAGAAGAATACTGAGGGGGTACCATGGACTGCCAGAAGAACAAACTAATCTGTGTTGGAACAAGTGTAACCAGATTATTCCTTAGAAGCCAGGATGGCCACACTTTGGCTCTCATACTTTGGACGTGTTCTCTGAAGGATCCAGTCTCTGGAGAAGGACATCCTGCTTGGTAAAGCAGAGGTTCAGAGTAAAAGAGGAAGACTCCCAGTGAGATAGATGGCTTTGGCACAGTGTCAACAGCAATGACCTCAAGTGTAACGATTCTGAGGATGGTGCAGGACGGGGCAGTGTTTCGTTTTGTTTTGCATAGGGTCACTGAGTTGGAACTGCCTTGACAGCACTTAACAACTACAGCAGTAACAACAGCATATCTTTATATAACTGTTAAGTACACATACATAGGTTTTTATATACCTTGCTAAAGTAAAAATTGGCTGTCTCCTTTGAAGACTTTGATGAGTATTGACTCTCAGGAACAAACTACAGGGGAAGCAGTATTACATTCTGTGATACGGGACACAAGGACCATGATAAGAATAATAAGGAAGTGTCAGACATAATGAGTAATTTCATTTCCAAAACTATAGTCATAACTTGTAATCATTCATCTACTAGGAAAATCTGACTATATATATTTTTTTTTTTTACTAATTCCACCTTAATTTTTCCTATGTCTTAATTCTTTTTTTTTTTTTTTTTAATGTATGTTCCTAGTCCAAATTTGACTGCCTGGATCCAGAAATGCTGAACTCCCAGGTTACTAAATATACTAAGTTTGTGGCTCAGTTGGAAAAAGGCTTGCCACCCAACAATGTAGTGCCTCAACTCAAACATAAGGTGGAAAAAATGAAAGAAAAGGTAAGATTAGTAAAAATTGTTTCAGAAACCCAGGCTAGTTGGTGATGTAACTTGAAGCTAATGAGATGTAAATCAGGATTTATTCCTTATTTAAGTTAGTCTGCTTTGCAGAGAGAAGAATACACAAGTTCAAATTTTTAAGATGTACAAGCTGCATCCCCACCTTCAAAAAGACCAAATCATGTAATTGAACATCTAGGTTAGAAGGACCATTCAGAGTAAGAGTTTCCCGAGTGTTGATAGAGCAAATGTTAAAGGAAAGGTTGTAGATGTGCTGAGATGCTTGTCCTCTCAGCCCTGAGGCAGCCATAGGAAGCTAGTGTAGCTCTGTCCATTTATATTCCTACAAACATTGTCATGTCCCAGGTGTGCCACAATGTGCAAAGTCCAACAATAGGTGTGCAGGACAGTCTCTTTAAAACCTGTCACTGTTGGGGCAATGCCTAAACTGGAAAACAAAACGGAAAAGACTGGAGCCTATTAGCCAGTTTGCATTAGGTTTTTTAAAGAGACGAAATAAAGGACTAAACGAAGACACTGGTAGGAAAAGTAAGCAAAGTTTCAGGCACAGTGGGAAGCAAAGTAATCACGCTGAGTGTTTTTGTACACTTTTTGTTTTGTTTTCATTTTCCTTAGACTTACAATGGTGTTGTTGTTGTTAGGTGCCATCAAGTTGGTACCGACTCATAGTGACCTTATGCACAGCAGAACAAAACACTGCCCGATCCTGGGCCGACCTCACTATTGTTGCCACACTTGAGTCCATCGATGCTGCCACCTGTCCAACCCATCTCGTTGGGGGTCTTCCTCTTTTTCTCTGACCCTCCACCTTACCAAACATGATAGCCTTCTCCAGTGAGTAGTCCCTCCTGAAAAGACGTTCAAAATATGAAAGACGAAGTTTGGCCATCCTGGCTTCCAAGGAGCACTCTGGCTGCACTTCTTCCAAAAACGGATCTGTTTGTTCTTTTGGCAGCCCATGGTACTTTCAGTATTCTCCTCTAACACCATAACTCAAATGCGTCAATTCTTCTACGGTCTTCCTTATTTACTGTCCAGTAAATACTGTTCAGTAACCTCATGCATATGAGCTTACTGAAAATACCATGGCTTGGGTCAGGAACACCTTAGTCCTGAAGCTGACATCTTTGCTCTTTAACACTCTATAAAGGTCTTGTGCAGCAGATTTGCTTAATGCAATGTCGTTTGATTCTGTGACTGCTGCTTCTGTGAGTGTTGATAGTTGATCCAAAAAGAATGAAGTCCTTGACAATTTCAATCTTTTCTCCGTGGATAAAAATTTTGTTTATTGGTCCAAGGTAAGGATTTTTGTTTTCTTTACATTGAAATGTAATCCATACCAAAGGCTGTGCTGTTTGATCTTCATTAGTAAATGTGTTAAGTCCTCTTCACTTTCAGCAAGCAAGGTTGTAGCATCTGCATATCTCAGGTTGTTAATATGTCTTCCTCCAATCCTGATGCCACATTTTTCTTCATATAACCCAGCTTCTCATAGTATTTGCTCAGCATACAGGTTGAATAATTATGATGAAAAAAATACAACCCTGTCGCACACCTTTCTTAATTTTAAACCATTCAGGGTTCCCATGTTCTGTTCAAACAACTGCCTCTTGGTCCAAGTACAGATTCCTCATGAGCACAATTAAGTGTTCTGGAATACTCATACTTCGCAATGTTGTCCATAGCTTGTCGTGATCCACACAATCGAAGGCCTTTGCGTAGTCAATAAAGCACAGGTAAACATCTTTCTGATATAGTCAGCTTTCAGCCAAGATCCATTGGGCATCAGCAATAACATCCCTCGTTCCACGGCCTGTTCTGAATCTGGCTTGAACCTCTGGAAGTTCTCGGTCAGTGTATACTTGCAGCTGTTTCTGTATTACCTTTAGTAAAACTTTCCGGTGTTTTCCATTTTTTGTATAGATCTAAGTATCTTGACTCCTAGCATATTCACTCTGTCTAAAGAACTGTCTTTAATAGTTCTTAGAAAGTAGGCCTATTAACAATGAATCCTTTTAGTTTTTATTATGAGAAAGTCTTTATTTATTTATTTATTAACTTTTTCTGTGAACTGAGTTAAGTAAAGTTCATACACAAGACTATCAGTTTTCCATTGAAGAAATCATACACTTTGTTTCATCTCAATGACTGCAATCCTTCCATGCAAAAACAGCTATCCCACTTCCTCCCTGTGGTTCCTATTTGCATTCCACCCACCTTCCCATCCTTTCTCAACTTTGTCTGTAGGAAAATGTTGCCCTTTTGATTTTGAACAATTGACCATTTTATAGTGAGCATTCCTTCCTAGTGTTGTTGTCCCTCCCTATATATCTATCTACTGCTTGGTTGAAAATCAGGCCATGAGGGTGAGTTCCTTCCCAAACCAGAAGGGTGGTCAAAGCCATAGTCTCGATTCCTTCAGTCTCTTTCTGACTATAAATTCGGTCTTTTTTTAAAAATAATTTTGAGTTTTGTCCCACACTTTCTCCCACTCTATGCACCTTCTAATGTGATCCCCTTTCAGAGCAGTTGGTAGTAGTAGTCAGGCACTGCCTACTTCAACTGGTCTTAGAGTCAGGGAGACTGATGTTCACGAGTGCCATTAGTTTATTGGATTAATTGATTCCAAGCCGCTTCCATTCTTATCAGTCTTCTTTCTTCTGTACATGAAGAGACCAGTAACTGCATCTTAGATGGTTGCTCATGAGCTGTTGAGATCCCATACACTACCAACCTAAGCAGTATGTAGAACAGTGTCTTTGTGGACTGTATTATGCCAGTAGACTATGGTATCCCCGGAGACTATGATCCTGAACCTCCTGGCTCAACAACTCATTGCCTTAAGATATTTGATAATATCTAGGAAGTTTTCATCATTTTGCCCACTGTATGCCTAATTGTGTTTGCAGGTAAGGTAAATCCTCATGTACAAATATCCTCTTTCAAACTTTTGTACATTGGTGGAATATATAAATATATACGTATATATCCCACTCTTTCTCCCTCACCCATTCAGCCTATGTCTCAATTCATGCACACAGAACACTATTGTTCCAAAGTTGTGCATATAACACTATTTATCTCTATCCCCTTTAGCACTTGCATACCTGCCTGTGTCTTCACCTGACGTCATCATTCTTATGCCACCATCATTCTTCTTATATATTGCCCTTCCCATCTCCCAAACTAACATGTGGTCTACCCTCTAGCCACTACCTCTAGTGAATTATGTTCCCATTCTCTCCCATCCCTGGTAATCATCAAAGAATGTTTGTTTTAGTATACAAACTTTTTCTTACACTTTTACAATAATGGTCTCATATAATATTTATTCTTTTGTGATTGACTAATTTCAGTCAGCATAATATCCTCCAGGTTCATCCATGTTTCACAGATTGGTTTTTATTCTTAATTTTTGAAAAGTATTTTCACTGCGTATATAATTCTGGAATTAGAGTCTTTTTCTGCTTGTTTTTTCATTTTATTTCAGCAGCTTTCTGGTATCCTTTTTTCATCTTCTTGTTTGTGTAGTTCCTGGTAAGAAGTCATCCTTGTTCCTTTTTAATTAATGTGTCTTTTTTTTCTGACTGCTTTCAAGATTTTCTCTTTGTTTCAGTTTTCTGTAGTTTTAATATGACAGGTGGTGATTGATATACAATTCTTGCCTACTGTGCAGGAGACCCAAGTTCAGTTCTCAGCTAATGGTCTTCAAGTGTAACCACCCATCGTCTGTGAGTGGCAGCTTGCACATTACACTGATGTTGAACAGGTTTCAGTGCAGCTTTCAGACCAAGACCAACTAGGAAGACAGTTCCAACATTTCCCTTCTGGAATCAGCCAATGAAAATCCAATGGAACACAATGGTCCAGCCCCATTATGTTTCAAGTCACTATGAGTTGGGGCCAACTTGATGGCAGTTTGCAACATCAACAATATAACAAGTGTGGTGTTGTTGCTGTTGTTTGACTGTGTTTGTTCTGCTTGGTGTTCTCTGAACTTCTTAGACCTGCGATTTGAAGTCTGTCTTTAATTTGAAAAAAAAAATTGCAGCTGTTTTTTTTTCTCCCTGTTTTTTTCTCTCTCATTTCCTTCTGTGATTCTAATTACATGTTTTCTTCTTTTTCTCTTTGTGTGTCAGTTTGGAATTTCTAGTCATCTATCTCCAAGTTCACTGATTCTTTTCTAAGTCTCCTGAAAGGCATTCTTTCATTTCCCTTACTGTCTTTCAGTTTTATTAAAAGATTTCAGTTTTATTATTTTAATTTCAATTCTCTGTGTTGAAATTACCCATCTGATCTTGCATATTGTCTACTTTCTCCATTTGAGCCTTTTAAACACATTAAGCATTTGTTGGTTGGTTGGCTGGTTATGTACCATGGAGTAGGTTCTAAGTTATAGCAACCCTACATGGGGTTTCCAAGGCTGTGAATCTTTACAGGAGCAGAAAGCCTCATCTTTCGCTCATGGAACAGCTGGTAGTTTCAAATTTATGACCTTGAGATTAGCTGGCCAACTCGTAACCACTACACTACTAGAACTCCTTATTTTAAATTTTCTGTTAGTTCCAACAAATATATCGTATGTGAGTATGCTTCTGATTTTTGTTTGTTTCTTGGCTGTGTGTTTTTCTTGTCTTTTTATGTGTCTATTAATTTTTTGTTGAAAACCAAGCAGTTTATATAATAAAGTAGGGATGGAGATGATAATTTGTATGCTTGGAGATGAGCATAACCTGCCTTCTGTTTGACTGGTAGTGTAGTCTGTTATGTTAAATCTAATTAGGCACGGGATTAGGCTTAAGGTTTCTTGTTTTAATGGTTAACCTAATTGCACCAAACACTTCACATTTCTCTAGTGATATCTTGTGTTGAAGGTTTAGACTGGTTTGCCAAAGGTAATTTTCTCAATTTCTTTTTCCGTCTCACTTTAGGTCCTTCCTTTGAGCTGTATCTTTCTCCTGCAACTTTCTAAGTGACGTTTCATTATTATGTTTCCTCAACACCTTTTAGTCTGGTGAGAGGGGTAGGTAGAGTCATTTCCTGATGTTCTTATAAGTCTCTTGGTGCACTTACTATGCTGTGACCTAAGGTCTCAGGGAATGAGACATACTGCCCTGTGATCCTGGGTTTCAGAGGGATGACCTTCCCCCAGCTAGGATGCTGAGCTAGCATGTATGGCTGCCACTCTCCCAGGAGTAGAGTGTTTTCTTTCCTGTTTCATTTCTGCAACTGTAATGAGCTCTCACCAGTGCTCTAAACTCAGTTTTTTTTTACCCATTTGCCTTAAGTATTTTGTTCTATCTGGAAGCTAGAGGAGATGCGTCTGGTTAGAGTTGCAGTAGTGGTTGCTATTCCTTTTCCTAGCTAGCTTCATAAGGGAAGCTTTCCTGGATCCTCTCCAGTTTTCCCAGGGAACATCTCTGTATCAGTGGCTCCAGGGACTCAACATTCTCATGTTACCCCAAATTCTTTCTTTATCAATTGATTGAAAACATTTAGCTGAGTCCTATTACGAATTTATATGGCGTCCCAAAGTGTCTGCCCAGGTTAGCACATTTTGAAGACATGTTCCCTACTTTGGGTACCAGTCTGTTTGCAATTTGGGAGTTAGTTGGTTGTCTGAAACGTCTATTCTCTTATGGGTTCAAGAAAAGTCATAAATTTTCAGTTTATCCAGTTTTTTTTGTGTGTGTAAGAATAGAACTGACATTCTTTCTGGCTGTCTGCATCCCCAAGTTGAAACCAGAAATATAAGACTGTTGTCAAGACAAAAGCACGGTATTTCTAAGGCTGTGTGTCTTCCAGCTCCCAGTTATCATTGACTTGAGGAATCCAACTCTGAAGCCTAGACACTGGACAGCTATTGAACAAACAGTTGATGCCACCCTAGTGGACCTTGAAATTCCACTAACCTTGGAGAAGCTCTCTGAGTTGCATGTTTTTGACTTTGGTCAAAAAATCCAGGACATTTCTGGACAGGCTTCTGGAGAAGCGGCTTTAGAAACAATTCTTAAAAAGGTAAGTGTGAAAATTCCATATTCTGTGTTTTGTAACTTTGTCTTGTGATTTGGGTGAAATGGAAACATTCACCAAATCATGCACCTTTTGTTTTGTGACATCAGTTGCGATCCCTACAACACTCTTCCCACTTCCTCCCTGGACTTGGTTTCCTTTTCTCCTTTTCTTTCCCTTCCTGCCTTCAAGCTCTATCCCAGGGCAAACGCTACCCTTTTGATCCTGTATGGTGGCTCGTTCTCAGGAGTGTGCATCTCAGGAGTGCGCATCTACTGTTTGGCTGAAAGTTGAGTCAGGGGGTGAGTTCAGTTTCAGGCTTGAAGGGTGACTAAGGGTCATAGTCTCTGGGGTTCTACCAATATTTATCAGACCAATAAGCCTGGATTTTTTTTAGTTTGGTTCCACATTTTTTCCCCAATTCTTTTCAGGACCTCCAGTTGTGAGTTCTCTAAGAGTGCCTACCAATGGTAACTAGACACTATCTAGTTCTTCTGATCTCAGGGTCACTGAGGCTGGGATCCACATGGTCTAATGCTGTGGGATAATGCACTGGACCACAAGGCCTGTTTGAACCACAAGGTTGGCAGTTTAAATGCACCAGCCACTCCTTGGAAACCCTATATAGTGTCGCTATGAGTTGGAACCAACTCGGCAGCACTTAACAACAAAAGCAAAATAATCTCTGACTAAATGTTTCCATGCGTCTTTGATTATTCTCACTCTTCTTTGCTCCAGAAGGGAAATGACCAATAGTTGCACCTTGGATGGCCACTCAAAAACTTTTGAGACTCCAGTTACTGCTCGCCAGCATAGGATGTAGAACGTTGCCTTAGTGGACCAAGATCACCAAGTGATCTTGGTGCCACTCAAAACTATAGTCCTGATCTGAAAAATATATGTCCTGATTGCTCGCAATGTAAAAGTTTTCAGATTCAGGATGAAAGTTACCAACTTTTGGGCATCTGGATGGATTTTTAGCATTGCTCCTTTCAACCTCTAATTGTCATTCATCCCTCTGTTATTTGGTTACATTTATTACCATGCTGATTGTTGTTGTTGTTGTTAAGTGCAGTTGAGTTGGTTCCAACTCATAGTGATCCTATATAGGGTTTCTGAGATGCAGCTGATGGGTTTGAACTGCCAACTTCGTGGTTCGAAGTCCAGTGTTGACCCTACAGCATCATTATTGTTGTTGTTAGGTGTCATCAAGTCAATACCAACTTATGGCGACATTATGCACAGCAGAATGAAACACTGCCCAATCCTGGGCCAACCTCACTATTGTTGCCACGCTTAAGCCCATTAATGCTGCCACTTTGTCAGTCCATCTCGCTGGCGGTTTTCCTCTTTTTCTCTGACCTTACCAAGCATGGTAGCCTTCTCCAGTGACTGGTAACTCCTGATAATATATCACTCTATAAATCTCCTGTTTAGCCTATAACCCAGCAAGAACTTGATGGCAACAAAGTTTGAAATTGTCTGCCCATATAAAGATCCACACAGCATGGAAAATCTTTCAAACCAAATTAATTTATTTTCCTAACTACAGAGAAGACTGTGTGAATTCTCTGAAAAGCTTCAACACTTCCCTGCTGGTATCACATACTACCTCCTCACCTTAAAAACATATGCACAGCTAGAGAGTGCGGGGCATCCTGGTGTGATGCTGTGGGTTAATACGCTGGACTGTAAAGTCAGTTTGAACCAACTCGATGGCATTTAGCAACAACAATATGGAATACGTGCCTAAATGGAAATTCTTCTTGTTAGTTAAAGCACAAAATGGTGGTAAATAGCACATTAAAGTATCACAAGTTGTTTATATGTATGAACACTGGTTAAATAAAATTAAGCAAATCAGTGTGGTGCTATCAGATAAGTACTGGGCTCCTAACCACAAGGTTGGCGACTCAAACCCATGAGCCACTCCTTGGAAACCCTAGACAGGATCACTGTGAGTCAGAACTGACTCAATAGCTCTTAAAAATAAGAGACAAACAAAATAAAAGGGGGATTTTAGCAATTTTAAGGACAGTAAGAAAGAATGGTATCCCTATGCAGTTTTCATAGATTTCATTTATTTAATGCCTAACCAAAAGATGGATTCAGATATTCTACTGATTGGATATTTCAAAGGTGGAGGATTCTTGGAAAACAACTGAATTTGTCATTCTGCCTCACCGTGACTCCAAAGATGTATTTATCCTGGGCGGCACAGATGACATACAGGTGGGTAACTGGGTTATTAAAATTTTACAGTAAAGGTTCTGGTCAGATCTGATCCTAATCTTTTGTGGCAGATTCTGGTAAAGTAATGAAATATGAAAGTCACAAAATGAAACAACCTCATTGGGAAGGCAAGATATAGGGAGGGCTTCGAAAATTCATGGGAAAATTCCATTATCTTATAATTCGAATTATAAGAATATGATATTTGTTGTTGTTGTTGTTGTTGTTAAGTGCTATTGAGTCAGTTCCAACCCATGGAAACACTGTATAGGGTTTCCAAGGAGCAGCTGGTGAGCTTGAACCGCCGACTTTTCAGTTCAAACCAACTTTGCAGTCCAGTACATTAAACCACAGAGCCACACCAGGACTCAATGAATATGATATAATTGATATGAAGTATTGAATTCAATAATTGAATGAACTATTTAGCAAAGCAATAAATGTGGTATATATGTATAAGAACTAGAATCCTAATGTTCATAATTATTGAGGAATTTAGAAAACCTGAACTTAGAGAGATTGGTGATAGCTGAATCCTTCTGGGACTAGTCAAGACAAGCTGGACCTTAAAGATTAGATAGGAATAGATGGGAGCATATTTCAAACCATTTAAACATGGCAAAGAAGAATAAGTGAGCATGCCAGTTTATAGAACATTCAAATGCTAAATTCACTTAGTTTATGGAGATTACAAGTAGATGGTCATGCTTCACAAAAGATTCAAGTGTTTGGAATATTCCTTATGACTTGAAACACCTTGAAGTCACATTGGTTTAGTAGAAGGAGCCGAGTCTTACAGCCCAATTTTCAAGGCAAAGCTATGGCTTAGGATGGTGCACCTAGATCCAATTGGAAATGAAATGGTTTTACCAATTGTATTTTGCAAGAGGGAGACTAGACCCCACTCTGGGCTCTGGGTGGAGAGCAGACCCAAAGTGAGGGTGTGTCAGTATGAGGTCAACTGATGCTGTATGATGGGATTTCTACTCTCAGGAGACTTAAACAGAGGAATGAACCTCTCTTAGATTAGCAAACATCCATTTTGGAGAGTTGAGGGAGAGGAGAGCTGTCTATATTCACTCAGATCTTGATCTTAATGAGTTCCTTTTTCTTCTTCCATAAAAAGTTGGGACAAAGGTATATTTCTTTCAATAAAAGACAGCTAATTTTGCCAGTATAGGATTCTTTGAGAAGTGAAGACCAGGGTGACCTAAGGGTGTAAAGAAGTTACCAGTTACCGTATAGTGGGAAAGAAAGAAGAGAGTACGGAGCCAAACTAAAATTTCAGTCATTATTGATGACCGGAGCAGCAAAGATTTGGTAATCAGATGTCCCTTGGGGATCTTAGAGAGCACTTCATCACGGGGCTGAAAGCCACAGTGAAGGAGATAAGGAGGAAACAGTAAGTGGACCTAAGCTATTCATTCAAGAAGTTGGCTTTTAAATGGACTATTGGGACTGAATGCTTATAGTTGTGACAGGGCACAAGCACATAGTGCTGCATGCATTTCCTTCCCCTTTCTTTTAAATGGACTATTGGGACTGAATGCTTATAGTTGTGACTGGGCACAAGCACATAGTGCTGCATGCATTTCCTTCCCCTTTCTTTAAAGGTGCTTCTAGATGACAGCACCATCAACATTGCAACCATTGCCTCCTCACGTCATGTGGGTCCACTAAAGTCTCGAGTGGATGAGTGGCAGAAACAACTTGCTTTATTTAATCAAACATTGGTGAGTAAGGATCATTTTAATTCATTTTTTGTTACGTGCTATCCAATCGGTTCTGACTCATAGCAATCCTGTATAGGGTTTTAAAGATGTGGCTGGTGAGTTTGAACTACCAACCTTGTGGTTCAAACTGACCTTGCGGTCCAGTGCCTTATCCCACAGCGCCACACCAGGACTACACAGTTTTAAATCATGATGGTGGTTATGTGCTGTGGAGTCGGTTCCGACTCATAGCGACCCTGTACTGGGTTTCTGAGGCTGTAAATCTTCACGGGAGTAGAACACCTCATCTTTTTCCTGCGGAATAGCTGGTAGTTTCAAACTGCTGACCTTGCGGTTCACAGCCCGATTCGTAACCGCTACACTACCAGACCTCCTTAGTTTTAATTCATAGAACTAGAGAATTGGAGAACCACAAAAAAAACTTTAAAAATCGTTTGGCTGATCATGTAAATATCATGTAATTTAGAATGACAAGATTTAATTGTTAACATTTTCTCTCATTCTCTAAATGTAAGAAAAATGCAAAGGTAGTGAGTTTTCCTTTACATGATTATGTAGTGTAATGTTCTTACCATTTCCCTTGTATTAGTTGTCTATTGCTGTGCAACAAATGACCACAAGCTCAGTGACTTAAAACAACACACACTTATTATCTCACAGTTTCTGAGGTCAGGAGTTGGGGCATGGCTCCACTGGACCTTCTACTTAGGGTCTCACAAAGTTGCAGTCATGGTGTCAGCCAGGACGAGAAAAGATGTACTTTCAGGCTTATTCAGCTGCTGGCAGAATTCATGTTCTTGCAGCTGTAGGATGAAGGGCTTCGATTTCTTGTTGACTGTCAGTCAGAGGCCATCCTCAGCTCCTGGAGGCTGCCTGCAAGTGTTTCCCAACATGACCACTTGCTTCATCAGTTCAGTGAGGAAGAGAGTATCTTGGCAAGACAGATGTTACAGTCGTGTAAGACAAGCACATGCATGTAACATATACATCTCATTACCTTTGCCATGTTCTTCGGACTAAAATCAAGTCACAGATAGTGTCCACATTCTTATGGGCCCACCATCAGAGTCTTGCCACCATGTATATCCTCTAGGAAAGCATTCACTGTTGCTTGAAATCTCTTTGGATTGCTTCCTTATGATGCATACCTCTCTTTTCCTGTATTTCATCTTAGATTCTCCCACAGTAAAAAAGAAAAAAAGCCCACTTGCACTGGTCTCACATTATTCCAATCTCATCTCTTCAGCTATTTAGCTTAATTTAATTATGTTTGTTGTTGTTGTTAAGTGCCATCGAGTTGATTCTGACCCATAACGACCCTGTATAGGGTTTCCAAGGAGCAGCTGGTGAACTTGAACCACTGACATTGCAGTTCAGACAACTTTGCTGTCTGACGCATTAGCCCACAGCACCCCACCAGGACTCCTAATTATGTTTGGGTTCCCCTTTATTCTAATATGGAAAGTTATCTGTGAAATGATAAAGGCAGCAAATAAGAAAAGGTAATTGGTTCCCACTTTGTTTCACAGAGAATTTTTTCAGGGATCCATCCTATTCTATGAAAACCATATTATCTGATCCCTGTCCAGCATTTTGGACTGATAGCTGAGTTGTATGAAGGGAGGAACTATGTATCAGATTAAAGAATACATATTCAAAGATTGTCCTTAAAAGAAGTCTATGCTGGATAGGGGGACCCAAAGAATTTATTGTCAAACAGTGGGAGACCTGAGGTAAACCAGGAAGTGTTTGTGGTGTAAGGTTTAGACAGTGATCCAAAATCTAAAAGAGAAATGTAAGAAACTCTTTCTTGGATTTGAACCTGCACCATGGCAGGAAACAAACAGGAAAGATTAGCTCTAGGGATGTTCATTCTGACCCTGTGTCTCTGGTTTCTGTAATGAACAATGATCGTCTCTAAAGGAAGGACAATGTATGGCCCTCTTCCTCCTTGTCTTCTGTATTTTCTTCCTTCCTGTTTTCTGTATGTTCTGTCCCTGTCAGGATTTACCTTTATGACTGAAGAAAATAAATCCTATTTTTAATTTTTAATTTTCAAATAAAAAGAAGAAGAACATAGAATAATTGAGGGGAAAAAAAATCAAAACTCACCACATTGCCAGCCCCTCAGATTTCATTAAGTAGACATCTTGCTTCCCTCTAGAATGTCCCCTCTGAGCACTTTAGCCATGTTTCTCTGGTTCCATCGTAGTTCCCACAGAGCAGACTCATTATTATTCTGCTTAATGGAGAGTGGGGTGAACTCATGCAGACGTAAGGCGTCATATCCCAGTCTGCAAAGAAAAACAATAGTGAATCCCCAAATAATTAAGTTTAATGTAACTGTATATGTTCATTGTGGGGATTAAAATTTGTTAATATCCATATTTTTCACCTAGGAAGAGTGGCTGAACTGTCAGAGAAATTGGCTCTACCTGGAAAGTATTTTTAATGCTCCAGACATTCAGAGGCAGTTGCCTGCAGAGGCCAAGATGTTTCTTCAGGTGGATAAGTCCTGGAAAGAAATCATGAGGAAGGTGAACCGCCTGCCTAATGCTCTTCGAGCAGCTACTCAACCAGGTGTAAAGCAAATCTGTATGTTTTACTAATGGATACTATGTGTACATCATGTGGCGTACCAAATAGAAAAGTGTGAGTGATTACTAAAAGAATCATAACCAATTTGGGGACGTTCTTGCATAGACTTCTGGATTGCAGCAGATCAGTGTCTTTTTTATTATCATTTTACTATTACTTTTTCACTGGTTGTTGTTATTAAGTGCCAGTGAGGCAATTCTGACTCATAGAGACCCAGTGTAGGGTTTCTGAGGAGTGGCTGATAGGTTTGAACTGCCTACCTTGCAGTTAGCGTTCTATTGCTTATCCTACAGTGCTACACCAGGACTCCTTTCACATGGCACAAAGACAAAAACAAAAAACCCCACACAGTAAATCTTTCCTATATTGAAATGATTCCTAAATTGTGCCACATCTGCTGAACTACTTCGGAGGCAGCATTTCTAACTCTTTTATTTCCCATGAATTTTATAAATCTTAAATAGAAAAAAATGGGAGATTCTTTGCCAAGAGTACATTCTAAGACTCCCAATACCCATGTAGGCATGCCAAGAGAACAGTCATGTGACTTGACAGAAACCTTTAGTCCAGGGGTCCATCCATCCAGCACCTCCCTCATGTTCTCACTTCCCTCTTTACCCAGAAGAGATTCTGTTTTCCATTATTGTAATCACTCCTCTATAAACACCCATAACATTCCCTTTCATCATTTTTACCTTAATTTTGTTGTTGATGTTTAATACTGTCGAGTTGGTTGCATCTCCCATCAACCCTACATACAAGAGAACAAAACACTACCCAGTCATGCACTTGACCTCACAACTGTTGTTACACTTGAGCCCCCTGCTGCTACTGTGCCAGACCAGCTCATGGGAGGTCTTCCTCTTTTTCGCTGCCCCTCCATTTTACCAGGCATGATGGCCTTCTCCAGGGACTGGTCCCTCCTGATAACATGGCCGAAGTATGAGAGCTAATGTGTCTTGATAACATGGCTCACCTCCTGGTTTCTAAGGAGTTTAATTCTCACTGTACTTCATCAAACACAGATTGGTTTGTTTTTCTGACAGCCCATGGTACTCTTCTCCAACACCATAATTCAAATGCATCAATTACTCTACAGTCTTCCCTATTCATTATCTAGCTTCCACATGCATATGAGGTTACTGAAAATACCATGGCTTGGGTCAGGTGGACCTTAGTCCTCAAACTGATATCTTTGCTCTTGAACGCCTTAAGGAGATTTTGTGCAGCAGATTTGCTACTGAAATATGTTGTTTGATTTCTTGAATGCTGCTTCCATGAGTGTTCATTGTGTACCCAAGAAAAATGAAGTTTTTGACAACTTCAATCTTTTCTCCTTTAATCATGATGTTATTTATTGCTCATATGATGATTGTTATTAATAAGGGACTTTTGAGCATAAACTTTCAGGAATGAGGGAGGGAGACAGGCTGTAGATCCAGAGGAAAGAGTGCTGGAGTAGAGGAAACAAACAGCAAAGGTAAGGACCCTGAGGTGTCAGCAGGGAACCAGTGTGGGTTACAGTGGAGTGCACATGAAGGGTGTGCAGGCGATGAGGTCACAGAGGGAGTGTATGTGGGCAGACTTGGGATGGATGGATGGGATCATACGGAAGGCCATAGAAAGACTTTGGATTTGATTCTTGGATAGGCAGGGAAGTCAGGCACTGTGACAGGCACCAAAACTACAGAGATCAGTGAGACATGGATCTTGCTCATTAAGGATTTATACTTTAATGATGAGGAAACAGGCTCCGATTGCCACAACTCTGACATCTAAAGATGACAGAGGAAACAGAAAAGACTTGAGAATGTGACAGAGTTTAGGACTAGGGTCTATGGACTGGCTCTGTTTGGAGGGTCAAGGAGAGGACAGCTACTTGACTTTGGTTTGTGTACTCCAAGACCCCCAAAGGTAAAGGACACAAGCTAAAAAAATTTCAAATTAAGTATACTTGTTCATATGTGGTAGATGATTAAAAGAACTAGTTAATATTCTCAGCCATTCTCCAAATCTTAATTTACTAGTCCATTCTTTCATGAAATAAAACCTAAGATTTTAAAATGTCAATATCATATTTTCTTTCCATTTAAAATTATATTTTCTGTTTTAACTTAATATTACCAATTTTTCTTTTCCAATGAACAGGACTTCTAGAGACTTTTCAAAACAATAATGCATTGCTTGATCAAATTCAGAAGTGTTTAGAGGCCTATTTAGAATCAAAAAGAGTTATTTTTCCAAGGTAAGTTTCTAAGTCTTAAAAAGTACCCTAAGATTTTTTTTTTAGTACTTAAGATTATCTATCAATTTAAAACAAAATAAGTCATAACCTCAAAATGTCAGAGACTCAGAGAGGGAAGGAAGAATGATGTATGTGTTCATTTAGATTCAGCTAGCATTTTGATTTGGGACCATAAGTCTGAAGGATACAGATAATACTATTTAGTAAAGGTTTAGGCAAGTACATGGGCATATATGAAAAATCAAAAACTGCCAAAGCAGTTTTCTTTAATTAGTGGTCTATGTGTGTCACTGCCAAAGCTAAGAAGTCACTATAATTCCCCCATTTTACAAATTCCAGATGAAATTATTTACTAATTCATTCATTCATTCCAAAAATATACCAAGTGTTTGGTTCACTGCTGAAGATACAGAGAAGAAAAGGTCAGACTCAAGCCCTGGTGGGGCTCACAGTTAATAGATGTGCAATCATTTAAATAAGCTATTGCAGTATAATCACATATGTTATAATATTACTGGCAAGAAATCAAATGATGTATTCCATTAGACAAATCTGCTGCACAAGACCTCTTAAAAGTGTTGAAGAGCAAAAATGTCAGTTTGAGGACTAAGGTGTACCTAACCCAAGCCATGGTATTTTCAATAACCTCATATACAAATGAAAGGTGAAAAGTGAATAAGGAAAACCATAGAAAAATTGATGCATTTGAGTTATGGTATTAGAGTAGAATATTAAAAGTACTTGAACCATCAAAAGAACAAACAAATCTATGTTGGAAGAGGTACAGACAGAATGTTCCTTAGAAGCCAGGATGGCCAGACTTCTTCTCTCATATTTTGGACATATCAAGAGGGACCAGTCACTAGAGAAGGATATCATGTTTGGTAAAGTGGAGTGTTGGAGAAAACGAGTAAGACCCCCAACGAGATGGCAGCAGCAATGGTCTTAAATGTAGCAACGATTGTAAGGTTGGCCCAGGACCAGGCAGTGTTTCATTCTGTTGTGCATAGTGTCGCTGTGAGTTGATACTGATTCAATGGCACCTAAGAACAACAGTGTGACTTAAGTCCCTGGGAAGCACAAACAGTTAAGTGCTTTACTACAAGGCTGGAAGTTCAAATGTACCCAGAGGTACCTCAAAGGACAAGCCTGGCAATCTGCTACCTAAAGGCCACAGCCTTAACAACCCTCTGGAGCAGTTCTGCCCTGCACATGAGATGTCTCCCTGAGTCGGAATCAGCAACTAACAACAACAATATTGTATGATTACTTGATGACAGCAAACCCCCCTAACTGTAGTCATGGGGTCATAGTGTGTTGTATCACTGAGAACATTAACAGAGTGGTTCATCGTTATGGTTGTTAAGATCTCTCCTAGGACAGGCACTGAGACAGCCAGGCATTGATGCTTATTTCGATTACTTGGTTAGCAAGAATATTGCTGGCTCCAGGTAGGGTATGAGTGTGCCCAAGGAATCCCAAAGCTACAGATTCCGTGGAATTTTAACAGGAGTATACAGTGTCACTATGGGTCGGTACCAACTCGATGGCACTTAACAAGAGGCTTTGAAAAAAGTACACAAATACTCAGGAAATATGTTGTAAACAAACCCCATGGAAAATGATAAAAGAGTTTATGTTTTGCCATGTATTGAACTTTTTAATGTTTTATTTTTATTTCATTTTATTATTACCCTGATTTATTATGTCATTTTATTATTACTCTTATTTATTGTTATCTATTTCACTCTTGGAATCCTGGTGTGGTGATGTAGGATCAGCATTGGACTGTGAATCATAAGGTCAGCAGTTCAAATCCACCAGCAGCTTCTTAGAAACCCTATACAGTGTTGCTATGAGTCCAGACTGACTCAACGGTACTTAAGAACAACAACAACATTTCACTCTTAAATCAGTAGTTCTAAACCTGAGAATCCTGGGGCCAGATCAAAGCTAACAGGGTTGGGGAGACAATCTATGCACTGTTTCTGATATTTCAGGAAACTTAGGCACAGATCCACCTCTGATCATATTGAGCACCAAAAAGCATTAGCTTTGCCAAAATTCTGTGTGACACATGAAGGTTCCACAAACCTTAATGAAGACGTACTAAGAGGCACAGACCAAGTTAGGTGCTGGTACACAGAGACGAGTAAGATATTGTGCCTGTTCTCACGTGGCTCATCGTCTAATCTTTGTAGTTGTCTGTTTCATTGGGTGGACATAAAAGGGTTGAGAGACAAACTAATTTATTATTACTGTATCTGGGATACTAAAGAAGCGGAACTGATCAGGGACAGTTTTAATTCCTCACCTATGTCTGGCCCAGCGTTCCCTAGTTCTTCCTTCCCCTTTCCCGCCCTTGCCTCCCACTGCCAGGATGCAATCTTGGGCAGGCTTCCAAAAGTTCATGAAAAAGAAAACAGAGGAACAAACAATATGGCGGACTGGGTAGAAATGTAGTGAAGAGCTCTGTCAGCAACAACACAGAATACCAGACCAAGCAGGCTCAGGGGATGGTGCCAGAACTCTGAACGACATAAAAAGAATATTTAGAAGGTTGGAAGACTTACAGCTAGGAGAATTTGTAGCAGAAGCAAGAAATCCATTGCTTTCTAATTCAAGATGCTCAGCTGCTCCTGGAGCCACCATCTTGGGTGAGACCAAGCAGGGAAAGGATCAGAACAGCCACGAACACCTGACAGAACTGCAGAGACACAGGTGTGGACATTCTTTTTTTAAATTTTATTTTGGTATCTGTTCATTGGTCTCTCGCTGCCTATGCACCTCCATTTTGGTGACTAGATGGGGTGCCTGAGTGAGTGGACACCCCACCCACACTCCCGGAGGATTCTACTATGCATGCACACAGATCTCCACAAAATTTAAAGTGACAGTTTCCACTTAAAACCAAACAGCCATAGCTGGCCCGGAACTGTTTATCACTAGGAAAAAGGCCTGAATGGGGATTGTGGAGCAGGCAGGCAGACTAAAAAGGAAATAGGCCATAAATTAAATCCTGAGTTACGTTACAACGACCAACCGTGGAATTTTGAAATTTCTCAGGAAGAAAAATGAAAAGGGAAGTCCATCTCCTGATCACATCTACCTGGAGGCAATCAGAAAGCATAAAAAATACCAAAATACATACCCATCTAAGTATTAAGGCCACAGATAACTCCAGAATATTCCCAAAAAACAGAAGCAGAAGACCATATAAGCACATGTCCAGAAACGAGATAAAGCGACTGAGGTAAATAAGCTGGAAGGAGACCTACACTCCATACTAGAAGATGGGCAGGCTTTGGAAATGCCTGAGAAGGAATTCAGAAAAATGATTATAAAATGTATCAAAACACTATACAATGGAGTTGAGAAAAATAAGGAAGAAGTCAGGAATGCACTACAGGAACAATCAAATAAGATACAACATTGGAAACAATTCAAAACCTACAGAAAGAGGTCCAAATGATTAATAATAGAATATCAGAAATGGACAGTACACTGAAAGGGCAAAGGAGGAGAATTGAAGAGAAAGAAGCCAGAACTAGTGAGCCAGAAGATAAATCTCTCAAAACTACTAAGATAGAAGAACAAACGCAAAAAGGATAAAACAAATCTGAAGAAGGCCTAAGATTCATGTTGGACAACATAAAGAGGAATAATTTAAGAATCATTGGCATTCCAGAACAGGAACAATCACATAGTCCACAGAGGAGATAGTTGAAGAGCTTCTGGAAGAAAAATTTCCTAACATCCTAAAAAGTGAAAAGATAAGCATTCAGGAAGCTCAGTGAATCCCAGGAAGGATAGACCCTAAAAGACAATCACCAGACATATAATAATCAAGCTCTCCAAAATCAAAGATAAGGACAGAATCTTGAATGCAGCTAGGGAAAAGAGAAGTGTAACATACAAAGACAAGCAAATCAGATTAAGCTCAGATCTCTCAACAAAAACCATGCAAGCAAGAAGGCAATGGAGAGACATAATATAAAACCCTGAAAGAAAAAAACCTGCCACGCAAGAAACCTCTACCTAGCAAAGCTGTCAATCAAATACGATGGTGTAATCAAAACATTCCAGGATAAACAGAAGCTAAGGGATTTTGCCAAAGTCAACCCTGCTATGAAAAACATCCTAAAGGAAGTTCTGTGGGCTGAGAACCAGCAAGAACACATAACAACTACAGAATGATGTACATGGCAGCATCACCCTGAATTCAATCGACAAACCGAAGAGTCAAGAACAGAATAAAATTACAAGAACAGAGGATCTGGGAGGGCAGTCTATGATCAAAACAATTACAATGTGAAAGAAGGTAAACACAGAGGGACAGAGATCCAGAAGGTCAGGTAGATTACAAGATAAAATAGACTGTTGTAAATGGAGGGAAGAATTAATGGAATATAAGGTAACCACAAAATGGGATTGGGTGGGGAGTTTAATTCAGGTGTTGGAAAGGGGAGTACAAGAAGGGGAAGGAGGTGGAAGAACAAGATAGATAGGGGAACACTGAGACAGGTTAGCATGTTCTAAGTAGGACAGAGGCAAACAGTTATGCATGCTCAACCTTGGAACAACAGGGCTCTCAGATACAGGGATCTAGGCATAGCTTGAAGAGGGGAAATAATACTAAAATGCTTGACTGTCTTATGAATATTGATTTCCCTTGCGTATTGTTGTAAAATAGACACTTGAGTGGGATAGAAAGGAATGTTGGGAAATATGATTAGAGAAAACTTGTAAGCCCGTCTTCAGCCTATATCTGATTGGAATACCTAAAGGTGGTTCTAGAACTTGTCCAGTGAAATAGGCCTCTTGCAAAGCCTTTGCAGAGTATAGAAGCTTCTGAGGTGGGACATCCTCACTAGAAAGGACAAGCAGCCCAGTGTGGAACAGCTAGAGCAACAGAAGATACATCTTTATTTTAAAAAAAGATCATCAGGAAAAACCCAAAATAAAATGGCAGTATGACTGACTACTACAAGAATAAGCAAGCTGTTCGCCAGGAACACGTCAAGGCAAGCAATAAAGTTCCTCAGGACAAACTCCCCTCTAAGACTGAAACTCAAAGGGAACACACAAACAAGCATGTAAGCTTGCTGGTGACCACACTGGTCTACTGGTGAGTGGAAAAGGGAGAAAGGCATAAAGAAATTAGCTGAGTTCAACCACAGTCCATTGACTCCCATTGACCTGGAGATGAGAGAGAGTAGAGGAAGAGCTGGTTGGTCCAAAGTGTGGTGAGACCTGAGGACACTTGAGCCTATGGACAAGGACATAGCCACAGAGGGCAAGAGCTGAGAGTGAAGCATCCAGCTGATATGAAGTGAGAGGAGATGCACAAGAACACCCAAACTTGCAGACAGTACCCATTTGACCTAGCCTCGATAGCTCAATAATCAGAACTCAAATAGAGGAAGATTACAAAAAAAAGAAAAAAAGAAAAAAAAATTTTTTGATAAAGGAAAAAGAGTAAATTGCTACAATTTGATATTTGATGAACCTGACCTATACTCAGAGAGGTAGTTACTCTAAATACCAACAGAGGGAAGGAGTCTTCACATCAAGTATCAATGCTGTCACCTCCTATCTACAGGGTAGATAGGGATGGACAACTTAGACATTGGCTACCTATAATGAGGGGGCGATAAAGGCACAAAGTGACTGGCTTACAATGTTTCAAGAGGGTTTTTAGTTTAAGAGTATGGGGGGAAAGAAAAAGTCCCCACTGAATAGCTGTCATCTTGTCTAGATGGGTCTGGTAAAAAGAGATGGGGATAAGATTCGTATGATTCAATAGTGAATAACTATTACCATGACTAATTGCAACTGTCACAATTGTAAAGGTACAAGTTTTGTAGCAAAAACAGGGGAGTGATTAATCTTACAGTCCAGAAACAGAGGACCCTAGGAACATCGAGGGAGAAGCGCACAAGCAGAAAGCAGGACCTTATCCAGAGAAGCAGCAATGACAGACATGGAGGCAGAGATAGGGTCATGGAGAGAGGGAGCAGCTGAGGACTTTAGATTTATGGGAAGAGAGAGACTAAGAGTTGGTGGCCAGGAGGCAGACTTGCAGAATGTGTCCTTTGGAGATGTAAATTATTATATACGACTGAGTGGGTTTTTTTGTTTTTTATTTTAATTAAAAAGCTAAAGTGGATCGAGAGAAATACTGTTAACTGATGGTACATGGAGGGGGTTATCATCATTGTAATGAAACAAGGTGTATAATTTGTTGGATGTAAAACTGATGCTCTGCACTGTGAACTTTCACTCAATCCACAATAAAAACCTTTAAAAAAAAACCATATCAGGGGAAGAAAAACAGTGGTTGGAAGACAAAAAAAAAAAAAAGGAATTAGAAGATTATGTAATTTTTCCTTGAGCTTTTGAAACCCCTTTATATAGGGTGTGGGGAAAAAAGCCTCATCACTTTAACCCAATAAACGGTCTCAGTTGCATAATTGTTAAATCCAGCCCCTTATGAGTACGAGCAAAACTCTAAAATGCTTTCAAAGTTGAGCCTTCCACTCTCCCAGCCCAGGTCTGTTACAAGGCTGAGGGCTTTAGTGACCGTGAGGATGGGTGGTCATCCTATGAAATTGATGAGGCCTCTCTCCCAATTCCTTCCAATCCTGAGAACTCTCTTACAGGCAGCTCCCACCACAGAAACTGTGTGGCTTCTCTGGCCAGGACCATACAGTCTCTCCCTCCACCCTGGGTATCCAAGTGTGTCCCCTTCTGAATTATTTTTTTTAAGTCTCTTTACACCTCCAAATCATCTTGTTGGGCAGGATCTAAGAAAGCCCCAAGCAGAGTAAGTTGCATATGGCCCCTATCTGCGCCACAGAAATCGCTTACGTGCTATTGGTGGAGCTTAGTCACTCCACAAATGCAGCCTCTTTATTGAGACAGCTCAAGCTTCAACCTGATCTTTTTGATCCTGGACTAAATTCCTCCCACCTCAGGGACATAGAATTCCTGCATGGTGCAACAATATCCCACTCAGCAGCTAACTAAAAGTTTGGCTATTTGAATCCATCCAGAGATGTCCTGGTGTGGCCACTGTAGGAATAGCACTGAACTGCTAACCCCAGTTGGCAGTTTAAGTTCGCCAGCTGCCCCTTGGAAACACTATACAGTGTTGCTATGAGTCACAACCAATTAGACAGCATTTGACAACAACAGAGGTGTCTTTGAAGAAAGGCCTGATGGTCTACTCCTGAAAGATCACAGCCAGGGAAAACCCTTCAGCATAGGTCCACTCTGAGATAGTCAGCCTTGCGACAAGTTGACATTGAATCGACAGCAACTGGTTTGTTTAGTTTTGTTTCCAGAAGGACATACTCCAGACTCTTCCATGTTGCCTCCCTGGAGCCTGTTGTCTAGGCTTGGGTGGGGAGAAAGTGCCATCCACCCCTCTCCTTGTGGGGATACGGAGAGTGCTTAGTAAAAAACAAAAACAAAACCCATCTGCAGTCCCCTGCCTTTCCTCACCCATCTCCTTGCAAGTTGGTCCCAGACAGCCTGGTATTATCTTGTTTTGAAATGTGAGAGCGGTTGGAAACTCTGGTCCTAGACCTTCAGCCAAAGCTGAGACAAAAATAGTTACCATTTTAACATGGGGTTACATTCTTGGGAAAGGTTTAGTCAGGAACAGAGAAGTCACCCTAGGTATTTAGAGAAGGGATTTCATAGGGGGAATTAGAGGTGATCTCAGAGGATCCGCCATCATGAGTCTCAGCTGCCTGCAATAACAAGGGAGGTGCTTCTCAGGAGGGCACATGAGCACTAAGACAAAACCAAGTCTCTTCAGTATGTCAGCACCCTGTGACTGACCACAGCTGCCAAAGGAAAACAGTCCCTTCTCCTCCGGCTCCACCTTCTCAATCTCACGGAAGAAACTCTCACAGGTGGAATCTGATGCAAAGCCATACCAGAAAGGAATCCTAAGAAATGTCCTTTTAGCTTTTCCCTGACACAGGGATATCACCTAGTTGCTGATTGTCAACCTAGGGCATTGCCAACTACTGGTGTGTGTACTTAATCCTTTGAAACACAAGAGCATTTATAAATGATGTGTATGGTGGTTAAAAAAAAAATAATTTTACTGACTAGAAGAATTTTCTTTAAAGAAACCCCATATTAAATTGTAGGAGTCTTGGTATGGTGCTGCAGGATAATGCACTGGACTGCAAGGTCAGTTTGAACCACAGAGTCGGCAGTTCAAACCCACCCACTGCTCCTCAGAAACCCTACACACGGTCGCTATCAATCGGAACCAACTTGACAGCACTTAACGACAACAGTCAATTTGTAAAGCCCTCATAAACAGTCATAGAATGAGTTACAATGGTCAGAAGAGATAATAAAATTTTCTTGGAGTGATTAAATATAATACAGAAACTATTTTCATAATAACTGCGTTTAGAATAATATTTTTCTTTAGAGCACAGGTCAGCAGTTTTTTTTTAACACAATAGTAATGGACCAGATAGTAAATCTTTCAGCCCTTGCAGGTCATATGGCCTCTGTTGCAACTATCAACTCTGCTGCTGTAGCACAGGTGGTGGTGGTGGTGGTGGTTATGTGCCATGGAGTCAGTTCTGACTCATAGCGACCCTGTACAGAGTTTCCGAGGCTGTTAATCTTTATGGAAGCAGAGGCATGTAAACAAACAAGCATACCTGCAAAACAAAATGTCATTTGTAAAAAATACGTAGCAAGCTGGATTTGGTCTGTGGGTTGTAGAGAAAAAGAGGAAGACCCCCAGCGAGAAATATTGGCAAAATGGCAACATCAATGGGCTCAAGTGTGGCAACGATTGTGAGGTTGGCCCAGGACCGGGCAGTGTTTCGTTCTGTTGTGCATAGGGTTGCTATGAGTCGATACCAACTCAATGGCACCTAACAACAACAACAATCTATAGCAAAATAGTATTGTGTAAGTTCACAATTTCCTTTAGCCATCTTGCTGATACTCATATTGAATTATATATGAAATGTTTCATTTCTACAAAGATGAAATGTTTTAGAGTTGGAAAAGGTGTGTTGGCCAAATTGTATTCTGCCTCTTTTCACGGTAGCATATACTACAGGGAACAATGTGTGCATCTGGGTTGGGACGATCACTCAACGCACATTCACAAACCTATCTATTTCCCATAGTCATCCACTCACCCATCCAGCCAGCCATCATCCATCCATCCTTTCATCCATCTAGTCAATAGATTAGTTATGTGTAAGATACTTAGCTATTTTTTAGGGAAAACAAATAATTTGGCTTCACTCTAGGAGATTACACTAAGTGAAGACATATACAAATCATTATATTAGCAAGAGCTGACATTGTTTTACTTTTTATTTTTTGAAAATCTTCTCTCTTATGTACCAGGCACTAACTCTAGATGTTTGAGATGTAGCATCACTAACCTTTATATTTAGAGACATGTTGTCTTCCCAGAAACCCCGGACTTGAAGACTGGAAGTTCAGGAACCTGTGGATAGGGAAGGGATTTATATTTTTTGTGTATTCAAGGCCTTTGTTTCAATTTCAAGTTGAATTTTAAGTATTTCTTTAATACAGGTTTTACTTCTTGTCAAACGATGAACTTCTGGAGATTTTGGCCCAGACACGAAACCCCCAAGCTGTGCAGCCGCATTTAAGAAAATGCTTTGACTCCATCTCAAAGCTTGAATTTGCTCTTTTGCCTCCTACGGAAGGAAAAATGCCTGGTATTGAAGCAGAACCAGAAAAAGTTTATACAAATGATATTTTAGCAATGCTGTCACCAGAGGGAGAAAGGGTAAGGTTGTTTCTGCGTATAATTCTTTTTGCGTATCCTCTTTTGGTGTTGGGGTAGTGGCTTATCTCTAAGAATCCACCAAATATTACTGTGTACCTACTATTCTGATGGCTTAGGGGTTTCAACGATGATCAAGATTAAATATTTGCCCTCAAAGACGTCACAGTCTAGTGGAGAAACAATCACACACACAATTACAAAGCACCATAGAAAATGTACTGACAGAGGCATGTGCTCTGTGCATGGGAACAGATAGAGAAAACCGGAATAAAGTTGTACTGTAATGAGGCATAATATCGAACTGATTAAAGGTACTAGTTTTATACTTGGATCCAAGTCCCAGACCCACCTTTTAATCTCATCTATAAAATGGGCATTAATAATACCTGATTAATAGAACTAGGGGAGTGCTCAGCTGCTGATGTTGTTGTTCAGTGCTTTCAAGTCAGTACTGACTCATACTGACCCTATGCACAACAGAATGAAACACTGCCTCGTTCTGCACCAACCTATTGCTATATGTTTGAACCCATTGCTGCTGCCACTG
This sequence comes from Chrysochloris asiatica, assembly GCF_000296735.1. Classification (NCBI taxonomy): domain Eukaryota; kingdom Metazoa; phylum Chordata; class Mammalia; order Afrosoricida; family Chrysochloridae; genus Chrysochloris; species Chrysochloris asiatica. Next base: position 10,635,631 of record NW_006408611.1, read on the forward strand.
TGCCAATCCATCTCATTGAGGGTTTTCCTCTCTCTCTCCCATACTCCACTTTACCAAGCACAATGTCCTTCTCCAGAAACTGGTCCCTCCTGATAATACATCCAAAGTATGAGACACAAAGTCTGGCCATCTTGATTTTTGTCTGTACTTCTTCCCATTGAGATTTGTTTGTTCTTTTGGGAGTCCATGGTACTTTCAATATTCTCTTCCAACACCACAACTCAAATGCATCAATTCCTCTGCGGTTTTCCTTATTCACTTTTCAACTGTCGCATGCATTATGAGGTTATTGAAAATACCATGGGTTGGGCCAGGAACACCTTAGTCCTCAAACTAACATCTTTGCTCTTGAACACTTTAAAGAGGTCTTGTGAAGCAAATTTGCCTAATGCACTACGTTATTTGGTTTCTTGACTGCTGCTTCCATGAGTGTTGGTGGTTGATCTAAGCAATATGAAGTCTGACAATTTCAATCTTTTCTCCATTGATCTTGATGTTATTTATTAGTCCAGTGGTAAGGATTTTTTGTTTTGTTTTGTTTTGTTTACATTGCAGTGCAACCCATAAGGAAAGCTTTGGTCTTTGATCCTCATCAGTAAGTAGTTTAAGTCCTCTTCGCTTTTAGCAAGCAAAGTTGTATCATCTGCATATCACAGGCTGTTTGTTAATGAACCTTCCTCCAATCCTGATGCCACATTTTTCTTCATATAATCCAGCTTCTCAATTTTCACAGCATATAGATTGAATAAGTATGGTGAAAGAATATAACCCTGATGCACACCTTTGCTAATTTTAAACCATTCAGTGTTCCCTTAATCCATGTGAACTGCCTGTTGATCTATGCACAGGTTCCTCATGAGCACAATTAAGTGTTCCAGAATATTCATTCTCTGCAGTGTTGTCCATAGCTTGTCATGATCCCCACAGGGAAAAGCTTTTGCATAGCTAATAAAACACAGGTAAACATCTTTCTGGTATTCTCTGCTTTCAGCCAAGATCCATCTGATGTCAACAATGATAACCCTCGTTCCACGTCCTTGTCTGAATCCGACATGAACCTCTGGAAATTCCCTGTCAGTACACTGTTACAGCCATTTTTTATTTATCTTTAGCAAATGTTTACTTGCATGTGATATTAATGATAATTGTCTGATGATTTCTGCATTCTGTTGGGTCACCTCTGTTATGGAATGGGCCTAAATATGGATCTCTTCCAATCAGTTGGCCAGGCACTTTCTTCCATATTTCTTGACATAGATGAGTGAGTGTTTCAAGTGCTGCATCAGTTTGTTGAAAGATTTCAATTTGTATTCCATCAATTCTCAGAGACTTGTTCTTTGCCAATGCCTCAGTGCAATTTGAACTTCTTCCTGCAGTATCATTGGCTCTTGATCATATTCTTCCTCTTGAAATGGTTGAACATGAACCATTTGTTTTTGGAACCATGACTGTATATTCCTTCCATCTTATATAAATTACATAACACAGTGTGCAGTGAGCACTAGTAGGTGTTAGTTAACATCAGCGACAGTGGCATATCCCAGATAGGGCTGGTGTCAGCATTAGTAGACTGTGGGGAACTAAGTGACATATCAGAGAGTCACACACACACACAGGGAGCTGAGTAAGAAGGAGAGGAGTATTTGCCATGTGGACATGGGAGGAAAGGACATGCCAGACAGAGAAACTGTGCAGGGACATGCCAAGGAGTCCCATCCAGGGTGTGTATGTGTGAGTAACAGGTGATTGTACACATTTTATTTTTCCTGAATTCATCCTCTTGCATAAGAGTTTACTCATCACTGGTACAGGAGAAAGGAGAGAGAATCAAGGCCAGAGTCTTGAAGAAATGGGAAATTGAAAGTAAGAATAGAAGAAAAATAATGGAGACCAAGACAAGTAGGAAAATCTGGTTACTGGAAATCGGAGAACCAAATATGAGGACTAAAAAGGGAGGTTAGCTCCAAAAGGGAGCAGTAAAAATAAAGAAGTAGAGATGGCAGAGGGAGACACACATACACAGTGGGGTCAATATATATATGTATACCCTACCCACAAAGGAGCTCTGGTAGCATATAGGTTACGAATCGGACTGCTAACCTCAAGGTCAGCAGTTCGAAACTACCAGCTGTTCCGTGAGATAAAGATGAGGCTTTCTGCTCCCGTAAAGATGTGCAGCCTCGGAAACCCTGTACAGGGTCACTATTAGTCGGAACCGACTCCACGGTACTTAACAACAACAACAACCCTAACCACAAGGTTGGCAGTTCAAACCCACCAGTCACTCCTAGTGTGGTGCTATAGGATCAGCAGTGGACTTAACAAACCACAAGGTTGGAAATTCAAACCTACTAGTCACTCTTATAAACTTTATACAAGAGTCGGAACCCATTTGAGGGCACACAACAACAACAACAAAAATATATTTAAAACTCATTTCCCTGGAGTCGATTTCATCTCATAGCGACCCTAAAACTGTCAGTTGTGACTCATAGCAAACCTATAGGGCAGAGTAGAACTGTGCTTCCGAGACTAAAGGTTCACAGTTGCAGAAAACCCCATCTCTCTCTTGTGGAGCAGCTAGTGGGTTTGAGCTGCCCACATTTTGGTTAGCAGCCAAACTTCACAGCAACTTTAAGTGGGATATTTTCAGTACTATTGTTCGGACTTCAGTATTTACGTAGCTTAGGGTTCTGCTACAGAAATACAAGGGATGCACAGTCTACAAGTTGCCGTAGTAGACATTTTCACATTTCCTTGTTATCTCCTAGGTTAGCTTGGGAAAAGGCCTCAAGGCCCGAGGCAATGTGGAGGAATGGCTCGGTAAAGTGGAAGAAGCCATGTTCTCATCCTTGCGTCGCCTGTGCAAAGCTGCCATTGCTGACTACCAGGGGAAGCTGCGGACGGAATGGGTGATTGCTGGTCACCCTTCTCAAGTAACTTAGACTCCTCCTGTTTCCCTCTCTGAATGCTCTTCTGGTGAGCAGCATCACACACTTAGGAAAAATGTTTTCTTACAGGTCATCCTGACCATTTCTCAGATCATGTGGTGTCGTGATCTGACTACGTGTTTAGAACCAGAAGGCGGCAATTGCCAAGTAGCCCTGGAAGCTTTTGAAAAAGTAAACTTTGAGGTGAGATTATTAACAGAGCAGCAGCGAACATATTGCTGTGTAGGATCGTCTCAGCTGTGTGTATTAGCATGGGAACGCAAATTCCTTTTATTTCTGGAATTCTTTTGCTCCGGCATGCTGGTGTGGCATTGTAGGATAAGCACTGGAGTGCTAATCATAAGGAGGGCTGATCAAATCCACCAGCCACTCCTCCAAAGCCCTATACAGGGTACAGAAAACACTCAACAATGACTCAGCAGCATTCAACAACAACAGCAATGGCTAATGGAGAGTCCTGGCATGGCACTGTTAGGATAAGCACTGTACTGCTAACTGCAGTGTCAGTGGTTCACATCCACCAGTCGCTCCTCAGAAACCTTATACAGGGTCGCTGTGAGTTGAAACCAACTTGATAGCACTTAACAGCAATAACAAGTGTGCTTTGGACTTCTCAACTAAAACCGTTTATGTTCAAGTTTTCTTAGGAACAACTGGTGCTTGTGTTGTATTGAAGAGAATAATTTTTAAAATAGGAGGAATAAAACAATTCATGAGGAAATTATCAGGGTCATAATGATTTGCAACTTTTAAGGAGAAATCGTATTTACTAGGCTCTGCATAACAACTGTAAAAAGGCATTCCATCCAGGAAAACCAGGATTTGTGCTATTTCTAGACTCAAGATATGCTTTTCTGCTATTTTATAGAACCCTCAGGCAACTAATATTAAATAATTAACTGAATGAACCTAAATACCATTTGGGGTCTGGAAAGTGCTGTTTTACAGCTGGGCCAATTCAAAGCTACTTCCAAATAATAGTGCCTTTTAAAAGACTCGCTCCTAAAACAAAAAGAGAAGGAGAAAATGTCTTTGTTGGAATCAGGAAATTCTCTCCTTTAAGTCTTCAATGGGATTTCATCTCAGAGAGCCCTAGGCAAGGGAGAAGGTTCCTGCAGGAAGTTCCATCCACTTGTTTGTAGCAGTAGTCTCTGTTAAAGACTTGGTCAGTGAATGTTTGGCACAGCAGCACGATGTGCTCAGCTGGCACCATTTTCACTATTGAGGTGAAAATTAGGAGCAAAATATTTTCCTTGAATCAAGCATTGGCTTGATGACAGTGTTCAGGTTTCCCAGGTTTTTTTTTTTTTTTTGCAAAACCTATACCTGAAAACAAAGAGTAACCACCTTTGCTCACATTTCATTTTGAGAGAGCAGCCTCTAGAAATATCTTCATTAACTGATTAAATACAAGGGCTTTCCTAGAGGCAAACATGCATTTAAGCCTCATTTCTGCCACTTCGTAGCTGCGTCACAGCCATCCGGCTGTTTCCCTTCTCAGTCAGTTTTCTAGTTTGTAAAATGTGGGTAATGAATGTGTGAACCCCACGTAAGTGTTTTGAGAGTTAAATAAGGTAAACTCTTGTCTTATTTAGTGACATGTCTAGTGAATTGGAGATGCTTAAATACAGTTGGTTTTAGCAGGTATTCACTCCAAATTTAATTCTAGATATTGGAGCCCTGGTGGCCATGTGGGATAAGTATTGGACTGCTAGCAGCAAGGTTGGTGGTTCAAACTCACTGTGGGAGAAAGAAGAGGCTGTCTGCTACCGTAAAGATTAACAGTCTTGGAAACTTGTAAATGTTGATATTTGAAAATTCATCATGACTGTTTCTTTTTCTTTGTAGCGATTAAATGCCCTGGCTGCATTAGTTCGAGGAAGTCTTCCTAAATTACACAGAAACATCATAACTGCCCTAATTACTATTGATGTACATGCAAGAGACATCGTCACTGAACTTGTTGAAGTGCAGGTAACTGTTCCACTGATAAAATCATACGTTTCTTTCTGAAACTGCTGTCTCTCATGTGTGTACCGTTGACATCTCTTTTGTAGATAGATGGCGTTGAATCCTTCGACTGGCAACGACAACTGCGCTATTACTGGGACATAGACTTGGATAATTGTGTGGCTCGAATGGCGCTCTCGCAGTACACATACGGCTACGAATATTTAGGCGCATGCCCAAGATTAGTTATTACTCCCCTCACAGTAAGTGACCGAAGCAAAAGTGCCTTTTCTACCAACATAAGTCTTTAAAAAAAATTCTCTAGCCTTTACTCATGAAGTGATTTGCCATGTATTTATCTCCGTGAAGCAGAGATTTGCACTATTTGACTATGTGTGTGGATCTGAGGGTACCTTTCAACGTTCTATAAAACCTATCATGGAAGGCAGTCCCCACCCCCACCCTCACCCCAAAGGAAAGGACTCATGAAGTATGCCTAGAGTTGTTGGTTCCCTTCAATAATGACAATTTTCCATTTCTTCAGGATCGCTGCTACCTTTGCCTCATGGGGGCTTTGCAGCTTGACCTGGGGGGCGCCCCAGCTGGTCCTGCTGGCACTGGGAAAACTGAGACTACCAAAGACCTCGCAAAAGCTCTTGCCATCCAGTGTGTGGTCTTTAACTGCTCTGATGGTTTGGACTATAAGGTACAGTCCCGGCTTCTGAATACCAACATTGTGCCTTTTATGCCACCTTTCTCTATGTGCAACTGGATGTAACAAAAGGAGAGGATGGGGTGATGGCAGCTTTGGGTGTCTTCTTTAGGGTCAGAGAAAAGAGTGTTGCTGTTGTTCTTGTTAAGTGCTATCAAGTCGGTTCCTACCCATCACGACCCTGAATAGGGTTTCCAAGGAGCAGCTGGTGAGCTTGAATCGTCGACCTTGTGGTTCAAACTGACTTTGCAGTCCAGTGCAGTAACCCACAGCACCACGCCAGGACTCCAGAGAAAAGATTGTTGTTGTTGTTAAGTGCCGTCGAGTCGATTCCGACCCATAGCGACCCTGTATAGGGTTTCCGAGGAGCAGCTGGTGAGCTTGAACTACCAACCTTGCAGTTCAAACGGCTTTGCAGTCTGGCGCATTAACCCACAGCGCCACACCAGGACTCCAGAGAAAAGATTAGAGCCCTTCAATTACATGAAAGGAATCAATACTAAGTTAATATGTAAACATCTCCTCCAAGCACGTTTCTTAGGGCACTACATCACATGAAACAACCTACTGCCATTGAGTTGATTCTCACTCATAGCAACCCTCTGTCGGGTCTCCAGGACTGGAAATCTTCAGGGGAGTAGGCAACTTCATCATTTTCTCTCGGCGCAGCTGGTGGGTTGAACCAGTGACCTTGTTGTTAGCAGTCCAGTGCTTATCCTACAGTGCCACCAGGACTCCTGTCCTATGACATATTCAGAACAACAACAACAACAAAAAGTCCAAGTTGTGCTTCACTTCCCTCCTGATTTCACAGCAAACGGTAACATATTAGATGCCTGATTGAGTCCCACAGTTAGAAAAATCTGCTTAGCTTTGTTTAGTCCAGCGAGTCCTAAATGCTTTTGATTATGAATGCCTTTTGTCCGCTAACACAGACAGCTAATATTCTCATTTTCCTGAAAGTTACACAAAAGTGCCTGTGTAATGTCTAAATATAGAACATAATCATGTAAGGTGACCAAGTCAATTGCATTTCATTAATTTTTATAGAGCCAGCTATAGTTCTTTTTCAGAAGCATCTCCTGGAATTAGTGTTTAATTGTTGTTGTTGTTAAGTGCTGTGAGTCGATTCCAACCCACAGTGATCCTGTTTAGTGTTTAATAGGACACATTAAAAAAAAATCCAATTCCTTTTTAAATTCTTACAATAAACATGTTATTGCTGGGAAAGTCTTCATGTTTAATTAACAAATGATGGAAGTGCAACCCAGGGACTGAGCTGGGAGACTATAGAGAGGAATTAATGAGTTAAATCCGTTGCAGTAGAGTCTGACTGGACTCATGGCAACCTCATGTGTGTCAGAGTAGAGCTGGGCTTCATTGGGTTTTCAGTGACTAATTTTTCAAAAGTAGATCAACAAGCCTTTCTTTCAAGGCATCTCTGGGTGGATCCTCCATCGTGTATCAGGATGACAGAGGCAAGTCACCACGCACACTCAGGAAGGAATGTGGGAAACTGCTGTCACCAGTCCATCAAAGAAATCAAACTCAGTAACCTTAAAGAAATGTCTATGCATGAGAAACCTCAGACTATAAAGAACAATCCAAAATTCAAAGTAAAAATTTTCCTCCCTACGTACTCACCCTAGTAGAAAAGCAGGGAAAATATCATTAAAAAGACAGGGGAAAAAAAAGAAAAGACCAAAATGGATGTCAGAAGAAACTGAAATTTCCTCTTGAACATTAAGAAGCTAAAGTGACTAGAAGAAATGATGACGTGAAAGAGCTAAACAAAATTTCAAAGGGCAGCTGCTCAACAAGACACTTTATCCTATGGAATGTGCAGAGACCTGGAGTTAGAAAATGAAAAGGGGAAAACACACTCAGTATTTCTCAAGCTGAAATAGCTGAAGAAAACATTCAAGCCTTGTGTTGTAATAGTGAAGGATTCTATGGGGAAAATACTGAACAATACAGGAAGCAAGAAAAGAAGATAGACAGAACACAGAGTCACTGTACCAAAAAGAATTGGTCAGTGTTAATTCATTTCAAGAAGGAGTATATAATCAACAACCAGTGGTACTGAAGGAAGAAGTCCAAGCTGCACTGAAGGCATTGAAGAAAAACAAGACTCCAGGAATTGACGAAATACCAACTGAAATGTCCAACAAACTGATGCAGGACTGATCGCACTCACTACTGTATTCCAAGAAATTTGGAAGACAGGTACTTGGCTAACTGACTGGAAGAGATCAGTATTTGTGCCCTCCAAAGAGAGGTAACCAACAGAATGCAGAGATCATTGAAAAATATCATTATTATCACATGCAAGTAAAATTTGCTGAAAGTAATTTTTAAGTGGTTGTAGTACAGAAATTCAAGCCGGATTCAGAAGAGAGTGTGGAATGAGGAGTATCCCTGTTGATATCACCTGGATCTTGGCTGAAAGCAGAGAATACCAGAAGGATGTTTACCTGTGTTGCATTAGTTATACAAGGCATCTGATTGTGTGGGTTATAGCAAACTTTGCTTAACATTGTGAAGAATGGGAATTCCATCAAGTGGTCTCATGGACTAGTGGACCATGTGAACATCAGTCTCCACAACTCTGAGACCAGAACTAGACAGTACCCAACTACCAACTGCTCTGAAAGGGATCACATTAGAGGGTTCTGGATAGAGGGAGAGAAAATGTGGAGCAATTCAAAATTCAAAATTATATACCAAAAAAAAGAAAGACCACGTTTACTGATCAGAAAAAGACTGGAGGAATCTGAGTCTCTTACTTAGATCTGGGAAGGAACTCACCCTAGTGGCCCAATTTTCAGATAAGCAGTAGATAAGTATATGGGGTGAGGGACAACAACACTAGTAAGGTATACTCACCATGGAATGGCCAATCATTCAAAATCAAAAGGGCAACATTTTCCTAAGGACAAAGTTAAGAAAGGATGGGTAGATGGTGGCATGCAAATAGGAATCCCAGGGAGGAAACAGGATAATGTTGTTATCCAGTCACTGAGGTGAAACAAAGTGTATGATTTGTTAAATGTAAACTTGATGATCTTGTCTGTAAACCTCCATAATAAAAAGTTTTTGTTTTTTTTTAAAAAAAGAATGGGACTAGAGTGTGCGGGGGAAGGTAGAATCTCCGCTGAGTGGTTTCTAACCTGTCTGGACGGGACTGATAAAAGGAAATGGGGATAAGACTCTTGTGGTTCAATAGTGAATAATTGCTATCAAGACTGACTGTGAGTGTTGGAAATGTAAAGGTAGACATTTTGTAACAAAAGGAGGGGAGTAGTTGATTTTGCAGTCCAGGAATTGAGGTCCCTGGGACCATCAAGGGAGAAGAGCAAAGTGCAGGACCCTATCCAGAGAAGCAGTGATGGCCAGAGATGGAGGCAGAGACAATGACGTGGAGGATGGAGAAGCTGGGGACTCTGGACTCAGGGAGGGAGGGGATCTGTGTGCTGACAGCCAGAGGACAGGCTTGTGGGGTATATGTACCCTTTTGTTGTTTGATGATTCATGGAGGGGACTGTAATCATTGCAGTGAAATGAAATATGATAGGATGAATATAAAGCTAATGTTCTCCCATGTAAACTATCACATAATTCACAATAAAAACTTAAAAAAAAAAGAATGGGAATTTCAGCAAGTTCATTGTCATGCCTGATAGATACATAGATTAGGATGCAGACTTTCGGACATAACAAGGAGAACACTACAAGGTTTAAAATCAGGAAAGGTGTGCGTCAGGGTTGTGTTCTTGTACTATACTCATTCAATCTGTAT
>NW_006408611.1:10647855-10667605 GCF_000296735.1 Chrysochloris asiatica
AAACAACCCTTATGTATTTGCATCGGTACACGGCTCCTGGGTGGTCTTTGGGGACCCTGAATTCTGGGCATAACAGTCCTACCTCTTTTCTTAACATTTTAAAGTTACAACGTACGTTTTGAAAAAGCTGGGATATGCAGTGTGAAGTTGAGCAGCGTTCTTGTAATTTCAGATGATGGGGCGCTTCTTCAGTGGTTTGGCACAATCAGGGGCCTGGTGCTGCTTCGACGAATTCAATCGAATCGACATTGAAGTCTTGTCGGTCATTGCACAACAACTCATCACCATCAGGAACGCCAAAGCTGCAAAAGTGAGGCAGACTGTCGATGGGAATGCTTTTGTCAAGTTTGTAACGAACATTTCGGTTCTGAGGTAGAATTCTCACCTTCTATGCAGAAGGCCTAGGTTCAATTCCCAGCCATGTACCTTGTGGACTATCACTTTTACGCCACTGGAGACGGTGTATTATTAGGGTTCCAACCGGTTCCCACAAGGCTTTCAGACTAAAATGGACTAGGAAGACAGGCCTGGTAATCTACTCCAAATCTACTCCACAAATTAGCTAATGAAACATTATGGATCACATCAGTCAGATCCACAGTTGATTGTGGGCACAGTGCAGGACCAGGCAGTGTTTAGTGTCACTGTACATGTGGTCACGTGAGTCAGTGCTGACGTGGCAGCAGCTAACTACAACAATGATTTACTTACATTGTGTTGCGTTTTAGGAGGGGTGATGTGAATTTTAGCCTGTCTGTTCCATGTCTACAGTGTAAGTGGTGAGAACTATAGCAACAGGGCTTAGTTGGGTGAATTAACTTCTCATCTACACAACACACAAACAGCTGCATGCCCAACGGACCCTGTGCTGGGACTCTCAGTCCTACCCTCAAGGCCTCTGCTCTTCCTCAGTTCCACAGATAGACACACACACATCAAATGCACTCACATTTTGCTCCTCCATCCTCCCTCTCCTGTTTTCCTCCTCACCTTTATTATTCTTGCCTTTGGCATTTACATTCCACTAGGTTTCCCTAACTCTGCCTCTTCTGGGCTGGAGTTCCTTCATCATGGTCTCCAGGCCCAGCCCATTGCTGTTGGTGTTAGGTTCCATGAGTCAGTTTCAACTCACGACAATCCCATGTGACAGAGTAGAACTGCCCCACAAAGTGTCCTAGGCCATAATCTTTATGGGAGCTGATTTCTAGGTCTTTCTCCCGTAAAATCACTGGGTGGGTTTGAACATCAATCACAGTATACTGTGGAAAGAGGGAAGAAGCCGATCTTGGCTCTCTAGAGCTCACTGGGTTGGAAAATCCAAGGCATAGATCTTAATGGCCAAATGAAGATGCTGATGTGGCCCAGTTTTTAATATTTGTTCTAATCCTGTATAACTATGAGAAACAGTTTTGTGTTCAGAAGCCAATGGCCGTGAGGGATGCGATTGAGTTCTTACTACTCTGGATGGCCTTTGAGATGTGGCCATAAGATTACCAAAGGGCCTGCTCAGTGTTCAGCCCATGCACATCAGCACACTCTCTGAGTTGTTTAACATTTAGCTACTGCTCTGAGCTCCTCAGATGTCCCCCACTTCCTCCCCTAAAAGCTCAGCTATGGGGGTTGAGGCTGGCACAGAAAGGAGGCTTCTGGCCCCAGCCCTAGGTCTATAGACAGAGGCTGTCTTTATGTGAAAGTGCTCTGCTAAAGAACTGTTAAATACTTTTATTATCACCTTTGCAAGAAAAGCAAATTATAAAATAAAGGAAAAGAAAATAGGAATTGGCCTTTAATGAGTCACTGTGGTTTCAGCTTCTCACCAAGCCTATGTGAAATAGGTAGCCTTTTCACCAGTTTATATGTGAAAGAGATTCAAAGGAGTCAAACATTTCTCTGTATAGCAAAGAACCAAGACCTCCCTAAATCACCAAACCATAAATCTCCTTCAGATCAATAGCCTCCAGCTTCCCACATCCTCTGGGGAGGCCTAGATTGAATGTAAACACTATCAGATACAGCATCTTAAGTTTCAAAATCATTTATCACCTAGCTGAGGAATTAGCTGAGCCTCAAATACAGGAGTAAGGGAGGAGGGACCAGAGAGGATGGAGACAGGACTGAAATGTTGTCAACTAAGGGGCAAGCATATGAGGGGAAAGTTACGAATAAGAACATCTACAACAAACCAAACCTCAGCTTCAATGTTGCTTATAGCCAGGCAAAATAGAGTGGTCTATGTGCCCCAGAATAGATGGAAGAAACTAAAGCAGGGAGATTTCGAGGTTTGAAGAGCACAAACAGACACTTAGTAGCAGGACTTGTGTCTCCTCCATGGGACAAAATCTAAATTCTGTAGCCTAGCATGCAGGACTCTGTATTTGGGCTCCAGCCTCTATCCTTTCCCCTGGAACTTTGCCCTGCAGCCATGGGGATTGCTGGCCTTCCTTGATGGAGAAGTGCTGGGAATGGCTGTCACTGCTTGTTGACCTGAAATGCACCTATTCATCCTTCAGGTCTCAGGCAAGCTTCCCTGCTCACCCTGTGCTCCCTACAGCCTGTGTGTCCACTTCCACTGTAGCACTGTGTGATCACGGTGTCCACACAGCAAGCCTCAGGGCTTCGTGAGGTCTCAGCAGTGAGGCTCCTTTAGCTCTGTCCTTCCAAACCTAACCCAGTGCCTTACCTGTCGCAGGTGATTAACAAATGCCTGCTGTTGAATAAAAGGGAAGGGGTGGTGCCAAAGATGGTGGCAGTGAGGTCTCAACACCCAACAAATAAGACCAGATTGTCATTTCTTGGGAAGTGCCAGAAAGTAGGTGTGGAGAAGCTCAGTGGCCACTAAGTGTCAGTTGAATCAAGGTGGCCCATTAAAAGACGTTGAGTCCCGGAGATGTAAGGACTAGACCAGGGAGGAAGAGACAGTTTGGACAGGCAGGGACAAGGAGTCAGAGTACAGAGAACACTGAGCCCAGAAGAGATGGGGAACAGGCAGGACATCCAGACCCATTACTCCCTGCTGGGCTGCACCTTTATACAATTTTGTATTCAAGTAATAATTTATGTGAAAGATATTTACCAATGTCTGGGTAAGTGTGAAGTTATACTTTCTCTTTCCTCTAAACAGTTGTCTAGATTCATGTTTGAAGGACGGGAAATAAAGCTGGTTATGACTTGCGCAGCCTTCATCACAATGAATCCTGGGTACGCAGGCAGAACTGAGTTACCAGATAATTTGAAAGCCCTGTTCAGACCATTTGCAATGATGGTTCCAAATTACGCCTTGATTGCAGAGGTGAGCTTCACGTTCTAAAGCAATCAACACTAGAGTTTCTTTGTTTCATTTCCATTTGATTCTATGATGGTAGAACATTTCTTTAATAAATGCACCCTGGTTTCATGAATATGAAAGTTGTGTGTATTTAAATGGAGCTATGATTGTTATCATGGAGAACATTTTACTTTGTATTTGGTTTTTGTTGTTTTGTTCCTTTGTTGTTGTTTTTTACTGTAGTAACCCTAACTCACCACTCATCTATCAATTTATCGTCATGTGGTGGCTTTGGTATTGCTGTGATGCTGGGACCTATGCCACCAATATTACAAATTGGACAGACTAAGACACTAGAAAGGAAGAACTGGTGGTCTACTTCTCCACCCCTTCCCCCCCCAAAAAAAAGGCCGTTCCAAATTCTATCATTAGAAAAATTACGACTATTATTAGTATGATACTTAGAGCATCTCATGATCCCTGAGAGCCCCTTTGGGGTACAGTGTGGGGGACAAGAAAGGAAGGTGGTGTCATCACTCTTGACCCTGTCTGGGGACAGGGAAGATTTACTTGCTCATTGTTCCAGAGCTGGTGGGAAGAAAGACTGGTATAGAGCCCAGTCCATCATTTTGCTCATACCCCATGCTGCGTCCTGTTGCTATATTTCTCAGGAATTAATTGGAGGAATTTAAAAATCCAATGTTTAGGAACTATTCCTATTGTTGTTACATGTTGTGTGAATTAGGCAGGATCTGTCATCAGCAAATATTGGCTCTGGTAGCATAGTGTTTATGAACTGGGCTGTGAACCGCAAGGTCAGCAGTTCAAAATTACCAGCCATTCCGTGGGAGAAAGATGAGGCTTTCTGCTCCTGTAAAGATTTGCAGCCTCAGAAACCCTGTACAAGGTCGCTATGAGTCAGAACTGACTCCATGACACATAACCACCACCAGGATAAGGACTGGACTGCTAGCCTCAGAGTCAGTGGTTCAAATCCAGCAGTCACTCCTTGGAAACCCTCTACAGGGTTGCTATGAGATCGCACTCAACAACATCAACAACATATACACAGTCTGTATCAGTAGTACACAGAACAGTAAATAAAACAGACACTAGCAAGTAATGTCTGCATCATAACACATCTTCCTCCTGAGGCCAACTGCAGTGTTTCTGGTGGCTTATGGGTTGGGCGGAGGCTCTGTGCCTACCTGTACCATCAAAGATACTGGACATCCTCCAGTTCACTTAACCAAGGAGGCAGATACATGTCAGAAGCAAAGTAGCCTCATAGGGCAGGGGACAAAAGAAAAAAATTGCAAAAACTATTTTTGTCAGGTAAATTCTGCCTCATAGTAACCCCCATGTGCTCCCTAAGATGTTTATGACTATGTTCTTCATAGAAGCAGATCACCAGGCCTTTCTTCCACGGCACTGCTCGATGGATTTGAACCACCAACTCTTAGGCTGGTGTTGCTGTTAGGTGCCATTGAGTCGGTTCTGACTCACAGTGACCTGTGCACAACAGAATGAAACATCGCCCAGTCCTGCGTCCCCTCACAATTGTTGTTAAGCTTGAGCTCATTGCTGCTGCCTCTGTGCCAGTCCATCTCATTGGGAAATTTGTTCTTTTTCAATGACCCTCCACTTTACCAACCATGATGTCCTTCTCCAGGGTCTGATAACATGCCCCAAGTATGAAAGAAGAAGTCTCGCCATCATGGATTCTAAGGAGCATTCTGGCTGTACTTCTTCCAGAACAGATTTATTTGTTCTTCTACCAGTCCATGGTACTTTCAATGTTCATCGTCAACACTATAATTCAAATGCATCAATTCATCTATGGTCTTCTTTATTCTTTGTCCAACTTTCATATTCATGAGGCAATTTAAAATACCATGGCTTGGGTCGGGTGCACCTTAATCTCAAACTGATACATTTGCTCTTTAACTCTTTAAAGAGGTAAAGCTCACATCATTTGTATCATTCAAAGACAATACAGGGCATGAGAGAGACAGCAAAGCCTTGTACAGCTTCCCTTGACTCTAGGGAGCTTCAGGGGAGCATGTTGCTGTCACAAGCCTGCCCACTGGTGTGGTGCACCTGTCAGATGTTCTTGCTACAACATCACCCTTTGATAGCCAGGCCTGGTCCTGTCATTTCACCTCCTTGATGGAAACATTTCCTTTCATGGCCTCTGCTGCTCCTTGAACCAGATGTCACCAATGCCATGTCTTCATCGAGACACAAAGCAGAATCGGTGTCCAAGTGTCCACATACAGCAGCCCACCTTCTGCCTCCCAATGATATAGAAATGCATTTGTTTCTGTATATAAGGGCCAACTTATATAGCAACTTGGAGAGGTGCAATGCCTGAAGCAAAGTATGTTGCTATTAGGCTAATATATTAGACCAGCAGCATGTTGTTGTTGTTGTTAGGTGCCATCGAGTCAGTACCGACCCATAGCGGCCTTATGCACAGCAGAACGAAACACTGCCTGGTCCTGGGCTATCCTCACTACTGTTGCCACACTTGAGTCCATCGATGCTGCCACCTGGCCAATCCATCTCGTTGGGGGTTTTCTTCTTTTTCTCTTTTTATTATATCAGCAGCATAGTATAATAAATATTGAATCATACATTCCTATTCTAGGTAATTCTCTACTCTGAAGGATTTGAGTCTAGTAAAATATTGGCAAGAAAAATGACTCAGATGTATAAACTTTGCAGCGAGCAGCTCTCTCAACAGGATCACTATGACTTTGGCATGAGAGCCGTGAAGTCTGTACTGGTCATGGCTGGGTAAGAAACCAACGTGGGAAAAAGTGATACACCAAATAAATCATGTGATCAGTGAATGAAATGGGAAATTCACCGAAACCTTTTAGAACAACGCCTGGCCTACAGTAAATGATTAATAAATGCTAATTTCTGCTTCTCTTATCATTCTCACCCTCACATTCCCATCCCACATCTCTCCTCATCCCACCAGAGTTCTTCTTTGTGATACCCAGCATGTTACCCTCAGACTGAACCTAAGTCCCAACTAGACTTTGGCTATCCTGTCCCCAGGAGCTCCCTCTATGCTTTAGGTTCAAGTGTATCAAAGCTTAGTAAAAGATGGCTAGACTTACAAGGTTCAAGTTTGTTATTTATAGTCAATGAGGTAAATCATACATGTTGCCTGACACAGCCTTGAGCTGTAAGAGACTCTTCAGTTCATCCTCCCAGCTTCAGTTCAGGCATCCGTCGTGGGCTTCGCCTGCTTTAATAGAATGGCTCAAGACCAAGCTTCTTTCTGGCTCCTAGAACAGCAAGTCTTTTCTGTTTCAGGCCCTCACTTTTCTATTTATAACATCTTAAAACTACTACTACCTCAGGACCCTCAGCTTGCCCAGAGTCCCTGAGAGCATCTGTTTCCCCTCTAGTCCTGCCTTTCAGCCTCCTGGCTCAGTTTCTCCACATTCAACGCCCCATTTGACTGATCCTGCATCACTGGGCTCTGCACTAATCTTCCCCTTGTCTACCCTCTGTTCTTTTTTTTTTTCAATCTTTGAAATTCAATAGTCCTCCTTTTTTACAGGCTTTCCACTTAGCATTTTAAAGTGTTAAACTGCCTTTTAGGCATAGGGGTTTGAATACATTTGCGCTCAAAGAACACAAGTACAGACCAGTGGGAGAGACGGCATATGAGCTTTCATCTACAGATGCTACAAGCTGAGGGCATCAATGGGGTGGAGCCAGATCTCAGGAATTTTCTAGAGGAGGGAGTAGCTGAGCTGGGCTTTGAAGCGGAAATAGGAATTAGTCAGCAAAAGAGCAAGGCAGGGCATTCTGGGCAGGCAGAGGGAAAAGCAAGTCAGGAGAGTATGAGGGATGCAGGGAACGATAAATTCAGGATGGAGAAAGTCTGAAAGCATCAGGGATGGGGAGTGTTTGGAAGGCACCCAAACAAGTTCAGCCAGGAACTTGTTTGGGTGGCCCTCCACAGCATGCTACACACAGAATCCCTGAATCAAAGGTTTGCAAAATGATCTTCAATCATATTTTCTCTCTGAATCTAGATCGTTAAAAAGAGAAAACCCCAACTTAAGTGAAGATGTGGTGTTGATAAGAGCTTTACGAGATTCTAACTTGCCAAAATTCCTCACAGATGATGCTCTTCTGTTCAGGTAACTTTCTGAATGCTCCCAAGTAAGGCATAGCTCTTGCATGGAGGTAAAGGACAGTTTTATGGTCAATTATTTCTGTCTCTAGCAAGGAAATAACTTTTTCATCTTTTCCAGAGATACTTTTGTAGTTAGAAAAAATGCTAATTTAAAATGAAGATACTAAAGTTTTAACATTAGTTCATTTCTTTCCCCCCCAAAAAATACTGATCATAAATATAAATAAATATAAATCAGAATTTGGTAACATGTACCTGATCTAAAACAAGCTTATAAAGACTTGAAAAACTCGGATTTGAGGTTTAGCATAAATGTGATTCCTTTTATCTATTTATTCTTTTATTATTTATGTTTATCCAAGCCATACATATGCATAGTTTCAAAAATAAAATAGTCTTATAAATTATCTCTTAAACCTTGCCTCCAGTCAACGCTGCCTCACGGTGATCCAGCTGGTTTTCAGTGGCTGTAATCTGGTAGCATTATTGTTGTTGTTGTGAAGTGCTGTCGAGTCAATTCTGACCCATAGCGACCCTGTATAGGGTTTCTGAGGAACAGCTGGTGAGCTTGAATCGCAAACCTTTCAGTTCAAACGGCTTTGCAGTCTGACACATTAACCCACAGCGCCACACAAATCGGGCTGCTAATCTCATGGTCAGCAGTTCGAAACTACCAGCTGTTCCATGGAAGAAAGATGAGGCTTTCTGCTCCCGTAAAGATTTACAGCATCAAACACCCTGTACAGGGTCGCTAGGAGTTGGAACCAACTCCACGGCACATAACAACAACAACAACTGTCTTACAGAGGAGTCCTGGTGTGGCACTGTAGGATAAGCACTGACTCGTAAGGTCAATTTGAACCACAAGGTCGGTGGTTCAAATTCACCAGCCACTCCTTGGAAACGCTATACGGGGTTGCTATGAGTTAGGACTGACTCGATGGCACTTAACAACAGGAATAGCAATTTTACAGAAGTAAATTGCCAGGACTTTCTTCTGAGGTGCTGCTGGGTAAATTTAAACTGCCAACTTTTTAGTTGATTGTTGTTGTTAGGTGCCATCGAGTTGGTACCGACTCATAGTGACCTTATGCACAGCAGAACAAAACACTGCCCAATCCCGGGCCAACCTCACCATTGCCATGCTTGAGCCCATGATGCTGCCACTTGGCCAATCCATCTCACTGGGGGTCTTCCCCTCTGGTTGACAGACAAGCACAAACTGTTTGCACCACCCAGGGATACCTAAAATAGAACAATTTTATATTGTTGGGCTACCCTATAGCAGGAAAAGCAAGGAATGAGCATTTATTTAATGCTCTGTTTTCCTCGTATGGTATTCCTACTCTCAACCCTGCCTTGATGTCCACCAGGTAGGGCAACTTGCTGAGATAGTAAGCAGATCTGATGGTCTAATCGCTTCATAAGCAGACTTTCAGCCAATCCTTCTGTTCTCAGTCAAGCCCAGTTTCAGAGATCCCTACAGCTGCCAATTCCTAAGCCTTTCTCAAGTCTAATTTCTTCCCACACTGACAGCTTCAGTTTCCATTTTTAACTTGGATAGCTAGCACTTGTATATGTCTTGGTCTCTTTGTAAGAAAAGACTAATCAGCATTTGTCCTGTGTGATCAGTTGCCCTCACTCGAGGACCATCAACAAGGTGTCCGAGGTGCAGAACGACTTAAAAGATTGTTACGCTCTTTTCTGAGGCAGAGGAGAGAGAGAAGCTTCTGGTGGTAGAGCCACCATGGCTTAGCCACTGGCACCCCTGTGCTGGCTGCTGGGACAGCTGAAGTCCTCCTTGCTTTTCTAGAACTTAAGACACTTTGTGTTCCAATGCCTTAACGCAAACTGCTTTCCTGCCTCATACATACTTTCCTCCCATCTTTCAGCCTAGAATTTGTGTATGTCTAAAAATAATTTTGCTATGAGACAATAAATATTCACTTGTATATTCGTATCCATTTTGATGGTTTATTTTTATATGTAACTCTTGTAACTTATTTTGAAATACAGTTAAGTATGATAAGTATAGGACAATGATCTGTCCATCTTCTTTGATTAGTGATGCTGTCTTTATCATAGATTGTTACACCACACACACACACTCTCTTTCTGGTAACTCCTCTCCTGTCAGACACCACAAGATCTTAATTCTTCTTGTTGTTGTTAAGTACCATCGAATCAGTTCTGACTCATAGCGACCTTATATAGGGCTTCCTCAGAACAGCCAGTGGGATTGAACTGCTGACCTAGCGGTGTGCAGTTCAGTGCTGATCCTAAAGCAGCACACCAGGAGTCCTAAATCCTATATTCATACTGCAGCATTTTCTGCTTGCTAAGGGACCCTACTTCCATCTGCTTTTCCACTTCAAGAAATTTGTTGAAATTTCTCACCTACTGTGTTTCTCTTTCTGTTATTTGTCCTTATATGGAGTTATATATTTGTTCACTATCATACTCTTGTTTTCACTTGACCTAGTTAAAATTTTAGTTACTGGTATTGGTTTCCTAAGACTGCCATAACAAATTACAATAAACGGAGTGGCTTAAATCAACAGAAAATTCATTCTTCACATTTCTAGAAGTCTGAAATCAAGGTTATTGTCGTTCCTTGCCATAGTCAGTTCCAACTCATAGCGACCCCACATGGGGTTTCCAAGGAGCTGCTGGTGAGTTTGAACTGCTGATCTTGAGGTTCAAACCAGCCTTATAGTCAAGTGCTTATCCTACAGCACCACACCAGGGCTCCGGAAGTCAAAGTATGCCCTCCAAAATGCTGTCAGCAAAATCCTTGCTTGCGTCTTCACGGATTCCAGTGGTCCCTGGCAACAAACCGTTTTCCTTGAATTGTAGATACATGATTCCATTTGTTGCCTCTGTCTTCACATGGCTATCCTCCTTCTGTGTTTGTGTTTTTTCTCATCTTTTTATAAGGACACCATTCATATTGTGTTAGGCCTCCCCCTACTCCAGCATGAGCTCATGTTAAGTTAACTGACAACATCTTCAAAGTCAGAATCACAGGTACCGGGAGTTAGGACTTCAGTGTATCTGGGAGACACAATTCAATTCATAATAGTATCTTACTATATGCTTGTTGTGACTAATTCAATTAATATAGATGTCTAAGAAATAAAAAGTGGAAGACATCTCTATCAGTCCTGAAAATTCCACTCCTACCTCTGACTTACACTTCATCTTTTGTTACTGGTTAAATAAATGGTTTTATATATATACATAGTTGATACTTTTTATTATTTAACTTTTAATTTTAACATAATTATAAAATATAATTCAGAAAGATCTCATGTTCCCTTTACTCAGTTTTCTTCAACTGGTAATATCTTGCAAAGTGAAACTGTATCACAACCAGGAAGCTGGCATTTATATAGTCAAAATTTAAAAGATTTCCATCAAAAACAAGGATTCCTCATGTTGCCGTTTGATTACCGTACCACCAGCCCCACCCCTCCTTAATCGCTGACAATCGCTAATCTAGTCTCCAGTTCTAAGTTTTTGTCATTTCAAGAATGTCATATACAATAAAACCTGTGAAAACTGGAGCCTATGGAAGGCAGAAACTGGCCAGAGAATGAAAACTCAAATGTTTTACACTGACAGAGAGTGATAGAAATGTGGTAAGACTGCACCCTGTCAAAACTGGGAAACTTGTAAAACCAGGAGCAGTTAGGACGTCTCATCGAGTTCTGATTCTCATGGGTTTGACTGGAAATGTAATCATTCAGTATGTAACTGTTTTACTCAGCATAGTTCACTGGACATTCACCCAGGTTGTTCAGGGATCAATCCTTCATCCTTCTTTACTGCTGAGTAGTACTCCATGGTAAGAATCCTGATGGTACAGACTGGGCTGCTAACCACCAGGTCAACAGTTCAAATTCACCAGGTTTACAGCCTCAGAAACCATCTGGGACGGTTCGGTTCTGTACTATAGGGTCTCTATGTGTCTCAATCAACTCAACAGCAAAGGGTGGGTTTTGTATTCCACTCTAAGAATGGATCATGTTAAGAATGATTTTTTAAAACCATTCACCCATTGAAGGACATCTGGCTTATAACCAATTTGGGTCTATTACAAGTAAAACTGCTACAAACATACATATATAGATTTTTGTATAAAAATAAGTTTTTATTTCTCTAAGAGAAATCTATGTCCAGAAGCCATATAACAGTTGCATTTAATAGTCCTGGTGTGGCGCTGTAGGATAATCACTCGACAGCAAGGTTGGTTTGAACCACAGGGTTGGTGGTTCAAAGTCACTAGCCACTCCTCGGAAACCCTATACAGGGTTGCTATGAGTCGAAACCGACTTGACGGCACTGAACAAGAGCAAACGGTGATAATGGTTGCATGCTTACTTTAAAAAAAAAAAAAAAAAATGACCTGTTTTCCGGAGTGGTTATACTATTTTGCATTTCCAGTACAATGTCTGACCAGTTCAGTTTCTCTGCATCCTGGCAGCATTTGGTTAGTGTCACTGGTTTCTAATTTAGCCATTCTGGTAGATAGATGTTTAGTGCTATCTCATGTGGCATGTTTAGTACCATGCCATGCACTATGGATACTACAGAGCATAAATGGCATTCCCTACTCTCAAGCACTCTTAACATACTTAGAAACATTAGTTTAATGTAGAGAAAGCTTACACACTCATATACATTATCACAGAATTGTCCTATAAGCCCACAGGATACATTAGTATTGTATAGGCTCAACAGAAAAGCAAATTCATGATGAAAAGTGAGGTTTATTATAATCCTTAATCAATACATTGCCATAAATGCGAGGGAAGTATCAGTAACCTAATTGATTTTTTGTTTTGTTTTGTTAGTGGAATCATATCTGACCTTTTTCCTGGAGTCCAAATTCCGGAGCACGATTATGGCATTTTGCAGTCCACGATTATAGATGTCATGACTAGACAAAATCTTCAGCCTGAGCTATGTATGGTTAAAAAAGTGATACAGTTCTACGAAACTATGTTAGTAAGGCACGGTGTTATGCTAGTGGGGCCAACAGGAGGTGGTAAGACTACGATTTACCAAATACTAGCAGAAGCTTTAGGGGATTTGCAAAAACATGATCTAGACAATCCCTTCTACCAACCAGTTAAAACATACGTTCTTAATCCTAAATCAATTACAATGGGTGAATTATATGGTGAAGTTAATACCATAACATTGGAATGGAAAGATGGTTTGATGGCACTAAGTGTCCGGGCAGCTGTGAATGACACCTCAGAAGATCATAAATGGATCGTCAGTGATGGGCCAGTGGATGCTCTTTGGATTGAAAATATGAATACCGTGTTGGATGATAACAAGATGCTCTGTCTAGCTAACAGTGAGAGGATTAAACTCACACCTCAAATCCACATGCTTTTTGAGGTAAATGTAGGCCTTACTATGGAGAGAAATCATTTGTTAGATTAACACAATGTCATTAAATTGTTTTCCTCACACTGATGTATCATTTACTATCTATACCTACCATAGTATATTGTTTAGATATATATTGGTGGCTTTGCATAATTTGAAATGCTTGCTAAGTTAAAAAAATATTTTATTACAATGAATACATTTGTCTACTGAAGTATGAATATTTGATGAAGGGATTAAAAGAGGGATGTGGACCAAATACATCTACTAAGTGTTATGAAAAGTACTATACCTCATCTATTCATTTGTTCACTGTAATTCTCTTGTTTTCACTTGACCTAGTTAAAATTTTAACTGTGTATCCCTTGTGCCACAATGGGCAAAGTATTGGGCTGCTAACCACAAGGTTGGTGGCTCAAACCCACCAGCCACTCTATAGGAGAAAGATGAAACTATCTGCTTCCATTAAGATGTAGAGTCTCAGATCCTATAGAGCAATTCTACTCTGCCTATAGGGTCACTGTGAGTCAGAATCAACTCGATGTCAATGAATTTACTGGGGTTTCTATTCATCTATCCAGTGCTGATCGAATGCCTACTATGGGCTCGGTGTTATGCTTTGTGTTGTGATATAAGAATGAACAGGAAATCAGAGAAAAGAAAAGAAAAGAAACACATGTTCCCTCCCATAAGAACTTGATAGTATCCTTTTATCTTGTCTAAATTGAGGCACTTTACACCTTGTGCCTCAATTTCCCATCTCTTTCCATCTCTGCTTGCTTAAAGCTCTTCCACTCACTTCCACATAAAGGCTTTCATTGTCTGCTTCAACTTTGAAAGTGTGATTCCTCAGTCCTTCAATAAAGAAGACTCATACTAGCTGTTTCCTGTTAACCTTCCCTCCATTTTAGGTGCAGGATCTAAAGGTTGCCTCCCCTGCAACAGTCAGCCGATGTGGAATGGTGTTTGTGGATCCAGAAGAGCTGAAATGGATGCCATATGTTCAGACTTGGATGAAGCGAATTTCTAATAGAGTAAGTGCAACCAAATGCCCTTGCCCATCCGCCCGCCTTTGTCAAGGCTTACACTACCCCCAGTGCCCAAATAGCTGGAGGTTAAGGCCTCTTCTGTGCGACTGTGGGGCTTCCAGTGTGTGACCTAGGACTTCTCCCTAAGAATTCCCAAATTTGGCCTTATGTTTATTACTTAGCCTGACAGTCTGCCAACTCACTCTTGTTCCTGCTTACGTACGTGTGTCTGGATTCCTGCTACACTACTTTTTTTCGGTACAAATAATGCCACTTCCTAAGAGCCCCCAAACATAGGTAAGAACAATCTGGGCATTATAAAGACTTGGCAGAAGACTGAGGACAATGTAGAAAAAGAAAATTTATATGCATACACTAGCTGTCATTGTTACTAGGTTTCAAGAGACCCTAGCTCCTCAGAGAGCTAGAGGGAGGAGAAAACCAGTTTACCTCCCACCCCAATCTTAGATGCATGACCCAACCAAAGTAAAGGAAAGCTTTTACATCATTATTCAGAACAATTTAGCTCCATATATCTTCGGTACATCTCTCAATTCTAAAACAAGATTTTGGCTTTATTATTATTATTATTATTATTATTATTATTATTTTTTTTTACCTCAGCTTAACAAGTGGTCCATTGAAATGTTTCTCCCTGTCCCACCCCACTGCAAGAAAGTCACCTTCTTCGCTGCCTTTCCCCTCCAAAGATGAATCCAAAAACTACTGTTTTTCTCACTCTTCTTGTTGTCAAGAGCTGTCGAGTCGTTTCCAACTTATAGCAGCCCTGTATAGAGTTTCCAAGAAATGACTGGTGGTACAGACAACCAGCGGTTAGCAGTCCATTGCTTACTTTACAGCACCACAACAGAACACCTGTGAGTCCACTATGAAATCCAAAAGCAGAATATTATTAGCTACAAGA
Source organism: Chrysochloris asiatica (assembly GCF_000296735.1). NCBI lineage: Eukaryota > Metazoa > Chordata > Mammalia > Afrosoricida > Chrysochloridae > Chrysochloris > Chrysochloris asiatica. The sequence continues at coordinate 10,662,642 of NW_006408611.1, forward strand.
ATCCCCCAGTGTGTCTTTTCTTATTCAATAGAGGGGTTTTGTATTTTAATCTACTTTGTTTCAGATCTTGTGACCTTTATCTTAAAGATCACAGAATATATTAAAATATACAGATTTGAAAGAACCTGTTTCTAAGCTTAAGTACACATTTCATGAAGTCCTGCTAAAAGAGTTTTTGCTTTATTCTCAGCTGAGTGAAGAAACTCAGGAATATCTACTGAACCTTTTCCAGCGTTATGTTGATGATGGTTTAAATTTTATCCATAAAAAGTGCAGTCAAGCAATTCCACAAGTCAACATCAGCAAAATCACTACCCTCTGCTGCTTGCTGGAGTCCTTGATACTTGGAAAAGATGGGATTAACTTTACAATGGTAGGAAGAATTTTCGTACTACTACTATGAAGATAGTATCATGAGATATTGTCTAGATGCTGTTCCTATAACTCCAAGTTTTCTGTAATATCTTTTTGAACTAAATTTCTTAGGGGACCGATGACAGTGACTGGATACATAAAGACTTCAGTGGGAAGGAATGTCAGGGATCCTCTAATGTTGTCCTTGACTCAACAGTTTAATTTCCTCAGTGTTTATCTTATTCCTAGTATGTATCCAACTCTCGGCTGCTTTAACAGCTTCCTGTAGGCCTCAAACAGAGTTATAACAATTGGTTGAAAGATAGCTTTATGATTTTTTTTCCTCTCCTTGCTCCTTGACATTCATTTTCTCATCCGGTGTTCAAATATGTACCACTAAAAGGAAACTTTGTTCTGTAGCACATTCCAGAAACAATTAAGAAAGTGCCCCTTTAAAAATGTTCAAATCTAAAGGAAACAAAAAGTCTTTGGAATTTACAATTTACGGTCCTTCTTAGTTTACATATGTTGTCTTACAAATGGTTATCTTTATTCTTTTAGGAACAAACAAAATTGAACACTTTGCTATGTCAGACTTTTGTATTCTGCTATTTATGGTCTGTGGGTGGAAACTTAACTGAAAACTACTGGGATTCTTTTGATACATTTATTAGAACACAGTTTGATGACAATCCTGATGCCAGGGTAAGAGCCAAATTAATTTTGATATGATAATTCTGAATTGTTACAGTTCAATTTTAAGATCCTTAGTTCTACTAAAAATATATATTGTTGACTAAAAGGATTTTGAAATTATTTGCTTTTATCAATCTTAGATAACATTTATTGTGTTTAAAAACAAAAATTAAAATTTAGGCATCCTCTTTGTTGTTGTTGTTGTGTGCTGTGGAGTCGGTTCCGACTCATAGCAACCCTGTACAGGGTTTCCGAGGCTGTAAATCTTTACGGGAGCAGAAAGCCTCATCTTTCTCCCGTGGAACAGCTGGTAGTTTCAAACTACTGACTGTGAGATTAGCAGCCCCATTCGCGTCCTCTGCTAGCCATAAAAGAAGAGTAAGGTATAGAAGTATATAAAAATTCACCATGATGTTCCACGGAATATTGGACTCTAGTTAGAAAATTTACTTTTTATATTGTGTCTGATGAATTTTTGTTATTGGTAAGTGCCATTAAGTCGATTACGGCATACAGTGACCCTGTAGAGGGTTTCCACAGAATGGCTGGTGGGTTTGAACCTCCAGGGTTTATCCTACAGCAGGACACCAGGACTCCACATGTGATACATTAGCAAGGCTAAAAAATTCCTGCTATGCTTTCTAAGACTGAGTAAATGAATAACATTTTCACTGTTAGACAAAGGATATACAAATATGGGAGGTCAAAGATTAGAATGTACTTTTTATAACTGGATTGTAATAGAGGTATCATTATGAACTCATGGGTTATTTTTAAATATGTATGTATTTAAAAGAAATGCATTGCTTCAGAGTCTTTTCCAACTCAGCAACGCTGCAGGATAGAGTAGAACTGTCCCCTAATAGAACTATCCCCTTTATAGAAGCCGACTCAACTCTCTGTCTCTGCTGGGTTCAAACCACTGACCTTCTTGTTTGCAGCCAAGTGCTTAATCACCACACTGCCAGAACTTCTCTTTATATGCATAAATATATGAATATGGAGATAGACAGACAGATATCAATACATACATAAATGCCCTAACACTGTGCTGGAAGGGATTAGAAGCAATGATACCCCAGAGTAATAAGCATAGTTACTTTCTAAATTCTGTTCTCCGTTAAAGACAACCAAGGCTCCTTAATGAAATCCCAGATCCAGGATGGGGAAGGGAAAGTGCACATGTAAGCTGTAACATCATTTTATGCCAGAGAGTAGTGCAGAATGTATAAAGAATAATGCACAGAGCTAGGAAGTTTTGAGCATCAGAGTATAATGATAGTAATGGTTTAAAACTTGCAGAATAGAATAAAAATCTGTGAGTGCATACTGGCAATAAAAATATACTTTAAGTGAGGAGAAGGAAAGGCTGTTCCTTACAGTAGAATAACAACTAATTTAGACAAAAGAAATGATAGAATTTCAAAGTCATCATTTAGTAACCATTATAATAATAGCTGATTTAGGCAGGAGTCATCAATGAATGGTAAAAGCACTGGGAGAGAGTTTTATAAGAAACAAAAGAGGACACACAGAGATGCACAGACACACAGGAGAAAGTCATGTAAAGAAGATGAGATTGGAGTTATGCAGCTCTAAGCCAAGGAACTCCAAGGATTGCTAGAGCCATCAGAAGCTAGAAAGAGGCAAGGAAGATTCTAGAGTCTTCCGAAGGGAGCATGCCCTGTAAAGTACCTTGATTTTGGACTTCTGCCTCCAGAACTATGAAATAATAAACGTCCATTATTTAAACCACCCAGTTTGTAAAAAGGTGTTCACAGCAGCCCCAGGAAACTAACATACCTTCTGTTCCTTTTTCTTCTTTACTGAAACATTTTATCAAGAAGCGATGTTATATTTTGTAAAATGCTTTATCTGTTTGATTGAGATTATCATTTTTTTCTTTTTTACTTTGTTGTTGTTGTTGTTATGTGCCGTCGAGTCGGTTCCGACCCATAGCGACTCTGTACAGGGTTTCCGAGGGTGTAAATCCTACGGGAGTAGAAAGCCTCATCTTTCTCCCGCGGAGCAGCTGGTAGTTTCGAACCGCTGACCTTTAGGTTCGCAGCCCGATTCGTAACCACTACGCTACCCTTGTATGAAGGCTAACAAAAATTGATACTATACTTGATTTCATGGAAGCTGCAGTCAAGAAAGGAAACAACATACTGCATTAGGAAAATCTGCTGCACAAGATCTCTTTAAAGTATTCAAGAGCAAAGATAGCAGTCTGAGGACTAACATGTGCTTGACCCACACCATGGTATTTTCAATAACCTCATACACATGAGAAAGTTGGACAGTGAATAAGGATGACTGTAGAAGAATTGATGCACCTGAGTTATGGTGTTAGAGAAGAATATTGTCAGTGCCATGGATTACCAGAAGAACAAACATATCTTGTTGCAAGAAGTACAGCTAGAATGCTCCTTAGAAGCCAGGATGGAGAGTTTTTCTCTCATACTTTGAACTTATTATCAGGAGAGTTCACTCCCTATAGAAGGACATCATGTTTGGTAAAGTGGAGGGTCCGTGCAAAAGAGGAAGACCCCAATTACATGGATCGGTACAGTGGCAGCAGCAATGGGCTCAAGTTTAACAAAGATTGTGAGGATGGTGCAGGGTCAAGCAGTGTTTCACTCTGTTGTGCATAGGGGCGCTAGGAGTCAGAACCGACTCGATATCACCTCAGAACGACAACAAGAAGTACTTGATGTTAGCCTAAAGTCCAAGAAATAATTAGTTTATTCTTAATAGCCACTGGAACCAATCCAAATGTCTATCAACAAATGTCCAATATAAGATCTACGAGGCTAAAGACTTTGGGTACTTTCTTTAGTCTTGGTACAAAGAAGTGTGCCCTACAGACTTTCAATACATTTTTGTTGAATTGAATGCTGATTACTTGCTCTGATTAAAAGTCAACTCTGGTCAAAAGTCAACTGTGCCATATTCATACAATGAAATACTATGAAGCAATTAAATAAAATTCATTACAGTTACATAAAGCAACATGGATGAATCTCACATACATAATGTTTAATGAGTGAAGCCAGATGGAAGAGAGTTCATACTGTGAGGTTCCATTAATATAAAGCTCAAGGATGAGCACAGTAATCTATTTGGTATCTTGAAGGGGGGATAGGCCTGGCTGGTATTGGATTAGAGAGCCTTCTGAGGTGCTGAGCAAATTCCAGATCTTAGATGCTTACATACGTAAAAATACTTTAAACCCGACTCCTAAACTCTGGCAAAAGATAGCATGTTACACCTCAATAGAAGTTTTTAATAGAATGGCATGTTGTTGTTGTTGTTGAGTGCCGTCGAGTCGGTTCCAACCCATAGCGACCCTATACAGGGTTTCCGAGGGTGTAAATCTTTACGGGAGTAGAAAGCCTCATCTTTCTCCCGCGGAGCGGCTGGTAGTTTCTAACCGCTGACCTTAAGGTTCGCAGCCCGATTCGTAACCACTACGCTAATAATTTCACATCGTAAGGGTAAATATACATTTCTAGAAATATCTATGTATGTTCTGGGTGAATCTCTTACAAAGGGTCACCATCAAATGTGCTTTAATTTCCAGTGCTCTGCACAAGTGCCAGGAAAAAAATTATAAAATGCAATCCGCTCACGCCCTGCTTAGAACTATTTTTATTCTAAATTCTTTTCCTTAAAAAAAGCAAGGCTTGTCATAACCTGGTCCCTTCCTAGGTCTCAGTTTCATGTGCTGCTATGTGCAGTGCTAATAGTGCCCCGAATGCACTGTGTTTTCCCCAGTCTTCCTATCCTGTTTTCATAGTCCTGGTATAGCACTGTAGGATAGGCACTCGACTACAAAGTCAGTTTGAACCACAAGGAAATACCATACTGAGTGGCTATGAGTCTGAACCAACTCGAGAGCACTTACCAACAAA
>NW_006408611.1:10667705-10693521 GCF_000296735.1 Chrysochloris asiatica
CCGCATCTTATCTCTGCGTCTATCTGATTCCTGCTTGTACTTTAAGTCTAAACTGTAGCATTACTAACCTTTAGAAGGATTCTCAGATTACTTTCCATAACACACCTACAGGTAGAAACGAACCATCACTCACTCCTGTGTGAATATACTAAACTCCATTGTTGTTGCTGCTAAGTGCCTTCCAGTTGGTTCTCACTCATAGTGACTATATAGTTTCCCAGGCTTTTAAATCTTTGTGAGAGCCTCATCTTTCTTCTGTGGAGCAGCTTGTGGGCTCTAACCACAGACTTTGTGGTTCTCAGTCCAGTGCTAATCCTATTAGAATCTTTACTTCCCCATGGATGTTGACTGATAGGCTTGTCTCCCCCATGTAGTTTACGAGGCACTAGAAGGCAAAGGTTGGGTCTCACTCAACACTGTGCCCCCAAGTCCATGCACAGTGATTGGCATGGAGCAAGCCCCTAAATGGTGAATTGAATTAAACATGCTTTATGATTTTAATATTTTCAATTATATTGCAATAATCAATTATAATGCAATGGGTTAGTGCTCAACTGATAACAGAAAGGTCCATGGTGTGAACCCACCAGCCAATCTTTAAAAGAAAACATTTGACGATCTCTTTCTGTAAATACTGCAACGTAGGAAACCCTATGGGGTCGTTCTACTCGGTCCTATAAATTCACTGAGTCAGAATTACTTGATAGCACACAACAGCAACCATGATATGGATCAATACATCAGATATTCTCATGCACTGTGTTGCATGGTTGTGTTTAAAGAATTAGAGTCTGCTACCTATGCAACTATGGAGTCCTGGTGTGGCACTGTGGGTTAATGCGCTAGGCTGTAAGGCCAGTTTGAACCTCCGGGTTGGCGGTTAAAGCTCACCAGCCACTCCACAGAAAACCCTATACAGGGTTGCTATGAGTCAGAACTGATTCAAAGGCACATAACAACAACCTAAACAACTGTGTGTCGAGAAAGAATAAAGAAATCCACATGCATTCATGTTCTTTAACTTCCTTTGTTTCGGAGTGAATCAATCCTACTGAAGGTGGTGGTAACTTTTACACTTTAGCTCCCCAGCTCTGGTGATCTGTGGAGCATTCACATGGACTTTGAAACCAAACGGCTGGATCCCTGGGAACGAATCATACCTGCCTTCAAGTACAGCCGAGATGTTCCATTTTTTGAAATGCTTGTCCCCACAACTGACACTGTGCGCTTTGGATATCTAATGGAAAAACTACTTGCGGTCAAACATTCAGTGTTGTTTACTGGAATAACTGGAGTTGGTAAGGTAGGAAACCTACATTAAACAAGAATGTCTAATATTGAGAGTGTATTAAACTTAGAATTACAAGCACCAGAAATCCTGCATTATTTCTCAGGGGAAGTTCTTTTGAATTTTGATCATTTTTTTCAGGAAGAAAGTACCTGTGCTGAATCCATATGGACCCTAGGAATTGTTCCACAGTTTGCCAGTTCCTGAATAAATCCTCGGTGTCAGTATTATATAAACCAGAGGATCCTGTGGACTATTGTTAGTGTCTTAGTGCTTTGGCATTGTGCCCCTTGCAATTTCTGGGGCTGTCTACTGCACTGGTCAGGGTAGGAATTAGCCAGAGCAGCTGATGTCCCCAGTAGACTGTTGATGAAGGTCAGTTTGTTTCTTCAGCCTATTATGTAGCATGGCAGCAGTATCGTTTGACTATTGTGGAGAAAAGCCAAGCATGGGGAGAAATGCTGACTATTGGACTTGTTGGTTTGGGGAGATCCCACATAGACAGGGATTCACTGGCTCTGGGTCTCTATTGTTTCTAAAAGAGATGCAGCATGTGTCTGGGTCCTTCTGTGACTCTTGATATCAAATTGGCTTATACAGTACTCAAAAAGATTTCGGTATGAAAATAGATGCAAGCTTTTGTCAGAATGAGATGGAGTCAGTTAGAATATTGGTTTGATGCTCATAAATATGACTAAATGGAATCTCCAGCAAAAGAAACACAGACATTCTAATATGGCTCTAACCTCTCTCACCTTGCATCCTATTCTGTCTCATCATATTGGTTTATAGACAATTGAGAAAATATTCTATTGAATTTGAAATCAATGTTTTTTTTTCGTTTTAATTTAAAGTCTGTTATAGCAAAGGGATTATTAAATAAAATTCAAGAGACAGCTGGCTATGTTCCTGTTTATCTAAATTTTTCTGCTCAAACTTCATCTGCAAGGACACAAGAGATTATTGAGTCAAAACTGGAACGGAAAAGAAAAAATATTCTAGGTAAGCATTAGCATGTTAGTTTGCCCCACACAAGTTACTTATCACTCTTATAAACCGCTGGAAGAGTGCACAGAATACAAACACAGTTGTAATGACTCCAAGCACAGGGGCATGGCTGTGTGTTCATCAGGCAGAGACCTCCTCTGCGTTAAGCCCTTCTCTCATCCCCGCCATAACTCACGCTTCCTTGGCAAGTTTGTATAGTGACTTAATGGAAGTTAATGTGACATTGTGCAGCGTCACTACATTGATGTAATCAGGATGCTTGGGCATGTCTAGACTTTTTTTCTCCATGAGGGTGGTGGATGGCATTTGTGTGAGTAAACCTTCGGTGACCTTCTTCACATCATGCCCATGCCACACAGTTGGTGAGGGCAGTGGTTGTGACAGAGACTGAGGAAAGTGGAGCTCTCACAGGAAGTCAGGTGCCTATGAGAGTGGGGGACATGGGTGGGGCTGACAACGTGAATGTGAGACCAAAGGGAGGGCTCTCTTCCTCACTCCAGAAGAACTGAGCTCACAATGTCTCCCACTTAGCATGAACTCAGACCTAAGTTTTGAGTGACATGTTCCAAGGGCAAATTGTCATTTTAAAATTAATTGTCTTCCCCCACAGGTGCACCAGGAAACAAACGAGTTGTGATTTTTGTTGACGACTTAAACATGCCCAGACTAGATCGCTATGGCTCTCAGCCACCCATTGAGTTACTACGGCAGTACCAAGATTTTGGTGGATTTTATGACAGAAACAAACTCTTTTGGAAAGAAATCCAGGTAGTTTCTGTTTAAAGTTATTTTGTATTCTTACATTTAAATGGCATGGGAAGGAATGTGACATCAGAGTTTCTTTGATGTCATTCAGTCCATTCAATTTAACTCATATAACTCAGTTTATCTAGTTGCGTTCCTGCAATGCCCAATTCAGAGATTCAGGAACAAGTGACAGTCTCCATCCCTGAGGGGTCAGCTTCAGTGTGAACAGTGTGTTTGTAATGCAGGGTGATGAGTTGAAAGACAGGAGGGAATTGTGGGGCTGGGTTGAGCTTGAGAGAAAGAAGCCTTCTCAGAGGAAGTGATTTCAAGGCACTGTAGGATAAGTATGGACAGCAATGTCAGTTTGAACTGCAGGGTCAGCAGTTTAAACTCACTAGCCACTCCTCAAAAACCCTATCCAGAATCACTGTGAGTTAGAACTGACTCCAAGGCACTTAACAACAACCATAACATCTCCTTAGCAAAGCAAGGAAATTCAGGTTTTCCAGCCCAGGAGCAGGGCCTGTGTAATACCATGCAGTGCTCAATGTGAGCACCCAAGTAGCTGGAAAAGATGCCTGAGAGGTTTCCAGAGGGCCCTGATGCCATGATGAGGAACATGGGTTGCTCCTGTGAGTGATGGGGAACCTCTGAAGGGAACGTTATGGAAAGCTCCCACTGGCTGCAGCGTAGCAGTGAACTAGAGAGAAAGCAAGACCAGAGGCCACTGCAGGATCTGAGAGGAGAGGAGGTTGGTGCCCCGTGTGTTGAAGGTTGACAAGCAGGTTAAGGGAAGATTGATATGATGTGTAGGATGTGGAGACTGAGCGGGAAGGAGCTTAAGATATCGGCCCTGTGTCTGTTCTGGAGAATGTGACCCCTCAACCCAGACAGGAAAGAGGAACCAGTTTTGTTTTGTGTACAGTAAAAACAAGCATTGAGTTGTACCAGGCAGTTCTAAGTACCTCCCACTTACTAACTCCCCTGACATTCTATTAGTACTATGAGCCCCATTTTACAGATGAAGAAACAGACGACCATAATATTAATATTTAAGTAACCAACCCAAGGTCACACTACTACTAAATGGCAGAACTGGGATTTGAACCCAGATCATTGGACTCACAAATCAATACTTTCAGCCAAGATTTCTCCCTGTCCCCATGTTAAGCTCAGGTGCGTTGGGCCATCTAAGTAGAACTCTACCAGGCTATTGGCTTCTTAAGCAAGAAAACTAGAGAAAGGAGAAATGAGAAATTACTTTAAAAAAAAATATTTAGAAGGAAAGGAAAGGTTATAGATAGAAGTCCAAAAGAGGAGGTCACTTTTACATACGTGAAGTAGACTTACACATATTAAGCATTTAATGCAACGTAACAGACACAGTGTCTATCATGTAAATTACAAGACTGAGTGAAAAGTCTTTAATTCAGCCAATTAGACAGTCAATAAATATTTATTGAGCATCTACTATAAATTATGCCAGGAACTATTTTATATCCTGGGGATTAATGTTGTCAGTTGCCATCAAATTGGTGCCAACTCCTGATAACAGAATGAAAGATTTCCCGGTCCTATGCTCTGGTAGCATAGTGGTTACAAATTGGGCTGCAAACCTCAAGGTCAGCAGTTTGAAACTACCAGCTGCTCCGTGGGAGAAAGATAAGGCTTTCTGCTCCCGTAAAGATTTACAGCCTCGGAAACCCTGTTCAGGGTCACTATGAGTCGCAACCAACTCGATTGCACTGAACAACAACATACCATCTCCATGACCTTTGATGTGTATGAACCCATTGTTGAGGCTGTCATGTTAATCAATCTCAACGAGGGTTTTCCTCATTTTTTGCTGGCCCTTGACTTGACTAAACACGGTGCCCTTTTCTAGTGAGAGATACCAGAGCGAGTGACACTGTCAAAACTCTCTGCTCTAGCAGAGCTCCCAGCAGCAAACCTGGATGGTGCACATGGCTAAGTGCTCATCTAATCATCTAAAAATTGGAAATTCAAACCCACCCAAAGCTGCTATGGAAGGTAGGCCTGACAATCTGCTTCTGAAAGGTCTGTCTTAAAAACCCTGTGAAGCAGTTCTCTACTCTGCACACATGAGATCGACTCGAAGGCAGGTAACAACAAAGTGCAATTCACATTCAGGTAAAAGCATATGCCAAGGAAGGGTGAATTCCTGTGGAAAATGACAGATGAAATATAGCAATCAGATATAGAGGAACGTTTGAGATAGAAGTTTTTATTTCTTTTTTAAAAATTAAGACATTATTATTCTTAAGTGCTGTTGAGTTGGGTTCCAACTCCTAGTGACCCTGTATAGGGTTTCCAAGGAACATCTGGTGGGTTTGAATCACCAAACTCTGTCTGCAGTCCAGTGCTTATCTTACAGCGCCACACCAGGATTCCAAGTAAGACATAGTGATTCTGTGGAGTCAGTTCCAACTCCTAGTGACCCAACATAGTTTCTGAGGCTGTAAAACTTTACAAGAACAGAAAGTCTCATCTTTCTCCCACAGAATGGCTGGTAGTTTTGAATTGCTGACCTTGAGGTTAGCATCCCGACTTGTAACCCCTATACTACCAGAATAAAATAGGTGTAAGTGGCAGACAGGGGGATAGAGATTGAAAAGCAGAGGAAGTGAATACTGATAAGGAACAAGTAGTAAGTCCTGATAAAAGGTCCACTTGGTCCCTTTTCCAGGGAGCCTGACATGGGAAATAGCCCACATTCAGTCACCTGGAAGAGGTCAGAAGCTTTCTTGGCCCAGACTGTATTTGAAGTCAATACTAAACTGTTAAATCTCTACTGAAGACAGTCAGAATACAATGAGGACATCTTGTAAACAAAGCAAGTTTTTTGCACAAACCTTAACTTTGCAAAAGAGTTTATCTAACTTTGCTTTCCAATTACCTGTTGGAGGAAGATTAGGCTCTCCACTTTGTTGTTAAGTGCCATCAAGTTGGTTCAGACTCATAGTGACCCTGTATTTCCCTGTCTCTGCCAGAGGTGTGAGGGCAGGAAGAGAATGACCAGGCCAAGCCTCCACTACGCCAGTCCTCAGCTCAGGTATTCAGTAGTCAAATAAATGACATGGAAATATCTCACTCTGGAACCTGGGGTCTTCTGGTGTGGTGCTGTGGGCTAATGCACTGGACTGCAAAGTCTGTTGAACCACAAGGTTGGTGGTTCAAGCTCACCAGCTGCTCCTTAGAAAACCTAGACAGTGTTGCTACGGGTCAGAACTGATTCAACGGCACTTAACAACACCAACTACAACAACACAGAGCCTTAGACTGCTGTTTGGACTCAAGTGTCTCCCACAGCTGCCTCCGAAGCAGATGGCTTGTTACCACCCACCACACCCACACCCACACCTACCCCCGGGGCCTTTGTAAAGACTTCCCCCGCCTAGAAGGTTCTGTCATATGGAATCCTTCCACTTCTTCAAGACTTCCTCTAAATTACTTGTTCTATGAGTCTTCCCTGGACACCCCTCCCTGCCCCCTCTCTCCATTTCATTGTCATTCATCTTCTCTTTAAACTACATGGATTATTGTGTGCCTTAGTTATAACCTTTAACCTGCTGTCTCAAATTAGATGTGATCATCTTTGTGTCCTATTCTTCCACATTGGACTTTGGGTCCCTGACCTCAAATTTTCATGGTCCCTGCTGAGCTCAGCAACTTGCACTCGCTGCTGCTGTGTGCCGTTGAGTTGGTTCCAACTCCTAATGACCCTATATACAATTTCTGAAGTTGTAACTCTTTATAGGAGCAGAAAGTCTCATCTTTCTCCCTCGGTGGATTTGAACTACTTACTTTGTAGTTAGCAGCCCAATGCATAATCCACAATGATTCCAGGGCTCCTGACTCACACACAGTAGGCTGTTGTTTGTTGGAACTGAATTCACATAGAAACAAGAACTACCCGTCTCAGGCTTTGATATTATAGATCCAAGAAAAAGAGAGATACTGCCCAGAAGAACTCTTCATCTAATTTACTGTCATCACTGTCATTGTCATGTGCCATCGAGTCGGGTCCAACTCATAGTGGTCCTGAATAAGGTTTCCAAGGAGCAGCTGGTAGGTTTGAATGGCTGACCTTGTGGTTAGCAGTCCAGTGCAGATCCCACAGCACTATACCAGGTCTCCCAAAAACTTGATGACCAATCTAATTAGCTTTTCCAATTCCAGAATCTTCTTCTAACAGATAGGCTAAGCATAGTAACTGTTTCTCTGATCACCTGTATCCTCCCAGGCCATTATCTGAAGCCAAGCCCTCTGTCTCCTGGAACACTGAAACTCTCACTGTTCCACTGTGTCCACACCTCTGCCGTCTGCCCCCGCCCCACCTCGTCCCTGCAAATAGCCAGAGTCGTCTTCTTAAAAGCAGTTGTAATACTATCATCCTCTTTCTTAAAACCCATCAGTGTTTTGCTGTTCATTTTAGGATTTCCCCTCTTGTTGAAGGAATTTGCACAGGCTCTTCCCTTTACCCAACTTCCCCACTTGGGCCTTAGCTATGAGTCCTAACAGCTTTCAGCTGCCCTCTAACATGTCACTTTCTTGGTGAAATCTTTTCTGACACTCTGGACTAAGGTAGGCCCTCCTACCAAGCACTGACAGCATTATGCTCCATCCTTCAAAATACTCACCATAGTTTATATTCACATATTGATTTACGAGATTATTAGTTTGTGGCATTAAGCTTCGTCCTCCCCTCTAGCTCCATGAAAAGTCCAGTACAGTGCCTGCTATACATAACACAAAGCCTACCTACTCCCTCATATTTATTGAAAGAATGAATATATTCTACCATCGGATACAAATTCTTATGGTATTTTAATATTACGTCCTTTTAACTTTTTTTGTGTATTGAGTGAAGGTTTACAGAGAAGATCATTAGTTTTACATCCAGCAAATCATATATTTTGCTTCATTATAGTGATTGCGATCCCCTCCAGGTACCATCAGTTAACAGTGTTTACCTTTATTTCCTTTAACTCTTGTATTCCTTGATGTGTCTACTGCTACCTTATCTGCCCTCTGCTAACCTCCCTCTTTGTACTGCCTGCTCTCTCACTCATGTTACCATGTGTCTACCCTCTAGCCCCTGAATAATTCCCTCCACCTCCCAATCCCAGCACGTCTTGCCCCGGTAACCATCATAGAATGTTTCATTTATCAATAATGAGATTACGTTTCTATATAAGAATGTTTATACAAGGTAGATGAGTTAGTTGAAGGACTTGGAACAGCTAACTTAACCATTCCAAGGCCTTGATTTTTATAATCGATACAATGGGGATAATAATAGAGATTTCCTGGGGCTCCCGGGGTGATTGTGATGGTTAAGTAGCATAATGGCATGTGGCAGGCCATTAAAAAATGTTGACTTTGAGTCCTGCCGCTGGACTGGACAGATCCTGTCACTTTCTTTGCTGATGATCCGAGTGGATCTCTCCCCACAACAGGATGTAACTATCTTATCAGCATGTGCACCTCCAGGTGGTGGCCGCAACCCTGTGACCCCCCGCTTCATCCGACACTTCAGCATGTTGTGCCTCCCAACGCCCTCAGAGCACAGTCTGAAACAGATTTTTCAGGTGAGTATGGAGTTAATCTAGACAAGAGGTAAATATATGCATACATCTTCCCCCATCAAAGTGGTCTGTTGTGTTTATAAGTAGCCCATCTGTCTTTCCCTAAGCAGAAACCAGGTGACACAGAGAAACCTGATGAACAGCTGAACAGGCATTTGTGTCCCTGTCACTGTGTTTATGGCCCTAGAGATAGTTTTCGGACTGCAAAAAGATTGCCAAGAGCACAGTTCTAGTCCTTAAGGAAGGCTACATCGTTAAGGCCTCTGTCTCTCAGCAGATCTCATCCACTGCCCAGCCCTCTCCTCTGTGCTCAGCTCATTCCTGACCACCAGTTTTGTGCCCATTAAATGGCAACACCTGCTGTGCCCCTGAATGAACTTAATCTCACTAAACCTAAAACAGTACTCCTCACCTCTGCCACCACCACTACCTCCAACAAGACCATCCATATTTCATTCACCTGAACTAATTCCCTAAGGGACCACTGTCTCCTCTTCTGAATGGAGAGAATAAGGATGTCTGCTTTGTAAGGTGACTTCAAAGATTAAATTCAAAGTGCTAAGCCCAAATGTTCAATAAAAAGACATTGTTTTGAGTAGAATGATGAAAGAATACGAAGCACCATGACTAGAATGTGCCTAAAAAAGATAGTCTTGGAGAATGTAAATTGACAAGTAGGAGAGATCCTGGAAATGGAAAGCCCTTGGTTACATGCAATCACAGAGAAACAGAAAAGGGGATGCATGTGCAGAGCAAGATCGTTTTGGCGACTGGCAAACAAACAGGCTTCAGGAATTCACGGAATACAAATTGAAATCTTTCAACAAACTGATGCAGCACTGGAGGTGCTCACTTACATATGTCAAGAAATTTGGAAGACAGCTTCCTAACCAATGTAGTGGAAGAGATCTTTTTATCTGTGCCTATTCCAAAGAAAAGTGACCAAATGGAATGTTGAAATCATTGAACCATATAATTAATATTGCATGCAAGTAAAATTGTGCTGAAGATCATTCACAGTCCAACTTTCATATGTATATGAGGCTATTGAATATGCAATGGCTTGGGTCAGGCACACCTTAGTCCTCAAAATGACACTTTTGGTCTTCATCACTTTAAAGAGGTTTTGTGCAGATTTGCCTAATGCAATATGTCTTTTGATTTCTTGACTGCTGCTTCCATGAGTGTTGATGGTTGATCCAAGCAAAATGAAGTCTTTGGCAACTTCAATCTTTTCTCCATTTATCGCAATGTTATTTATTGGTCAGCTGTGAAGATTTTTGTTTTCTTTACCTTGAGGTGTAACCCATACTGAAAGCTGTAGTGTTTGATCTTCATCAGTAAGCATTTCAAGTCCTCTTCATCAGTCCTTTTTTGTTTTCAGCAAGCAAGGTTGTGTCATCTGCAAATCACAAGTTGTTAATGAGTCGTCCCCCATTCGTGATGCCATGTTCCTTAGCTGCTGTAATATGGTATACTTTACTGAGATGAAAATCTGGGCTTAGGAGGAGTTCATAGTTCTCAGTAAGAAGCATTTTAAAACTCAGGGAAGAATCGTCGATCATCCACCCATAAATATCAGAGAAAGGACTTTAGTTCATTTCCAGATGAGTTTGGGCTTTCCATAAAGACCCTCTGGATCCATCAGCAAGTAGAGGTCTGAACCACTTGAGAGTAAAGCATGGTCAGTTCACTAGTTAGCTATGGATGCCACTCAGGCATCATTGACCAATTAGATAAAACAGGAGTGAACCCATTCTTGAGAACATAGTCTAGAGTCTATATAAGGACTTTAGTACCCAGATGTCTTTACATTGGAATCTTGCTTTCTGGTTATTATTAGAAAAAGTGTTATCAGATCTGAAGGACTGATAGATAAATATTTGGTTACAAAAAAAGTCTAACCCTCTCCCATTGTGTTTCTGGTTTCAGGCCATTTTAAATGGCTTCCTGAATGACTTCCCACAAGCTGTAAAGCAAACTGCCTCAAACATTGTTGAAGCCGCAGTTGAGATTTATAACAGAATGAGTATTGACCTTCTCCCAACACCAGCCAAGTCCCATTACGTCTTTAATTTAAGGGATTTATCCAAATGTGTGCAAGGTAGTGTACTGAACCCTCATTCTCTGATCTCTCCCCTTCCTTCATTTCCACTGACCCACAAATCTTACCACAGATCCTCGGTCTTTCCAAATCCTGTTTTGGCGATTCTCTGATTCTGTTTTCTTTTTCCTGCCCTGTAGCCTGGCTCTTCCTTCCAGGAATGCCTACTGTCTTTGCCACAGAACAACACAATAAGTTTTCCTCTTCCTCCGTTGAAAGTTTGCCTCCCATATTAGCAGTGTAGCCCTGGCATGGATGAATGCATTTTTATCCTAGACAACTTTGGAACATGCTGTGTTTCTTTTAATGGTACTAAAGTGCTTTGGAATCACTTCCTGCTCCTCAGTTATTGTCTAATCATGTATCACCCTTCTACACTGTGTTCTGTTCCTATCTTTTCAATAACTTCTGAAAGCCTCAAAAGCCAGGGTCCATTTGTGTCTAACAATAATATGGTATATTATAAAGTGAAATTCCCATTTTAATTATCTTTCTCCTTGTCCCCACATATCATTAAAACATTGTGGAAACTTTTTTATTTCCACTAATGTTGACTGAGAAATATCGACACTTCAATCATTTTAAAACACATTGATATTACAGACACAAATACACAAACTTGAGCTATAAAAGGGTATAGAAATACTACCTATACCTATAGAAATACCCTGTAAACCTTCACTCAGTTCACAATAAAAAGTTTTTTTTTTTTAATTAGAAAGAAATATCCTATTACTCCACAGTAGCATGAGACTCCTGTGAGGGAGCAGTCCTCCTCTGCCATGTTAGGGTCACTGTGAGTCTGAAGCACTCAGTGGCATTGGACAGTGGAAAGGTAATTCTATGTTTAACTTTTTTAGGACACACCAAACTGCTTTCCATTCCACTAGTAATGTACAAGTGTTTCCATTTCTCCACATCCTGGCCAACATTTACGATTTTTCATTTTATTGTTATTAACCATCCTAGCTATCTCATTGTGGTTTTTATTTGAACTTCCCTAAACACTGGACTGGAAGCACTGGACTCCAAACCACAAGGTCCAGGGTTCAAGCTTGTCAGCCGCTCCGTGGGAGAAAGATGGGGCTTACTGCTTCCACAAAAACTTAAAGCCTCAGAAACCCTATATAGAGTCCCATGAGTTTGAACCAACTCGAAGGCACTTAACAACAGTGGCTAATGATATCAAGCGTTTTACTAGCCATTTGTATGTCTTCTTTGGGGAAATGTTTATCAAAGTCCTTTGTTTGTTTTGTTGTTGTTGTTAGCACTTGTCTTTTTTTTTTTTTTTTAATATGGTAAGAACTAGACACCTAAACCTCTGTCGTTTTAAGTATACAATTCAGTGATATTAATCTTCTCATGCTTATATCACTCCTGTTTCCAAAATGGTACATTATCCCAAACCAAAAGGCCTTCACCTTTGCCCATTTTTAGAACACATATATTTTTCAAGAAACGTGGCCCTCCCGCTTAAAATATTGCAACTCAATGTGATAATGAGATCTGATCACTTTGTATGTTCAATTAAAGAAACATCACAAAACAAGAAAAAAGTGGGTTTTGTCAGATAATGTGTCCCAATTTAGTTTTTTTAAAAAAAAAAAAAATGAGATCACCATTTTATGTGGGTATAGATGGGAGTCATCAGTTTTTGGTGGTGGGGGATAAATTTGTACTTGAGGATTTTCTAATCAGTAACTTTAAAACGATTACTTGGATATTTCACTAAGGTAGAATTTCTTTCTCCCTCTTTTCTTAAAATACAGGTATCCTCCAGTGTGATCCAGGAACAATAAGAGAAGAAATGCAGATTTTTCGACTCTTTTGCCATGAATGTCAAAGAGTCTTCCATGATCGTTTGATTAATAATGAAGACAAGCACTATTTCCATGGTATTTTGACAGAAATGGCCAGTAAGTCTCAGTCTCTCTTCATCTGTCATGGCATTGTGCGGTTTGTCTTCTTGGTTTGTTTGTTTCTGATAACAGAAAACCAATATGACTTCTATGATGGAAAACTAAAATGAGTTTATAGATTGTAACATAAAACAAATTTCAGACACTTACGAATAAAAGTTCTTTTCTTTGATGGCTCAGGTGTAAGATTTATTATGAAAGTTATTTTCTTGAAATTCAAGAGCTCAAGCTTAATATTGTAAATTCAGTATTTGAATTTTAAGCAGAGGGAAAGTAGAAGTAGTGTTTTGTCTGAGAAGCAGCCAGGAAATTTTTTAAATGCTTCTTGTTAAGAAAGAATGTGTTCACTATTTCTTAAAAATTTTAAATATTTATTGAGTATTCTTCATCTTCAATCTGAATAATTGTCAACCAGACTGAAGTGGTTCAGTGTTAACCTGGCTCTCGCTCTCTTAGTTTTTATTTATACTAATTAGGACTTTGGAAGGAGCTCTGGTAGCATAGTGGTTACGAATCGGGCTGCGAACCTTAAGGACAGCGGTTCGAAACTACCAGCCGCTACGCGGGAGAAAGATGAGGCTTTCTACTCCCGTAAAGATTTACAGCCTTGGAAACCCTGTACAGGGTCGCTATGGGTCGGAACCGACTCAATGGCACTTAACAACAACAACAACAACAACAATTAGGACTTTGACGTGAAATAACAGCTGATATTATATTAATTATATCATTAAACATAATTCTATACTTATCATTAAATATATCACGTTATCATTGTTAACATGTATTATTAAAATACTGTAATCAAGTTTATCATTATATTAAAATTAATTTTGTTTTTTATATAGACAAACATTTTGGAATTGCAATTGACCTGGAATATTTTTTGAGTAAGCCCATCATATTTGGAGATTTTATTAAGGCAAGTATGTTTGTTACTTGCATTTTAAGGATCTAAAGCATTTGCCATTTTCCAAATCAGGTTTAAATTCTATTAGAACTTTGCCTCTGTGACGATAAAGATCTAGACCAGAAGTCAGCAAACTAAGTATGACCCATGTCTCAAATGCAACCACCTCCTGTTTTCGTATGTATGATTTCGTTGGAACACAGCCACACCCATGGCCGCCAGTTTTGTAGTCTCCGAGAGGCTGCTTTCCCACTGCACTGTCAGAATGGCCAGCATGATGGAGACCACAGGAGCCACAAAGCCTCAAATAGTTACTGTCTGGCCCTTTACAGAAAACATTTGCTGATCACTGATCTAATTAAATTGTTTTCATTATAGTTTGAATCAGAACGCAATCAGGCATTTAATTTGTAAGAAAGCCAAGAGGTTAAGTCTCTTAACTCAGAACCAGAATCCCCTTCCTGAGCTCTATCTACCTGTTCAATCTCTGTTTAAACACTTCCAGGGATGAGAAGTGACTTAGTAGAACTTCCCTCTTCATTTCAGGGTAGGCCTAATTAGTAGCACATTTTTCCTTATAGTAAATCTTTTAAGTCTGTCTCCACAGTGATTTTTAACATGGACCCTAATTTTACCCTGTGGCCCAGCCTAGAGAAACTCATCAATTTCTAACCACCCTGCTTATACTGACAAATGACCATTGTGTTTAAACAAGTTGGCTTTTCTTTGGTTACACCATTTCCTGTGTGTCCAAGAGAGGAGGTGCCATGTGTTCTGTTCATACAGTGCTGGTTACATGAACGTACTTGTCTCTATATAATGTGTATATGATACCTCACTACTCTGGTGAATGCTGTGGGCCGTCGAGTGGCTTCTGATTCATAGTGACCCTAGAGGACAAGGTACAACTGCCCCCGTAGGATTTTCTAGACTGTACTCTTTAAGGCTCCTGATACAGTGGTATAGAATAGACACTGGACTGCTAAACACAAGGTTGGCAGTTCAAGTTCTCCAGCCACTCCTCAGAAACCCTGCACAGGACTGCTGTGAGTTAGAACTGACTTCACAGCACTTAGCATCAACAATAACAACAGTCTTTGAGAAGATCATCTTTCTTTGGAGTGGGCACAAATGTGGATCTCCTCCAGTTGGTAGGCCAGGTAGTTGGCACAGACAAGTGAGCACTTCCAGCATTGCGTCTGTTGAAGCTTCTCAATTGGTATTCCATGGATTCTTGGAGCCTTGTTTTTCTCCAGTCTTCAGAACAGCCTGGACCTCTTCCTTCAGTAGCATCAGTTCCTTCTGTACCATTGGATGTATCATGGCTTCCAGAAGAATGAACAAATCTGCCTTGGAAGAAAGACAGCCAGAACGCACCTCAAAAACAAGGATGATGAGACTTTGTCTTACATTTGTTGTTGTTGTTGTCAGGTGCTGTCTCTCGGTACTGACCCATAGCAACCTTATGCACAGCAGAACGAAACACTTGCATGATCCTGGGCCAACCTCACTACTGTTGTCACGCTTGAGTCCATCAATGCTGCCACTTGGCCAATCCATCTTGTTGGAGGGTCTTCCTCTTTTTCGCTGACCCTCCACCTTACCAAACATGATATATTTCTCCAGTGACTGGTCCCTCCTGGCAATGTATCTAAAGTATGAGAGATGAAGTTTGGCCATCCTGGTTTCCAAGGAGCATTCTGGCTGCACTTCTTCCAACACAGATCTGTTGGTTCTTTTGGCAGCCCATGGAACTTTCAATATTCTCCTCCAACACCATAACTCAAAAGCATCAATTCTTCTCCGGTCTTCCTTATTCACTGTCCCGATTTCGCATGCATATGAAGTTATTGAAAATACCATGGCTTGGGTCAGGCATGACATCTTTGTCTTCAAGCTGACATCTTTGCTCTTTAACACTGTAAAAAGGTCTTGTGCAGCAGATTTGCCTAATGCAATATGTAGTTTGATTTCTTGACTGCTGCTTCCATAAGTGTTGATCCAAGAAGAATGAAGTCCTTGACAACTTTGATCTTTTCTCCATTAATAAGAATGTTGTTTATTGGTCCAGTAGTAAGGACTTTTGTTTTCTTTACATTGAAATGCAATCCATACCGAAGACTGTACTCTTTGATCTTCATCAGTAAATGTTTTAAGGCCTCTTCACTTTCAGCAAGCAAGATTGTATCATCTGCATATCACAGGTTGTTAATGAGTCTTCCTCCAATCCTGATGCCATGCTTTTCCTCATAGAACCCAGCTTCTTGTATTATTTGCTCAGCATACAGGTTAAGTATGGTGAAAGAATACAACCTTGTCGCACACCTTTTTTAATTTTAAACCATTCAGTATTTCCATGTTCTCTTCGAACAACTGCCTCTTGGTCCAGGTACAGATTCCTCATGAGTACAATTAAGTGATCTGGAATACTCACATTTCGCAATGTTGTATTACATACTTTGGGTATATTACCAGGAGGGACAAGTCCCTGGAAAAGGATATCAAGATTGGTGAAATAGAGAATCAGCCAAAAAGGTGACCCTCAACAAGATGAATTACCACTGTCACTTCAACAATGGGCTCTTACATGGCAACGGTTGTGAGGATAGCTCAGGAGCCAGCAGTGTTTGATTCTGTTATGCACAGTGTCATTATGAATTGTAACCAACTTGGAACTCACTTGACAGCACATAAAAACAACAGCAATCCTAAGGGAGCAGATTTCTGGGTCTTTTCTCCCACAAAGCGGCAGGTGGATTCAAACTATCAACCTTTCATTTAGCAGGTTCCTCAGATGAAGATGATCTCTTGAAAAAATATATAAGAAAATAAACAATTTCTTTGTATGAAGGTTTATTTTCAGGTACAGATGAAAGTGTGTTCCTACTAAGATCAAATGGGAAAATAAACCATAGGAAAAAGAACAGCTGGAGTCTTCTTGAATCACCTGTATATGTTTCAGTAAAAGATTACAGGTGAAAATGACCCACAGGCTAGTTGCTACAGCAGAGAAAAGACATCATCATAGGCTCAAGTACAACTATTACTACTCATTTTATTCATTTCCATAGCATCTATTTGGAGTCATGTGACCCCATGTGTATCAGAGTAGAACTGTGCTCAACAGGGTTTGCAGTGGCTGCTTTTTCAGATGTCGATCACCTCTGGAGCACTTGAATAGCCAACCTTTTTATTAGCCCTTGAGCCTTAAACATTTGTTCCACCCAGGGACTCCAATAGGTTCACACAGAATTCAGCTCCCTGTGGTCTGCAACTCAGATTTTATTCTTGACAATTTAACCCCGGATGGCTGCTGTGAAATATTATATGTTGTTATAAAAGTAATTATTTTTTATGACCATGAAAGTCTACCATGAATAATTTTCTACCCATTTATCCTGATGTCAGTGGCCTTAGAGCAAGAGTGTGAAACCAGAGTAACGCATAAGTGAAGACATTAAACACCTCTCCCAAGCTCATGTGTGAGTGTTGGTGCAGAAGCTATCAGTACTGCAACAGAACACTTGAAGAGTTACATGAATGAACTTTCCAGTTACCAGTGAAAATCTGGGTTTCACTAGTCCCATTTCCTTGATTTAAAAGCTCTACTGGCAAAAGCTATCAACAAATGATTTATCGAACAACACAGACAAAATAGTGTTGTTTCTTAAAGTTATGTGTATTATGTGCATCTTATATATCAGAATTGATCCAACTTGATTTTCTCCCACAAACCTTCTTACAGTTTGGAGCAGATAAGAGTGATCGAATTTATGATGATATGCCTGATATGGAGAAAATTGCGAACGTGCTACAGGACTACCTGGACGATTATAACCTCACAAATCCCAAAGAAGTAAAGTTGGTGTTCTTCCAGGATGCTATAGAACACGTCTCAAGGTATAGTGCTATCATGAAACAAACCTACTGCCATCGAGTACATTCCAGTTCACAGCAACCCTACGTATGATTTCTGAAACTGGACATCTTTACGGAAGCAGACAGCCTCCTCTTCCTCCTACGGAGAAGTCTGGTGGGTCTGGGCCATTGGCCTTGTGGTTAGCAGCCCAATCACCTAGCCCATGGTGCCACCAGGATTCATAGTGTGATAAGGTGCTCTGTGATAAGGTGTCATTTCTCTTGGTTTAAAAGATAAGAATAAAGTGGTATAAAACTCTTTACATAGATTGCTAGATAGACAAAAGTCTATTAGTATATCTCACTGCAATTTAAAAGGCTTTAAAATGTATTTTAAATACATATGACATGGAATCCCAAGGGTTATTGGTTTTGTTATGTGTATTAGTAGATTGCTTTTTTTTTATTGTTTTTATATGTCCTGTCTATTTTCAAAAAAGATGTGAAGTGATTTACAAAGATATTTACACAGTATACCAGGGGTAACTACACACACATTCAAAGAGATGTTTCAAGATTACAACAAAACAAATGGAATCCAGGGATTGTGAAATCCAATTGCTGAATGATGTATCACTGGTCACCAGCTTTCTGGACCAAGGCAGGACCTCCCAGCAGAGGCCATATTTTAAAACTTGAAATGAGTCTTTCTCTGCTTTGTTTCCTACAGGATTGCCCGGATGATCCGACAGGAAAGAGGCAATGCCCTGCTTGTTGGAGTAGGAGGCACAGGAAAGCAGTCTCTTACGAGACTCGCAGCTCATATATGTGGTTACAAATGTTTGCAGATTGAACTGAGCCGGGGTTATAACTATGATAGCTTTCATGAAGACCTGAGGAAGTTGTATAAAATGGCTGGTGTCGATGACAAGAATATGGTTTTCCTTTTCACAGACACTCAGGTACACATAATAGTCCCCATATCAGAACAGAAAAAGTACAAGTGTTACAATTGTATGTTTGTATTAAACAGTTTGTAGGATGAAGTACTCAACGGCACTACACAACAACAACAGGATGAAGTGCTAGGGATTGTTCCCTAGCAGATTTCTTGGGCCTTGTAAAAAGATTTACATATTTTTACTTGTTTTACCAAGTATTATTGTCTTTTTAAAAATTCTAAAGGTGAGAACACTTTTTAACTTTTCTTTGATGGAAAAGGCAGAGAGCAGAAGGGCAGTAAGCTGTTTCTATAGAAGAAAATACAAGAAAGTAATTTACTGTTAGGGAACTGTGTTCTACCTGAGAAAAGAAAAAATATATATACTGCATTTTAGAGTCGAATTCACTTTAAAATTAAAAATTATATTATATATATATATTATAACCAATTTAACTGATCCTGAATTGATCTTGTAGTAGATTAGTAGATGAGAGATACTGAGTGTACACTTGTGTATTTTAACTTTAGGGAAAAATAACCTTTTTAGAAATTAGCCAAGGAACCGAAAACTAATAGCTTTTACCTATAAATAGTATAAGGAGCTGTAGTAGCGTAGTGGTTATGAATTGGGCTGCTAACCTCAAGGTTGGCAGTTCGAAACTACCAGCCGTTCCGTGGGAGAAAGATGAGGCAGTCTGCTCCTGTAAAGATTTACAGCCTCGGAAACCCTCTGTAGGTAGGGTCACTATGAGTTGGAACCAACTCCACGGTACTTAACAACATAAATGGTATAAACCTCCATTTATTGATTTAAAAAGTGTAAACAGGATGAAATACAAACATTAACTGGGAGAAATATTTTTACATGAAGAAATGTTTAGCCTCATCAATAATCAAGTAAATTTAAATTTAAATAAAGAAAAATGTCGGGGGTTCTGGCCTTGCCCATTGACCAACTCACAGCGGTGCTACAGGACCAAGCAGAACAGTCCTAGAGGATTTCCAGGCCATCAGTCTCTATTGAAGATTCTACAGGACCAAGCAGAACGGTCCTAGAGGATTTCCAGGCTGTCAGTCTCTATGGAAGCAGACATTAGCCATTACTTTTCAGTTAATGACCATCTGCTTTATCACTGTGCCACCGGGGTTCCATGTACATTGACAAAGATTAGAATTTGTAACATTCAGTATTAGCAAAGTTGGGGAGATGAGTCTAGTCACTGGTAGAATATGAATTAGCAAAATCCTTCTGGAAACTAGTTGGCAATAATTTCTCTTAAAAATAATCAAAGCTGCATAAAAAGTTGTATGTCTAAGAATATCTGTTGCAGCATTTTAAAATAACAATTAAGAATCTGAAATCCAATGACAGAAGTTGCATAGCAAATTATGTTATAATCACATAATATTGTTGTTGTTGTTAAGTGCCGTTGAGTGGACTACGACCCATAGCGACCCTGTATAGGATTTCCAAGGAGCAGCTGGTGACCTTGACCACAGACTTTGCAGTTCAAAGCAACTTTGCAGTCCAGAGCATTAACCCACAGTGCCACACCAGGACTCCAATCATATAATAGAACACAGTATAAAAATTCAAAATGAAATTGTAGCTATATTTATATTAATTAACATGAAAATTTTTTAATGTGTTTTAGATTATGACATGAATTTTTAAATCTGCATAAACATTTGGGCTTAATATTTATCTAAATAAAGATGCTATATATGCAATTTAAAAATGTCTAGGGCATGGAATTGTGAATGATTTTTATTTATCTATGTTGTTAATGTTAAGTGCCATTGAGTTGATTCCAACTCATAGTGACCCTGTACAGGATTTTTAAAGAGCAGCAAGTGGGTTTGAATCACCAACTTTGTGGTTCACAGTCCAGTGCTTATCCTACAGTGCCACACCAGGATTTCTTATTTATCCACAGTTTCTAATTATTCTAAACTTAAAATATTCCTTATAGAATTTTTCAAGCAAGTTAAAAAAAAATACTCCAAACATTAAATTGTTGTTATTGTTAAGTGCCTTCAAGTTGATTCCGACCCATAGCGACCCTGTATGGGGTTTCCAAGGAGCAGCTGGTGAGCTTGAACCGCCGACCTTGCAGTTCAAACGGCTTTGCAGTCTGGCGCATTAACCCACAGTGCCACACCAGGACTCTGAACATTAAATTAGCTTATCTTAATCCAATCTCAACTGTTTTGTATTAATGAAGAGTAAACATAACCATGATAACAAAAATTCCTCTTTACACATGCTGTTGTTGTATGCCATCGAGTTGGTTCTGACTCATAGCAACCCTGTATAGAGTTTCCATGGAGTGGCTAGTGGATTTGAACTGCTGACTGTTTGGTTATCAGTCCAGTGCTTATCCTACAATGCCACACCAGGAATCCATGTATATACATTTATTGTTGTTGTTGTTAAGTACCATCAAGTCAGTTCTGATGCTTAGCAAACCTGTATAGGGTTTCCAAGGAGCGGCTGGTGAATTTGAACCGCCGACCTTGTGGTTCAAACTGACTTTGCTGTCCAGCACATTAACCCACAGTACTACACCTAGACTCCGTGTGTGTACATATGTATGTACAAAACTGTTGAAAGTGTTCTAAATATGAGAAAAATTTAAAAGAAGCACAATAGCAAAAACAGAATTTAACTTGCTTCTAACTGGGACGTTGGCAGTTCAAACCCACCAGCAGCTCCTTGGAAACCCTATGCAGGGTCATTATGAGTTGGAACCAACTCCTTGGCACTTAAAAACAAACAAAAACAACTACTGGTAAATACAAAATAGAAATGTTGTTGTGTGCCGTTGAATGGGTTCTGACTCATAGTAACCCTGAGTGGCTGGTGGGTTTGAACAGCCAACCTTACAGTTACCAGCCCCATGCTTACCCTACAATGCCACACCAGGGCTCAAACATAGAAAGAAGTTGTTTTTAAATAAAATAAAGAATATTATTTCTAAGTTGGAATTAATAACTGTACACTGTATTTTATGTTTTATAGGGGAAAATATATATCAGTACTACTGAAAAAAATTTTTTTAATGATTTTCTATTGTTGTTAAGTGTCATCAAGTTGTTCTGACTCCTAGCAACCCTGTATAGGGATTCCAGGGCTTTAAATTTTCGCATGGGGCTGTAAGTCTCATCTTTCCCCAGAAGAGCAGCTAGCAGACTTGGTTCACAATCCAGTGCTTACTGAATTTTTTGTTCAGTTTAAAGAAATGTTCAATAAATTCAAAAAGGTCAAAGCTATACTATAACACTCTTTGTCCAAGCTTTAATCAATGGAATATTTAATGATGTAGCTCAGAACTTTAAAACATTCAAATACAGAACTCTTGGGTCAAGAAAAACAGTATCAAGATCTCTACTTAGAGAATAGTGAAAGCAAACTTACTGTAAATAAAAATTTATGGAACATAATCAAACCATGTTGTTGTTGCTGTTAAGTGCTGTCGAGTCAGTTCCAACCCATAGTGACCCTAATTCAGCATTAAAATCATAGATTTAAGTCAAAATGTAAAGCTACATAACTTATTTGGCTTAATATTTTATGAATCAATATTTTAGGAAAATAAGATCACAAGGGAAATTAACAGAAATAATTATACCAAATCCATTGAAAAAAAGATACCAAGAACATTTGCATTATTAAATACATAGGATTCATATTTTACATAACAAAGAAAACTAACTGAAACAAAAGAGTAAATTATGTTTTAAAATATTTACAATATGAGAGACAAAAGGTTTTATTATATAACATGTAAAAGTATTCATTGAAATTTAAAAGAAAACTTCAATAGATAAATTAACAAATAGTTCATTTTAAACAAAAGAACTAGCATATGTAAGACAATATCTGTCCTTGCTAATAATCAAAGAATCACAGCCGATATCTGTAAAAAGAAACATTTATGCTCCCCCAAATACTCCTGGAGTCCTGGTATGGCTCTGTGGGTTAATGCGCCAGACTGCAAAGGCATTTGAACTACAAGGTCAGCAGTTCAGGCTCACCAGCAGCTCCTCAGAAACCTTATACAGGTTCGCTATAGGTTGTAATCGACTTGATGGCATTTAACAACAACAACAAATACTCCTAATGTGGCGCTGTAGGATCAGCACTAGACTGCAAACCACAGGTTGTCAGTTCAAGCCCACCAGCTGCTCCTCAGAAACCCTATACAGAGTCACTGAGTTGGAGCCAACTTGGGGGCACTTAACAACAATGACAATATTAGAATATTAAGATTCTATTTCCTTTTTGAGTTAATCTTTTCTTAAACACATAATTAACTAAATGTCAAGTTTAGATCAAATATTTACTTAGTATTTTATTTGTAATAAATACAAAGTGCTCAGTGACTTGTAGTAACCATTGTGCTTTTGTCTACAGATTGTCGTGGAGGAGTTCCTAGAAGATATAAATAACATCCTGAACTCCGGTGAAGTGCCTAATTTATTTGAGAAGGATGAACTGGAGCAGGTTTTAGCTGCCACTAGACCAAAAGCAAAAGAAGTAGGAATTTCTGAAGGGAACAGAGATGAGGTAGGGCATACTGAAATGGACACATGGTTTTGTAAATAAAAAGTTGTCTCAGCCTTTTGGTTAAAAATCCTTAAGTTTCTTTAAAGAGTCTGGAATAGGAAGGGGAAAAGGGGGAGGTGTCTGAGGGACACTGAACTTCTATTATAGGTGGTGGAATTTGCCTTAGTTGATTTCTTACTTCTTATTGTGACTTGCTCAGCATACAGGTTGAATAAGTATGGTAAAAGAATCCAGCCCTGTTGCACACCTTTCTTAATTTTAAACCATTCAGTGTTGCCATGTTCTCTTCGAACAACTGACTCTTGGTCCATGTACAGATTCCTCATGAGCACAATTAAGTACTCAGGAATACTCATACTTCATGGAAGCAGTAGTCAAGAAATCAAATGACATATTGCACAAGACCTTTTAAAAATATTGAAGAGCAAAGAGGTAAACTTGAAAACTGAGGTGTGTCTGACCCAAGCCATGGTATTTTCAATAACCTCATATGCATGAGAAAGCTGGACAGTGAATAAGGAAGACTGTAGAAGAATTGATGCTTTTGAGTTATGGTGTTGGAGGAGAATATTGAAAGTGCCATGGGCTGCCAAAAGAACCAACAGATCTGTGTTGGAAGAAGTGCAGCCAGAATGCTAATTGGAAGCCAGAATGGCCAAACTTCTCTCATACTTCAGACATATTGTCAGTAGGGACCAGTTGCTGGAGAAGGATATCATATTTGGTAAGGTGGAACATCAGAGGAAAAGAGGAAGACCCCCAGCGAGATGGACTAGCAAAGTGGCAGCATCAGTGACTCAAGCGTGGCAATAATTGTGAGGTTGGCCCAGGATTGGGCAGTGTTTCGTTCTGCTGTGCATAAGGTCGCTATGAGTCAGTACCGTCTTGATGGCACGTAACCACAAAAAATTGTGAATTGGGTGAAGGTGTATAGAGCAGATCATCAGTTTTACATTCAACAATTGACACACATTGTGTTTCCTTTCCTTGGTTGCAATCCCCTCAATCACTTATCACACTTCTTTTCTTGGTTTCCTGTTTCCACTTTTCCTTCTTTCCGAACCCTGCTGAACTTCATCCTTAGGTAAATATTGCCCTTCAGATGTCAAGTGTTTGATTATTTTAAGGTGTGTGTGCCTCACTAGTGTTAAAATTAAAGTCACTGAATTGTGTGAAGAATGTTGAAAAGCACATGATTTATTACATATATATTTGTCATCATAAAAATATATATGTATATATATATATACACATATATACATACAATATATATATACATATATACATATACATATATATATATAGTGAGATCTGGTGTGGTACTGTGGGATAAAGCAATGGACTGCAAGGTCCACTTGAACTACAAGGTCTGTGGTTCAAACTCACCAGCTGCTCCTTGGAAACCCTATAGAGGGTCACTATGAGTCCGAACCAACACCACAGCACGTAACAATAATATATATGTTGTTAAGTGCTATCGAATCGATTCTGACCCATAGTGACCCTGTAGAGGGTTTTCAAGGAGCAGCTGGTGAGCTTGAACCACCGATCTTGCAATTCAAATGGTTTTGCAGTCTGATGCATTAACCCACAACGCCACACCAGGACTTCTAATAATATGTATATATCACAATGGAACAGTAGTTAGAGTAGTCTAACTCAAATTTCCTTTGTTATCAAAAACGAGTGCTATCTTCCAAAAGTGCATTGCCATTGAGTCAGGGTTTTATTTTGTTGTTTTCTTGTCAGGTGTTTCAGTACTTTATCAGCAGAGTGCGTCAGAAGCTGCACATTGTTCTCTGCATGAGCCCTGTGGGAGAGGCGTTTCGAGCCAGATGTCGGATGTTTCCATCCCTTGTGAACTGCTGCACCATTGACTGGTTTGTCCAGGTTGGTGACAACCCTTATGGAGAAGGTGGACATGCTTGAGTTTAAAGTAGTAACATATTGTCAAAGAATAACCATTAGCTGAAAAGGTCACTTAGGAATTTATTTGTCTTCCAGGGATGAATTGACCATATTGCTGTCATAAGACAAAGGCAAAAGCAGGATTTATAAAGGATGAGAAAATCACTGAATTATAAAATGTACAAGTTTTTGGTGATCTTGACAGGAACTGTTTTCTTAAAGTGGTGGGGGAGAATGTTCAAAAGAGAAGAGAGAAGAGGAATCAGAGAAAACAAGTAAAAGCTCCTCTTTGACAGAGTTCTGCCCTAAAGCGCTGACAGCTGGGGAAATAACTAGAGGAGTGTGTGAAGTCAAGAGAGAAGTATTTGCAAAAGAGAAACACTAAAGAACATATGTGTGAAACAGATGAAATTGGTCCAGAAAGAGAAAGAGATGATACAGAAGACAGAACTAAGTGGTATTGACCTGAGTAGGGAGTATGCATAGCTTATCCCAGAGTAACAAGAGGGAGGGCAAAGAAGATGAACACAGAGGCAGGTGAGGGGTAGATGTACAGTTTTCTTTCATTGTTTCTGTTTTTCCAGTGATGTAGGAAGCAAGACCATCAACTGAGAATAAAGAGAAAAGAGGATGTGTAAGAGGTTTGAGTGGATGGACAACAATAACAAAATTGTGTTATTAAGAGAGTTAAAAGTGAATATACTAGAGAATTATTGGCATTCCGGACCAGGAAGAATCAGAGAAGTCCACAGAAGAGACAGTTGAAGAGCTTCTTGGAGAAAATTTCCCTAACATCTTGAAAGATGAGAAGATAAACATTCAAGAAGCTGAACGTACCCCAGGAAGGATAGACCCCAAAAGAAAATCACCAAGACATATAATAATCAAGCTCTGCAAAATCAGATACAAGGAGAGAATACTAAAAGCAGCCAGGGAGAAGAGAAGTATCACC
>NW_006408611.1:10706414-10707441 GCF_000296735.1 Chrysochloris asiatica
CACACCAATGTTCATAGCAGCACTATTTATAATAGCAAAAAGATGGAGACAGCCTAAGTGCCCATCAACTGAAGAATGGATAAATAAACTGTGGTACATACACACAATGGAATACAATGCTACCTTGAAGAACCACAAGGAAGCTGCAAGCCACTGCATAACATGGATGAACCTTGAAGACATTATGCTGAGTGAATTTAGTCAGTCACAAAAGGGGAAATTCTACATAGGACATTATTGTAAGAGAGTAAGAAAAAGAACCCACACTAAAAGGGGGGGAAAATTATATATATACTTGCTGATCACCAGAATGTTTGAAATGAGAGAAGGGAAGGGAGGGAGGGGAAGATAGAGCACAGGGTAGGAAACAGACACACAGGATAGCTTGGGTGCAGGGGGGTTAGGGGGTGTTGGGGATGACAATACACAAGAAAGGGAAGGGGAATGGAAGAACAAGGCTGATGGGAGAACTGTTAGGCGGGTTCGTAAGGGCTAAGTAGGACAGAGGTAAATGATGAGGTATGCACAACCTTGGAACTACAGGGCTCCAGGATACAGAGATTGAGGCATAGTTTGAAGGGGTAAAAGAGGGGAATAATGTTAAGATGCTTGGCTGTCTTTTGAATCTTGGTTTCCCTTGCCTACCGTTGTAAAATAGGCATGTGAGGAGGGGATAAAGGAATAGCCAAAATCATCAGTACAGAAAGCTTGTAAGTCCATCTTCAGCCTATAATTGATCGGAATACCTTAAAGGGGGCTAGAAGTTGCCCAGTGAAAGAGGCTTCCTGTGGAGCCTTTACATTACACAAGACCATAGGT
Source organism: Chrysochloris asiatica (assembly GCF_000296735.1). Classification (NCBI taxonomy): domain Eukaryota; kingdom Metazoa; phylum Chordata; class Mammalia; order Afrosoricida; family Chrysochloridae; genus Chrysochloris; species Chrysochloris asiatica. The sequence goes on from NW_006408611.1 coordinate 10,707,234, forward strand.
GGAACCCAGAACCCCATCCAGATCTGTCTGAGGTAGGAAATTTCCACTGGAAAGGATGAGTAAGACTAGCCTAGAGAGACTAGAAGATCAGAAGATACTCCGTGAAAGAAAGACGTGCAGGAAAAATCCAAAACAATAATGGCAGTCTGATTGATTACAAGAACAAGTAAGCTGTTTGTCTGGGAGCCATCAAGGCAAGTGGTTGGGA
>NW_006408611.1:10708441-10718102 GCF_000296735.1 Chrysochloris asiatica
TGTATGGTGTACCCTTTGGTTATTTGATGATGCATGGAGGGGATTGTAATTATTGCAATGAAACTAAATATGATAGGATGAATTTAAAGCTCATGTTCTCCCATGTAAACCTCACAATAAAAACTTTTTTTAAAAAAGTGAATATACTAGAAATGTAGTAGGATTTCTGGGTTACACTAGGGCCCCTTTGATCTAGTGGTCATGGATTTAAAGCAAGTCTATCCAGTTGTCGTCATGGAGTAACAGAGTTGCATTTTATTAGGGTTCAAGTGAACTCAAAGAAACAAGAAAGGGACTAGGCAGCCATCCTATACAGAGCTGCTACAACAACAATATGGGAGACCAAATGAAATAGACACAAAGGACACTTTTGGAACACTGAGCTTCAGAGAAAAAGTTAGAAAAGCGGGCTGAATACCTGTTAGGAGGAGAAGCTTAGCAGCAATGGCAAAGGCTGGTGAACAGGTGGATGGCCAGTCGCAGCACAGCCATCTTGAACTTTTCAAGCAGCTTTGGGGAGACAGATGGTGATCTGACGGTGCAGATTCACAAAGGTGATAGAAAAGCAACCATGTCTATACAGCTTAGCCACAGCCATACCTTATGCATACCTATTGGACAAGAGCCAATACCAGCTTCTTCTATACCACCTGATCAACAATAGACATCAGCCACACCAGCCAGACCCACCCTAAACAGAGCTGCACAAATGGTGAATGGAAAATGGTGCACATGTTTCTGTTCTCTAATCACACCCACCAGAAGACAGCTGATTAGAACCTAAAAACACACTTATATACAATCATAAGTTACATGCAAATACAATACCACCACAATATCTTGCAGGCAACAGCAAGTTTTTAGCTCACATGAATAAACAAGAGAAACGGACTCAAACAAATGGCCAAAATGCAGAGCCAGAAAAAGTTTCTGAGGAAGAAAAGGTAATGTAACCAACTAAGAAAGAATTCAAAAAAATGATAAGTTCTCTTGAACATATCATTGAAAGACATCTACAATGGTTTGACTGAAAGATTAAGGAAAGAAGGAAAACACAGAAAAACACTTTAGAAGAATTTAGGAAAACACTGTTAAGAACAAACAGAAAAAATAAATGCAAATTTCATAACAATGTAATTCCTGCAAATAGAAATCGAGAAGAGTAACATTAAGATCTCAGAAATGGACAATACATTGAAAGGACAAAGGTGTAGATGCAAAGCCATGGATGGAAGCCCTGATTAATGACCTTGAAGGTAAAGCTCTCAATACCAGTATGCTAGAAGAACAATTTGAAAAAAAAGAATGAAAGAACTGGAAGATTTGGAAGAAAGCCAATTTTTGTGGGACACCATGGAGAGGAATAACTTAAAGGTGTTTGGAATTCCAATCACAGACACAGAGAAATCGTCAAAGAATTGCTGAAAGAAAACTTCCCTAACATCATGAAAGACGAGAAGATAATCATTCAAGAAGCTGAATGAACCAACCTCAAGCAGGATCAACCCCAAAAGAAATTTCACAAGAAATATCATAAACTTTCCAAAACCAAAGACAAAGAAAAATTCCTAAGAGTAGCTTGGGAAAAACAAAAAGTTACCTACAAAGGAGAACCAATAAGACCAAGCTCTGATTTCTTAGCAGAAATCATGCAGGCAAGAAGGCAGTAAGATGGCATATACAAAACTCTGAAAGAAAAAAAGTTGTCGGCCAAGGATCATATACCCATCAAAGCTGTCCCTTAAATATGATGGTGCAATTAAAAAAAGGATATTTTCAGATAAACAAATTAGAGGAATTTATAACATTCAGACCAACTTTATAAAAAATACTAGCATGTTCTTTAGACTGAGAATCAACAACAACAGACAACAACCTGAGATTACCATAATGACAACACTACCCAGAACTCAATCCAGATATAGAAGTATTCAAAGTAAAAGAAACCTACAAGACTGAAAATTGGGAACCAGAGATATCAATTTTTAATGAGTCAACTACAAAGCAAAAAGAAGTAATAGTGTAGATATAGAACTTCTAAATGGTAAGGAAGTTAAGTAGATTTTGAGATAAGACAGACTGTTTTAAATGGGGAAAAATAATAAATTACAGGATAACCTCAAAGAAAATTAATATACTTCCACATCAAAATAGAGGAAAATCAGAAAGATTTAATAAGCATTAAAACAATAACAATGACAAAAATGAAAAGAAAACACATAAACAAAATAAAATTTATATGGAACAAAGAAACTAGCAATGCCACAAAAGTACACACAGCATAATTACAGCAATCAATTCATACCTATTGATAATTAAACTAATGTAAATGGATTAAATGCACTAGTCAAGAGACAGAGAGTAGCAGAATGGTTACAAACTTTGGAACACACACAATGGAGTACTATGCAACACTGAAGAACAATGATGAATCTGCAGAGCACTTCATAACATGCATGAAACTGGAGGACATTACATTGAGTGAAATTTGTCGTTTACAAAAGGGCAAATACTGTATGAGACGACTGTTGTAAAAAGTTGAGAAAAGGTTCTTTTGCTAAAAGAAACATTCTATGATGGTTACCAGGGTTTGAGGGAAGCGGAAATTATTCACCAGGTAGTGGGTTGTTGTGAAGTGTCATTGAGTCAGTTCTGACCCATAGTGACCCTATATGGCTTTGCAGTCTGGCAGCACACCCACAGCACCACACCAGGACTCCATGTTAACTTAGCTGATGGGGAAGGCATTATTCAACAAAAGAGAGGTTGGCACAGGAAAAATGAAAGTAACAGGATACACGGGGAGGAATGTAAGAGTTAAAATGAACAGAGATAAATCCTGTTAACTAATGGTACCTGGAAGGGATGGCAGTCATTGTATTGAAGCAAAGTATATGATTTGTTGAATGTAAAACTAATGATCTGCTCTGTAAACCTTCACTCAATTCCCAATAAAAAGTTTTTAAAAAGGTAAAAGGAATGGAAGACACAGGAAGGAGTGCAAGAGTTAAAGTAAACAGAGGTAAATACTGTTAACTTATGTTAACATGAAAGGGATTGCAATCATTATGACATGAAATATATGATTTATTGCACGTGGGACTAATGATCTGTTCTGTAAACCACTCAATTCACAATAAAAAGTTTAAAACTAGGATAAGAGAGGAGGGGCAAAGGTGTTGAGGTGTGAGCAGGACAGTGATTATAAAGATGGGCTTGAGTCTACACTGAATTATAAACAGAGCGAGGAATTGAGGTCCTGGTAATAGATAGGATTTTCTTTATGAAATTATTCTAAGGACATCAATCATTTATTCAATCACTAAATCCTTATTGAACAACTTCTGTGGCCAGACACTGAGCTAGCTAAAGCCATTTCGGGCTCCACACTAATGGAGAGAGACATTTCTTCCATTAAGTAGGGTGGGGGCATACAAGGCAAGGAAGAGTTCTAGAGAAATCATTTTTCCTTGATTGTTCAACTACCTATTTTTTTGAAATGACCAACTGCATTGTCTAATTGTTTTCTTATATTTACAGTGGCCCAAAGAAGCACTTCTTTCCGTATCAAAGTCATTTTTCTCAAATGTTGATCCTGGAAACGTAGACCTGAAAGAAAAACTTTCCCTCATGTGTGTGAATGTTCACCTGAGTGTCTCCCAGATGGCAGAGCGCTATTACACGGAGCTCCGGAGACGGTACTACACAACGCCCACCTCCTACTTGGAACTGATCAATCTTTACCTGTCTATGCTGAATGAAAAAAAGAAACAGTTAGTTTTAGTAAGTTTACTATTACAAATTTTTTGTCTGGGGACTTGAACTCGACATTTTTGACAAAATAAGTGAAACGTCTCTGCACTGAATGACCTGCTGGAGTGTTCCTCATCCTGACATGTATTCTTGACAGCCTCCAATATGACAAAAAAGGCACCTTGTGCTCTAACTGGAGAGACTGTGTCCAGTCCAGGGACCTTCCCCTTTCTTACTATTTATGTTTTGTCTTCTATCATTCACATCTTGACTGAGTGGACTATGAGCCCTGTAATAGCATCAACATTAAGCAGGGAACTAATGATCTCTGCAGTATTTAACATGAAGGAAAACTTCTTTGTTAAGCAGTAAAAATGGAATTTGGACTTCTGGTGTGGCGCTGTAGGATCAGCACTGGACTGCGAACCACAGGTCAACAGTTCAAACCCACCAGCTACTCCTCTGAAACCCTGCACTGGGTTGTATGAGTCAGAACTGACTCAATGGCACTTAACAGTAACCAAGATGGAATTCAGTGGTCCAGCAGGTCAGTGGTTCCCATTTCCAGCAAGGATTTTACTTTCACCCAAACTATGTACAATCTACGAACCACCTCTTTATTACTGTGCAACCTTGGACATGTTATGTAACATCTCTCAACCTTGCTGAAATATGAAATAAGGTCTAAAACTACTCCCTATATCTTTCCTCTTAGATGGTTGTGAAATTTAAATAAGATACTGTTTGTGAAGTGCTTGGAGTATGATCTGACACATATGAGGTGCTCAAAAAACAGTGGCTGCTGTTATCATTAGACTATTAAATGACATTGTAAACACAGTAAAATGAAAGCATGTACTGCTTCGACAGTTACAATGATTCACAGACCCACTGCCATTGAGTCGATTCTGAATCATGTCAACCCAGGGGCACAGTAGAACTGTTCCAGAAAGTTTCTGAGACTGTCAGTCTTCATGGAAGCAGACTGTCACATCTTTCTCACACAGAGCAGCTGGTGGGTTTGAACCATCAATCTTTGGTTAGCAACTTTAACCAATCAATCATTTGGTTAAATAAGCATTTAAATCACAGCATCATTAGGGTTCCTTTCAGCAGATTATTACTTGATAAAATGCATGCTTTGTAAAACAAGTTCGCAGATTTTTTCAAATCTGCCAGTTTGAACCAAATCTTTCTAAACCTCCTTCAAAAAACTTATTCTCAATTGCCTCATCTGCCAGATTGTGTTCCTTTGATCCTAGTTATGAGTTTCTGGGCCCTGGGAAGTGGGTCTTAGATCCAGCAAGTAGAGCTGGGCACATAGGAACCTATCTCCCTGAGTTAGCTCAACCATGCTGATCCACTTTGAGTGAACAAACTCCTAGAGCTGTAGTCTCCAGGGATTCCTATCTGAACTCGTTCCCCATTCATTTGGCATGCCAACATAGTACTGTGGGAAAATAAAAATGAGTAAGCTGTGACCTCTACTCACTGTGGACTCACAGTCTGGTGAGCTACCAGGACGTATGAGGCCAAACCCAGCATGGTGGATGTCATAGCCATTCTTCAGAGTTCTGTTACCTGAGGAGCTCTGCCGGGTCCATACTCTTAAGAATTATAGACTGACTTATCAATTCTGGAAATGGAAAGTTCTAGTACATGAATAAAGATGTATTTTTCTGATTATAACAGCTATTTTTATTGTCATTTAGGCACTAGGTCGGGTGAAGAATGGTCTCACCAAGTTATTAGAAACGAACGTACTAGTAGATAAGATGAAATTAGAACTTTCTGCTTTAGAGCCTGTCCTTGTAACAAAATCACGAGATGTTGAAGCCCTGATGGACAAATTAGCAGTGGATCAAGAAAGTGCTGATCAGGTAGGCTGCATGACCTTAAAGTGCTGGTAAGAAAGGTTTGGTCAACCAGGTGATCACTTATATACAATGAAATAATTACAATGGTTGGATTGTTTTCTATTATATGTCATTGAAGTAATAACATGATAGATAAATCTTGCAATATTTAAAGTTGTGAACAATCTCCCTTCATTAAATCATTCCAGTTCTCTCCTGGTTCTTTCCCTTAAGAGTGGGTGTGTCTCAATGAGTAGGCTAGGGAGAGTTATGAGCATATACAACCTACATATGTAAAGACTTACTCCTCTCTCAAGAATGAAATGTTGCTAGCATGTTTTTCTTCTCTATTATTCTACCAACCTGGCATGAGAAGGACAAAGGAGAGCATAAACTGTAATCTATAGCCCCTTTTCTCTTTGCTCTAACCCAAAGGGCAAACATGACTCAGTGTTACTGGTTTTGCTTTTAAACAATGACATTCAAATAACAAAACCACTTACTCAGCCCTGTTTCCATGGTCAGGTCCGTCAAATTGTGCAAGAGGATGAAGCAATGGCCAAAGTGAAAGCTGAAGAAACCCAAGCCATAGCGGATGATGCTCAAAGAGACCTTGAAGAAGCTCTGCCCGCACTCGATGCTGCCAACAAAGCGCTGGATTCCTTAGATAAAGCAGATATATCGGAAATCAGAGTCTTTACAAAGCCCCCAGATTTGGTAATGACCGTAATGGAAGCGATTTCCATCCTCTTGAATGCAAAGTGAGTGATTCAGATTTATGTATTACCAGAATTCTTGGTGGGATTTCTCCATTTTATTATACGTTTTCATGTGCTTCTCCATCCATTCACTGATTAAGTCACTGACCAAAGTGAGTCAGCAAACACTTTTTAAACATCTACTTAGTGCTAGATGATGGAAGCTGTCAAGATAAAGTTCTTCCCTATGAGGGACGAAAAGTCGAGTGGGAAGACATACATGAAAAGGAATAATTTCAAGACAACATGAGAGTTGCATAGTTTTGAGAGTATTGAGGGGGAAGTGCCTAAGTCCACCTGAGGAGGTAGACGTGGGATAGTGGGAAGGACTCAGGACCTTTGATGCTTGTAGAATGGGATGGGATGAGGCAGGGGGACTTCATTAAAGCACTTGTGTGCTGTGCTAGCTTTTTAGATTGCGTTCTGGAGATGTGTACTTTTCAAACTTTCTTTAACAACTCAACCCTTTTTTCCAACAAAACGTCTGTCAAAAGGAACCTCCCTGTGCAAAACTGGTAAGAGCAAGGGAAGAGAACCCGGTGCTCCCCCTGAATCTCCTGGTGGCACCTCAGCAGAGCCCAAGGGCACTGCAGAAAGCAGATGGAAAACACCAGTGGAGGAGACTAGGAACCATTGTACATTTTGTACAGAATCAGATTTTCATGTTAGAACAATAGCAAAATTCAGCAGGGCAAGAGTAATCAAAAGACTTAAACCCAGTTAAAAGGTGATTATAGTGGTCCTGGAAGATTTTAAAGGTCTAAACTAAGGCAATGTAGGCTAAGCACTGGACTGCTAACCGCATGGTCTGTGGTTCAAACCCACTAGCTGCTTCTTGAAAACCTTATACGGGGTTGCTATTATTTGGAACCAATCGATGGCACTTAACAACACAGCAAACTAGGGCAAAATGGTAAAATGTAAATGTTTGGGGCATTTTAGAAATAAAACTACTATCTCTATAATGCTTTACATTTTGAAAACTGTTGAATTTTATCATGTTTTCTCTACCCAAGCAGTGCTGGATGAAACCTTAGTCATCCAATTGCCTGTGTCCCTGTCAGTTGTGGTGCACCTTTACTAAGAGTACCAATTACTGGAACTATAGAGATTAAAACTACCTATTTACTGAGATATATCATAACGTTCACAGAGAACTCATTTATTTTGTCTTATATTCCTTTCTTACGATGCTACTCACTTACCATGCTTGCCTTTCAGGCCTGATTGGCCAACAGCAAAGCAACTTCTTGGTGACTCTAACTTCCTAAGAAGGCTGTTAGAATATGACAAGGAGAACATAAAGCCTCAAATATTGGCAAAACTTCAAAAATATATTAACAATCCTGATTTTGTGCCTGAAAAAGTAGAAAAAGTATCCAAAGCATGTAAATCCATGTGCATGTGGGTACGAGCAATGGATTTGTACTCCCGAGTAGTCAAAGAAGTTGAACCAAAGAGACAAAAACTCCGTGCTGCCCAGGTAATAATCTTCACTCTGTTATGTTACAGAATTACAGACATGACCATTTACCATTGATGTTTTTATATGCCACCATGATCCCACACAATGGAGTAACAAAGCTTTTGGAGACTAACTTTCTTTTTAAACAACAGCTAACTTGGCAAAGAATTTTATTTCCAGAAATGACCTCTAGAATGAGCCTTCTTCCCATATAAAAGAAAAGTAAGAATGCTAATATGGCCATCAAAAACTAGAGAAGTATCTTGAGTTGTCTTCTAGCTCTAGTATCTGATGGTCTAAATTTCCATTTGCTAAATACTCGCACATGTAATGGTATCAACTGAAGTTCTAGAAACCAGCTTAACTGCAATCAGATGTGAGGTCCTTGTTCTTCTCAAGTAAATGATCACTTAGTGGAGTGGGTTAGCTGAAGCACCGTGGACATAGAAGAGGGGTTGGCAAACTTTTCTCTAAAGGTTCAGAGAGTGAATACCTTAGGTTCTGTGGGCTATTATATGGCCTCTGTTGGAACTACTCAATTCTGCCGCAGCAGTGCAAAACCAGGCATAGATAATATGTAAATAGATAAGGTGGGGCTGGGTCCAAACCCTAAATGAGGGTCTCTGGAATTCAAATTCATATGATTTTATACAGTTGGATACTTTATCGCATGCCATGAAATACTATTCTACTTTTTATTTTCTCCAACCATTTAAAATTGTTAAAACCATTCATTTTTGTTCACAGGTTGTACAAAAACAGGCAACAGGCTAGGTTTGTCCAGCAGCCTGTCTGCCTGTTGTTGCTAATCCCTGCTGTAAAGAACTAGTTCAGAAAGATTATTTTTTACTATTACATCAGTACTTTCTCCATCATTTAAATTTAATATACTCCACTGTAGTAACTAATTCATCCCAAGTACTTGGTACATATATTTCTCTAATCCTCTTAGGATTCAAATTTTCCTTAGACTTTGTTTTGTTTTGTTTGCTTCTGTTATGGTGTTTTTCTTTTTCACTCTATTTTATGTATATTAATTCTATTTTATATTTGTATTGACTTTATATCCAAACCAAATCCACTGCCATCAAGTTGATTCCAACTCATAAAGACCCTAGCTAGGGTTTCCGAGGCTCCAAATCTGTAAGGAAGGGAGCAGACAACCTCATCTTTCTCTTGAGAAGCAGCTTTGAACCACCAGCCTTGCAAGTTAGAAGCCCAACATCTAACTCACAGTGCCACCTACTATATCAAAACCTTCCTGGATATGAAAAATGGAACCTAAAATCAGATTTAAATAGATGACACACACATATAACAATTGTGCAAATTCATTCTTCTTTGGGAGCCTATTCTTAAATGTATATTTGATATTATCAGGCTGAACTTGATGTTACTATGACTACCCTGAAAGAAAAGCAAGCATTATTAAAAAAAGTAGAAGATCAAATAAAGACGTTAGAGGATGAATATGACAAAGGTGTGAATGAGAAAGAAAGTCTGGGTAAGTACTTTATAAGAATTTACTATGGTCAAGAAATGCCTGATTTTCAAAAGTATCAATTTTTCTAGTGGTCAAATCTCAGCTTTCATCCAACATGTAGGATATATGTTAATTAGTTTCATTCCATTAACCACAGTTTGTCATACTGTGGTGGTTCGTGAGTTTCTGTGATTCTGAAAGCTATGCCACCGGTATTTTAAATAACCAGCCAGGTCACCCATGGTGGACAGGTTTCAGATGAGCTTCCAGACAAAGACAGACTAGGAAGAAAGAGTGATGAACTACTTCCGAATATTTAGTCACTGAAAACCTTATGACTAGCAGA
>NW_006408611.1:10720610-10726314 GCF_000296735.1 Chrysochloris asiatica
GATCAACTATCAACACTCACAGAAGGAGCAGTCAAGAGATCAAACAACGTATTACATTAAGCAAATCTGCTGCACAAGACCTTTTAAAGTGTTGAAAAGCAGAGCTGTCAGCTTGAGGACTAAGGTGCACCAAACCCTAGCCATGGTATTTTCAATAACCTCATATGCACTTGAAAGCTGGATAGTAAATAAGGAAGACCGTAGAAGAAATAATGCTTTTGAGTTGTGGTGTTGGAGGAGAATATTGAAAGTGCCATGGACTGCCAAAAGAACCAATAGATCAGTTTTGGAAGAAGTGTAGCCAGAGTGCTCCTTAGAGGCCAAGATGACCAAACTTCGTCTCTCATACTTTGCACATATTGTCAGGAAGGAGCAGTCGCTGGAGAAGGATATCATGTTTGGTAAGGTGGAGGGTCAGAGAAAAAGAGGTAGATGGCCAACGAGATGGATTGGACAAGTGGCAGCATCGATGAACTCAAGCGTGGCAAGAATAGTGAGGTTGGCCCAGAATCGGGCAGTGTTTCGTTCTGCTGTGCATAAGGTCGCTATGGGTCGGTACCAACTCGATAGCACCTAACAACAACATGCAATTAGAAAAATTGCAATTACTGTATATACTTAACATCCCATCTCTGAACAAGGTTTAGTGGGGCATTTTATGGTGTCACAAAAAGCAGCATATGAATTTGACACAGAAAATAAATACTCCAGAGGAAAGAGAGGAGTAAATTTACCAGTGATGGAGTACTAAAAGTCATGTTCTTTGCACAGAAGAGTCAAATTTGGACTTTATTCTGAAATGGGAAGTAATGTTGAATTGGTATGAGGTTTCATAGACACACTGATAACTATCATGAGCTAAATAATGTTGATTCCACTATAAACAAAAGCAGGTGTGTACATTTTTAAGGTGAGACATAGTGATTTAGTGGTAGAAGTCTCACCTTTTATGTACCCAGTTTGATTCCTGGCCATTGCACATCCTTTACCATCATTACCTGTCCGTCAGTAGAGGCTTGCTTATTGCTGTGATGTTAAATAAGTTTCAGTACAGTTTCTCAAATCAGGTAGACTAGGAAGAAAGGCCTGCCAATCTACTTCTGAAACTCGGCTAATGAAAACCCTATAGTTCACAAAGGTCAGATCTGCAACGGATTGGAATGGAAGGGGAGTTGGTAGTGTTATGTTCCATTTTTCATGGAACAATGGCAAGTTTTTTTTATGTTTTAGGAAAATACCAAATAACACAATCTGATTTGCTTTCAATTTTCTAGCAAAGACCATGTCCCTGACGCAAGCACGCCTCCTACGTGCAGGAAGGCTTACAGCAGCATTAGGAGATGAGCAAGTTCGATGGGAAGAAAGCATCCAGAAATTTGAGGAAGAGCTATCGAATATTGTTGGGAACGTGTTCATAGCCGCAGCTTGTGTGGCCTATTACGGGGCTTTCACGGCCCAATACCGGCAATTGGTGAGCAAATCTACTTTCTCTATGGATTAGGGGAAAGCAGCTGGGATTGTGAAGGGTTTTCATTTTCCTGAGTTCCCTATGAACTTCTCCATGACAGAAAAGTATCTATATATTATTCCACAGCCCCAACCTCTCCCTATCCACCAGTGAAGATGTACTTCTAGGCTTTCCTTAAATAGCTTCCCTGTGCCTCTGCTTCCTGACACAGCTGTTCATCACGATTTCACACAGCAAAAGAGCCCCAGGGGCAGGATCTGATCAGCAATGGTACCTAAAGCGGCCAGGATGAACCGTTCTCATTAAGAAAACTGCTGCCGGGGAGCTAGGTGATGGAAGAGGGTTAGGCACAGGACCAATCTGTGGATCATTTAATTTTTATCTTTAAAATTAATAAAGCTTGTCTATTATCAGAGAAGATAAGTTCCATCTGAGTATATTTTTCCAGAAAATTATTTGGAGAGATTTTAAAGCCATTTCTATGAAATTCCTGTTTTAAAACAGTCTCAGCCTTGTCCCTGAGTTATAAAAGCTAACAGAGAATAGAAATCGTACAGACTACAGAACTCATGTCATCTAGTGCCATGTTTCTTCCTGGGCCAGTGGTTCCCTGTGGAGTATACAGTTCTCTGTTGCACAGGACTGGACCACTTATTAAGGGAGGTTGAGCATCCCTCTCTTCCAATAACGATCAGTCATTGTGATAACTCAAAACTTATCCTTAGGCCTCCAAGATCTCCCAAATGGGACAATACAATTCTGATTGAAAACCTCTCTATCAAGTCTCATCTACACATGAGAAAAATGAGGCTCAGATAGGGGGAGCAGCATGCCTAAAGCCATAGCTGGTGAATGGTATCGTCCGAGGGCCAGGTCTCCTGATTCTTAGTCCACTTTATTTGCCACAAGGTCCCTGGGTGGCACAAACTGTTGTGCTTGACTTGTTACTATTGTTAGTTGCTGGTGAGTCGGTTCTGACTTACAGTGACCCTGTGCACAACAGAACGAAACACTGCCTCATCCTGCGCCATCCTTACAATCGTAATTACATTTGAGTCCAGTTCTGCTGCCACTGTGCTGATCCATATTGTTGGGGGTCTTCCTCTTTTTTGCCAACACTCAACTTTACCTAGCAAGATAATCCTTCTCCAGGTACTGGTCCCTCCTGTTAATATGTCTGAAGTATGAGAGATGAAGTCTGGCCATGCTGACTTGTAAGGCGTATTCTGGCTGCACTTCTTCCAACCCAGATCTGTTTGTTCTTCTGGCAGTTCATGGTACTTTTTAATATTTTTCTCCAACACTATAATTCAAATGCATCAATTATTGTCTGGTCTTTCTTTTTCATTGTTCAACTTCCACATGTATATGAAGTGATTGAAAATACCATGGCTTGGGCCAGGTGCATCTTAGTATTCAAAACAAACAAACAAAAAATCTTTGCTCTTGAACACTTCCAAGAGTTAGTTTGCAGCAGACTTGCCTAATGCCATATGTTGTTTGACTACGCAACTGCTGCTTCCCAGAGTAGTGATTTTGGAGCCAAGCAAAACAAAGTCGTTGACAATGTTCATCTTTTCTTCATTTATGATGTTATTTATTGGTCCATTTGTGAGGATTTTTGTTTTCTTTACATTAAGGTGCAATCCGTACTTGAAGGCTGTAGCATTTGATCTTCATCAGTAAGTATTTTAAGTTCTCTTCACTTCCAGTAAGCAAGGTTGCATCATCTGCATATCACAAGTTGTTAATGAATCTTCCTCCAATCCTTATGTTATGTTCTTCTTTATATAATCCAGCTTCTTGAATTATTTACTCGGTATATAGACTGAATAAATATGGTGAAAGGATACAACGCTGGAACACACCTTTCCTGATGTTAAACCAGTCAGTAGCCCTTTATTCTCTTCTTAGTCTATATGCAGGTTCCTCGGGAGCACAATGAAGTGTTCTGGAATTCATAGTTTGTCATGATCCAAATAGTCCAGAGTCTTCATATAGTCAATAAAGCACACGTAAGCATCTTTCTGGTATTTTCTTTCAGCCAAGATCCATCTGATGTCAGCAATGATTTCCCTTGTTTCACTTCCTCTTCTGAATCTGGCTTGAATTTCTGGCAGTTCCCTGTAAATGTACTGTTGCAACGGTTTTTTTCAACAATCTTAAGCAAAAATTTACTTGTATATGATATTAGTGATATTGTTCAGTGATTTCCATTGGGTCACCTCTCTTCGGAATGGGCATAAACATGTATCTCTACCAGATGGTTGACCAGGAAGTTGTCTTCCAATTTTTTTTATAAAGAAGAGTTAAGTACTACATCTGTTTGTTGAAAGATTTCAAATTGTATTCCATCAATTCCTGAAGCCTAGTTTTTTACCAATGACTTTAGTGGAACTTGGACTTCTTCATTCAGTACCATTGGTTATTGATCATATGCTACTTCTTGTAATGGTTGGACATCCACCATTTCTCTTTGGTACAGTGACTCTGTGTATTCCTTCCATCTTCTTTTGATTATTCTATATTTCATCCATAGAATACTTCTGTATTGCAAGTCAAGGCTGGAAATTTTTCTTCAGTTCTTTCAGCTTGAGAAATACTGAGCATGCTTTTCCCTTTTGGTTTTCTAACTCCAGGTCTTTGCACAAATTCATTATAATACTTTACTTTGTCTTCTCAAGCTTCCCTTTGAAATTTTCTATTCAGTTCTTTTACTTCCTCATTTCTTCCATTCATTTTCATTCTCTATACTAGAGAGCAAGTTTCAGAGTCTCTTCCGATAACCATTTTTTGTCTTTTCTTTCTTTCCTGTCTTTTTAATGACATGTTGCTTTCTTCCTCTCTGGTGTTCTTGATGTCATCCCACAACTCTTCTGGTCTTTGGTCATTAGTATCTAATGGGGTGGGACGGTTTCTAAATGCCAGTGGGATATCTGCACTTGACTACTAACCTACAAGTTGGCAATTTGAACCCAGCCAGAAAAAAGGAAGATAGGCCTAGTGATACATTTCCATAAAGATTGCAGTAAAGAAAAATCTATGGAGTGCAGTTCTACTGGGCAACATGTACAGTTGCCATGAATTGAGAATTGACTGAATGGCAGTAGTTGTTGTTTGTTCCTTGTTCCACAGCAGGGATTGCCCCATGCTGTCATGCTAGGACACCTATGAAGACTGTGATGGACTTAGCTCCTCCAGCCACTGCCTTACTCCTTTACCACCACACTTTGTGAGTACCCTGTTTATGGAGTGCTCCTGACTCTGTGCAAGTTTTCCTTCTTCTACAGCTTATAGATTGTTGGATCAATGATTGTCTCGTTCTGAACATCCCAATCGATACATCCTTCAGTCTCATTAACATTCTTGGAGATCCCTACAAAATACGGCAATGGAATACTGATGGACTGCCTCGTGATATGATATCAACAGAAAATGGTATTTTAGTTACGGAAGGACGACGATGGCCTTTGATGATTGATCCCCAAGATCAGGTATGTAACAAATGCCTAAGCATGATGTGGTAGTTCAGCCATTGCAAGAAGTAGCATATGATCAATAACCAATAGTACTGAACTGGTGAATATGCTGCCTATTTTAAATGATACAAGTGGGATTTGACATATACTCACTCTCCACTTATTGGCATGGTTAGGTTCCAATGAACAGGTTATTATTATTGTTGTTATTAAGTGCTGCTGAGTCAGCCCTGACTCATAGTGACCCTGTATAGGGTTTCCAAGGCTTGTAAATCTTTGTGGGAGCAAAAAGCCTCATCTTTGTCTTGCAGAGCCACTGGTGGGTTTGCCATCTACCTGTGGTTTGTAGTCCAGTGCTTACCTTGTGATGAAAGCACCAGTGAGAGTCATGGTCCAGCTAAGGTGGCACAATATTAACCATCACTTTTACCTCATACTTGAACAGTGATTATTGCCAGACATGCATTTCTAATGTGCAAAATCGATTTTTGTTTTTACTATTGTTGAAAATAAGGAGCCCTGGTAGAGTCATGGGTTATGAGTTGGGCTACTAACTGCAAGGTCCGCAGTTCAAATCTACCCACTGCTCCATGGGAGAAAGAGGGAGATTTCTGCTCCTGTGAAGATTTACAGTCTCAGAAAGATCACTAGAAGCTGCAACCGACGCCATGGCACACAACCATCAGCAACCCCACTGTTGAAAAGCACCATGTCCACTAACAAGATAATAAGTAAGGAAATGAGATTTGGCAGTTAC
>NW_006408611.1:10726589-10747744 GCF_000296735.1 Chrysochloris asiatica
TGTAACATCACAGGATTGTAGTCTTAGACAAGGGGCTACAAGTCCTAGTTCAAGACTCTTATATTACGGAGGTGTAAAGTCTGAAGGGAAGTGTAACTGCAAAGGAACTTCTTTCTAGTCACCTGCCACTGATAAAGCCAATAATCAGAGACAGGGCTCAAAGAGTATTAATACTCAGGAGGACATAGGAATGGGAATCTACCAGATCTGTCTCCCCGACTGAAGGACAGCCTGGTGTTTTGAAAGAGGAAGAAAATCAAGATCACGGAACTTAAGGTCAGGCATTGTTGTCCTGCTTTTCTTTTTCATTAAGGGGAGTCACGTTACTGTTGGGGGGCGGGGGAGTTGCCTTCTTCATTTGAGTCACAAGTTCTTCTGTGGAGATTGAAAAGGAGGGATTAATTATGGAATGGAATTTATAGAATCCCATTATCCAACTCCCAAGGCCAGGCATCAGGCTTTATGAAGTGGGGCTTGGAGAAAGTGGTGGTTGTGAAAGGAAGGGGCAGCTTGAATATGTTCCAAATTTGAACAACAGAAAGTTGATCTCAAATATTTCTTTTGTGGGGGATTTTTATTTTATCCTGTATTCATTTTTCAAAACTGCTTTTTAGAGATGTAAATGGGGAACCACAGGGAGAAAATAGGATAATTGCTGTTTCAGGGAGGGGATTGTAACCACTGAGATGAAACAAGGTGTATAATTTGTTGAATGTAAAGCTGATGATCTTGTCTGTAAACCTTCACTCAATTCACAATAAAAAGTTAATTAAAAGAGCTGCTTTCAGACTGAACATAATGGCTAAATTTTATTCTAAAAGCTTCCACTTTCTGGTCATGTCAGCACTCTAAAGTAAATGTTCTGCTCTGTGCTCTCTCATACAGGCAAACCGCTGGATTAGAAACAAGGAAAGCAGAAGCGGCTTAAAGATCATTAAACTTACAGATAGTAATTTCCTACGTACACTTGAAAATTCAATCCGACTTGGTTTACCTGTCCTGTTGGAAGAGGTTGGCTTTTCACTTTCTATTCTCATAGTAGTTCCTAACTTTCAGATCATATGTAGAATCCTATACAAGCCATATCTATGACATGCCAATGACACCAGTCAACTGCACTTTCAAACAAGTGGCTTTGCTCCTGAAACAACAGACTCTCCTTTGGGGCGGAATCTGTGATTGAATGAATGTTTTCCCTCTCAGAAATTGTTTTGGTGCTAAATGGAATGGCTTCTGCTTTCTGGCACTGCCGATTCTCAGGCCTTACTGGACTTCTCGATGGTTAGGTGCCCTGAAAACTCAAGGCAGAAGTGCTGTGAGGCACCTCTATACATACAAACGATTTGAAACTTAAACACTCCAGTGAGTATAAACAATACTTTCTATTTGGATATAAGATCAGAAGTAGATTAAGTGATAACAGATAAAAATTATTTTTGGTAAAAGAAAAAAATGTTTGTTGAGACTAGATGCTCCATTTCTTCAGATAACACTCAGAGAACTGTTGTTCCACAAACATTGCTGGAGAGCCAGTGGCCCAGTACAGATGGGATTCCTACCATGAACAGCTTACAATTGAGTTGACGATACAGAAGAAGGGATGTGAGGGAGTAAAAAGAAAGAGAATTTTTTAATTAAAACTTTGAAGGAGCAGAGTGCTGAGATTGCCAGTCTCCATTTAACCATGTGGCACTGTAGGATCAGCACTGGATGGTGAACCACAAGGTTGCCAGTTCAAACCCACCACAGAAACCCTATACAGGGCCACTATGAATCAGAACCAACTCGATGGCATTTAACAATAACAAGGTGCTATGCCAGTGCAGCAACTAACTAGTCTCCAGTTAACAGTTGTTTCTCAGCTTCTTGCCTTGCTTGTTGTTGTTAAGTGCCATTGAATCGGTTCCGACTCAGGTTTTCCACAAAGTGGCTGGTGGGTTTGAACCACTGACCTTACTTAGCAGTCCAGTGCTTATCTCATGGGGCCACATTAATTTTCAGTGCTCACTGCCCACCAGATTCTGTTCTCAGTATTTTTATGTGAACTCATTAATCTTCACTGTAACCTTATGTGCTACTTACTATGATTATCCCATTTTACTAGTGAGGAAATGGAGGCACAGGTTAAGTAAACTCTCGGAGCAGCCTTGCCTGACTGGAAAGTCCATTTTATTTCCAATTTAAGCCATAAAGAAGCCTCAAAGTCCAGCTTCTCATCTTAGGATCCCAAGGCTTCCCTCAAACCTTAAAGATACAAGGGAGCAGTAGTGGATTACTCAACAAGCAAGGTAAACACGGGCTGACTTGTTCTTACTTAATAATCTGTAGTGAACATCAGTTTCACATCTTACCAATGTGAAATTATTCACTACAGGTTAAGTGTGCACCAAGCAAGCCCGTGCTTACCTTACTTACTGGATATTCCATTCCTGTCAAGAACTGTACATTTGAAAAGAGGCTTTGGTTCAGTAGGAAGGTGCTATGGGGAGAGAGACAGTTGCCAGCCATACCTGGAAGCAGAATCTTGGACATGGTGAAATTGTGAAAGTATTCCTTACAGATTAGTTGTTGTTGTTAAGTACCTTCGAATCGGTTCCAACCCATAGCCACCCTGTATAGGGTTTCCGAGGAGCAGCTGGTGAGCTTGAACCACCAACCTTGCAGTTCAAACGGCTGTGCAGTCTGGCGCATTAACCCACCATGCCACACCAAGACTCCTACAGATTAGTTAGTAAGCACAAATAAGCCTGTGCTTACCCTATTTTTTGGGTAATTCCACACTGCAAGAGCGGTGAAGTCTCCCCAAATCTTTGGCACATTTATGTTAGCTCCAAACTGGATTCTGGAGCCCAAGACATAACAAAGGAGGTCCTGAGAGACTCCGCTCTCTCCTGGCATTGGAGAAAAGCTGGTGATCTTCTTCTGAACTGTTGTTGTTGTTGCGTGCCATTGAGTTGGTTGTGACTCACAGTGACCCAGTATGGAGTTTCCAAAGAGCAGCCACCACCGACTTTGTGGTTCAAACCCACCTTGGGGTCCAATGCTTATCCTACAGCACCATACCAGAAACCCAGCCCTGTGGCTACACCTCCCCTGCACTCTATGACCCGGAGTCACCAACATTGTATCCCCAGATGCTTTCTACATTTTCTAGGGAGGTGTTTTCAAATTTTGTTTCTACCTATCCATGGTTATGAAATCAATTTAGAAATCACAGCCAGCGTTTGTTTTTTAATGAACTAGAATAAAATTAAAAAGAAGCTCCCAAAAGTGCATCCTGGGTAATACGAGTAAATTTTATATCATAAATTTTTGTTGTAAGCATTTGTACCATGTCACACTGTGAAATCTGGGAAACGTCTGGGGTCCTGAAACCTCATCACATATACTCTGATGTTCAGGTGGCAGGTGGCAATGTTGGCATGCCCAAGTTCTAACACACCATCAAATTTTCCTTTGAGAAAATGAAAACATTTTCATACTGCTCACAGAGAGGTCTACAACGACATAATAAGTAGGCTTTGCAGGCTACATACAGTCTCTGTCTCATAGTCTGCTTTGTTTTGTATTTTGTTCTATTTTGTTCCTATGATCCTTTAGAAATATAAAAACTTTTCTTTGCTCTAGAATCACACAAAACTAGATCACAGGGTTCCAGATTTGACCTGCAGATCATATTTGATCTGCATATTTAAGCTCTGACTTAAAGCGACCTTCAGAATGGACAGATCTTTATTTGTCTGGGGCCTGTTGATGGCCACCGCACATCAACTAAATGTAGCCTACCTTTTCTTTCTCAGATTATGTGTCATGAGGATAGGAGTGTGTGTGTGTGATTACTCTAATTAAATGTATTTCCCTCGCACACTGTTATTTCCGAAGACTACTGATAGGGACAGCAGTTGAGCAAATGTACATTCTCAGAAGTATGTAATGTCTCTTATAGAAAATGTACTATGTCTATATTCAGATGTCTATAAGATCTCTGAAAATACACTATAAGATGTCTATATTGAGATGTCTATAAGATCTCTGAAAATACAATAAAATGTCTGTAAGATCTCTGAAAATACTCATTCAAAAGGACTTTTAAAGCCTGAGGAATTTTGAGAAGTTGATGCCATTTTAATTGCTTATTGTTTTGTTTTGCTTTAATTTTTAAGCTTAAAGAAACTTTGGATCCAGCTCTAGAACCCATTCTTTTGAAGCAGATTTTCTTCAGTGGTGGACGATTCCTCATTCGCCTTGGAGACTCAGACATTGATTATGACAAAAACTTTAGGTTCTATATGACAACCAAAATGCCAAATCCCCACTATCTGCCCGAGGTAAGCCCTGGTGGTCTGGAGTCCTGGCCCACCCGGATGGTGTGATGATTCTTTAAAGTGTGCTGGACGCCTGAACCATCTGGAGCAAACAGCTCTTGCATCTTCTACCTCTTCCCCTTCCGTGCCTCCTCTTCCTTCCAGTCTCTTCCACCCTTGTTTCTCTTCTGAGTCATGAAGCTGATTCTGACCATCCCTCTCTTCATGCTATAATGCTTGCCAGCTGACTGGTATTGCAATCCCGCAGGCTCCTTCCCCAGGCTACCTCACAGCACTCTCCCTAGCTTCTTTAGGTCCACAGCTGCTCCTCTTAGAAACACAGGGCACCACTGCCTTCTTGTAATTCTTCTCGCTCCCTCAGCATCAGGCCTTTTGTACTCGTTTTATGTGCTAGGACTCCTGGGTAATGGCGATGGGATCAGCACTGGACTGTAAACCACAAAGCTTGCAGTTCAAACCCACCAGCTGCTCCTTGGAAGCCGTATACAGGGTAGCCATGAGTCTAAAACGACTCAACAGCACTTAACAACAACAACATGTGTTAAGTAAATGAATCAAAACTTAACTGAGAATCCATATGTGGGGTCTGTCATTGTGCACAAGCTCACAGTACACAGCCCCAAGTCAGTAGATAGCCCACGTGAAACCTCTGATGATTGGGCAATGTTAGAGGATCATGGGTCAAATGCCAAGTGTCTGAGCTCAGAGTGCCAGTTGGAGCAACATGTTCTCATACTAGGTGAGAGTTGCTGTGTGGACTCCACTTCCTTGTATGTCCCTGAACATTTCTGTGATTACTCCATCTCCTGGTTTCTCAGTGCAGTTACCCAGGAAGTGGCAATAAAGCCTACTTTAAGAATTTGTCATTAAGATTAAATAGGATAATTAATTATGTAAAATGCCCTGCAGGCACTTGAACACTTTAATACATATTTATTTTTTGCTATTGACTTATTCATATTCAAGTAATACCACAGCATTCTGATTTTCTTGTAACATTTTTCCCATAAAAATATCATGCTGACACAAAATATGTAAAGCTCCCTTTGTTTATTATCAATAACAGCTTCTTTTTAATAAGGAGTTACTTCTGCTCCTGTAAAGATTTACAGCCTCGGAAACCCTGTACAGGGTCACTATGAGTCGGAATTGACTCGACAGCCCCTAACAACAACTGCATGTACAAGGCACTATAATAATTGATTTTATAACCTCATTTAGTCCTCATAACTGTCCTCTAAGTGGTTACTATTACTGTCCTGATTTTCACTCAGAACTGGTGAATGGCTTGGCTTGTCCTACATCACACATCTACTGAAGGGGACAGCTAGAATTGGAAACCACAATGTTGATCCTAAAACACCACTTCTATCTGTTCCCTGGCTCCGCTTTCCTTACTTCACCATGTGGGGCTCTGAATGGTACTGTCTAAGAAGTAAGACTGTCACTCATAATGGCAGGGTAACCTTACCAGGATTTGTAGGTCATAGTAGGCGTGTGGGAGCTAGGGGAACATAAACCATATTCTAACAAAGAATGCCAACACTTATTACTGTATCACACTGTACTCGGGCATTTTTATGTACTCTACTTCTTTTCCAGGTGTGCATTAAGGTCACCATCATCAACTTCACTGTGACCAAATCAGGTCTGGAGGATCAATTGTTAAGGTAAAAAATAGAAAAGAAAAGGAGGGTGGTGATAAGGAGATAGAGTTGTTAAATGCCATCAAGTCAGTTCTAACCCATAGCGACCCTATATACGGTTTCCAAGGAACAACGGGTGGATTTCAATCACTGACTATGTACGTATCCTGTTATCCCTTATAAACATGTCTCATTTTCCTTGTTTCTTTTAAGAATCTGTCTGCCAGCTGTTAATTTGCTTAACTTCTGCTAAGTTTCTTTCTTTCCAATCAAAGAAGATTTCACATACTCCAGTGACATTTTGTATAGCAATTTATTCCCATAAATAATGAAGCTTAGCCATGCTGTAGGATAAGCATTGGACTACCAACCACAAGGTTGGCAATTCAGATCCACCAGCCACCTTCTGCTCCGGTAAAGCTTTGCAGCCTCAGAAACCCTATACAGAGTTATTATAAGTCGAATCTCCTGGATGACAGTGGGTTTGGTTTGGGGGCTTGGGTGCTGCTCAGCTATCAGCATGTAAGACTGCCTGGGACAAGAAGTTACCCTGACACCAAAGGAAGTGCTGAGACTCAGGCAAAGGTTGTGGAATGTCCCTGATTGATTTCACTGAATAGAGAAGCCTACAGCCTACAGCCTATAGCTGGGGCAGGGATGCCATCTGGAGCCCCAATGTCAGCTGTGCTCTGCCCTGTTGAGCTGCTGGCCCACAGCAGATACTCACTGCACCCAATAACTCAAGGGACATTTTCTCTAGGCTCCTGACAATTCTGAAAACCACAATTCACCTCCCAGCTTTCTGGAGGCTGATTAAAACCTCCTAGGGTAGAATAGCACCCACTCCTCTTCAGCTTCTAGGAGTACCACTAAGCCACCCCACACAGCCCACCTCCTTCTGTCCGCCTTCTTCCCTCAGAAACCCTAACTCATCCATACAGATTTTCTTGGCACTTCCGTTTGACACTTAACTTGCCTAATTTGATTTATGAATTTCTAATGTGTGGCGCTGTTGGTTAGTGCTCTGAACTGCAAAGTCGGTTTGAGTCACAAAGTCAAGGGTTCAAACTCATCAGCCTCTCCTTGGAAACCCTATACAGGGGCACTATGGGTCGGAACTGACTCAACGGCACTTAACAAAAACAATGCTGCCTCTCAGCTCAACTTTATCTTAGAAATTCTGTAAACCCTTCTCTTCTGAAAAACTTCTTTAAACAAATGAGGTGATGATTTCCTATAGTATTCATATAAGAATGTTAAAGTTTCTGAACTCAGAAGATACATAGCCAATAAGCAATGAGTTGTTATATGAAGCTGTAGAACACAGTAGATAATAACATGTGCTCTGGAGTTTTTATCTGAGTAGTACAAATAGTTTGCTCTCAATTACAAACCTAAAAATTGGTAGTTCAAAACCATCCAGCAGCACTACAGAAGAAAGGTCTGGCCAGCTGCTTCAGTTAAGATTGTTGTTGTTGTTGTGAAGTGCCATCGAGTTAGTTCCGACCCATAGCGACCCTGTATCGGGTTTCTGAGGAGCAGCTGGTGAACTTGAACCACCAACCTTGCATTTCAAACGGCTTTGCAATCTGGTGCATTAACAGTGCCACACCAGGACTCCTCAGTTAAGATTACAGCCAGGAAACTCTCTGGAGAAGTTCTACTTTGTACCACATGGGGTTGCCATGATTCTGAATAAATGTGGACATGGGTATGGTTTAGAGCCAGCAGCTCAGATTCAAGCTCACCTTTGCTTCTTTTAGCCATGAGACCTTGGGAAGTGACCCACAAGAGTCAGTTCATTCACATGCAGCATGGAGGTGGGCACTCTGATGACCACCTCCCAGGAACATCCCAATTATTGAAAAAGATCACCCGTATAAAATTCTTAGCCCCAAATGCAGCTTGATAAAGATTAACTCCTACAACAGAGGACAGGGCACCAAAATTATGACAACAACACATACCGTAATTGGTGTATGTGACGAGAGGCCTAAGGTCACATGTTTAGGCAGGAGTGAGCCTGGCAGTGAGGTCCCTTTTTCAAATGTATCAAGAGTCATTTCTTGGAGGTATTGGGAATCTCCCTAACTGAAGGAAAGGAGAAAACTTCGTGCCAATATGAGAAGTGTGTTTCAGGTACCTTTTCAGTTTAGAGCTAGCAAGCATTAGAGTCAAGAAGTGGATTGATTAGAAAACTCAGACATTCGGTAGGTTTTCCTAAGAACAGAAGCTATGGAAACCATAGCAGGGTACAGATGCTCTGAAGTACAAGATTAAAAATGAAAACGGATAGGCAGTCCAGTGAAGAGCTGCTAGACTTTGTAAAGCCACCAAAAAGAGTGTGCATTCTGATTTGCTTAGTAGCATTTATACTCAGCTAAATAGTATGCTGAGTATCGAGTTGCTGGATAACGCACTAGACTGCAAGGTCAGTTTGAACTACAAGGTCAGCAGTTCATATTCACCAACAGCTCCTTGGAAATCATATAGAGGGTTGCTATGAGTCTTAACAACAACAACAACAAATAGTATGCAGAATAAGAACAATTAGAAACAGGAAAAGGGAAATAGAAGCAACTTTAGGACATGTACAAGACCTAATGTAGGTTCTAACTTTGTTCTAGTGATGTGGTACGACTGGAAAAACCTGAGTTGGAAGAACAAAGAATTGAGCTCATTGTGAGAATCAACACTGACAAGAACCAGTTGAAAGCTATTGAAGAGAAAATCCTAAAAATGCTCTTTACATCTGAAGGAAATATTCTGGACAATGAGGAACTTATTGACACACTCCAGGACTCAAAGGCAAGAAAAACATTTTTAGGGTTTATAGAAAGTGGTTGATTTCAAATATTACTACAGTGACCTATGAATGTAGTGCAAAGGCTTTCAAAGTAAGAATGGTGGCTGTCCTGGGACACACACTAGAGTGTGTTGGACTAGCAGAGCTCCTCACCAACCAAAGGGAAGAATAGACAAATGTAGACAACTGCTCCTCTTGTCTTGTCCACATTTATTGATAAAGCTTATGGTGCAAAAAACTGGGACAAGATATAATTTAAAAGGAACAAACATAATTGAGGTAATGTTAAGTGCCGTTGAGTTGATTCTGACTCATAGTGACCCTGTATAGGGTTTCCAGAGAGTGGCTGGTGAGTTTGAACTGCCAACCTTGTGCCTCAAACTGACCTTGTGGTCCTGTGCTTATCCTACAGCACCACACCAAGGCTCCAATTATATACCGATTATGGTATGTGGTGTTGTTGCCAAGTGCCGTTGACTTGGTTCTGACCCACAATAACCCAGTGTAGGGTTTCCAAGGAGTGGCTGGTGAGCTTGACCCACCAACCTTGTGGTTTAAACCAACTTTGCAGTCCAGCACATTAATTGAAAATCACCCACTTCCCTGGTACTTCCAGATGCAATTAATCTCATCCTCCTTGGAATGTCTATAGCACCTTTCTACCATACTTGTCACTATCTTTCTTAGATCACAGTTATTAAATTACATATCTCTTCTAGTTTGTTAAATTTTATGTGGTTGGAATCAGTGAATAGTCCCTCTTGATATTCTTTCTCCAAAGACTAAGTATAGAGTACATAATTGGTGCTGAATACATATTTGTCAAATGAATGAATGAATGAATAACCCATAAGGCAAAATTTTACATTAAATGTAAATGTAAATCAAATCCCACACATTTATTTCTCAGATTCAAACCATGATATGAAAAGTATATACTCGGTGAATATCAAAGAATACAGCAGGCAGTATAAGTTACAACGCAATGTAAAGAAAACAAAAATCCTCACAATTGGACCAATAAACAACATTATGATAAATGGAGAAAAGATTCAAGAATTTCATTTTATTTTGACATAAATCTATAGTCATGGAAGCAGCAGTCAAGAAATCAAAGGACAAATTGCATTAGGCAAATCTGCTGCAAAACACCTTTTTATAAAGAAAAGATGCCACTTTAAGGACTACAGTATGTTTGATCTAAGCCCTGGTATTGTCAGTTGCCTCATATGCATGTGAAAGCTGGCCAATGAATAAAGCAGACAGAAGAAGAACTGATGCATTTGAATTATGGTGTTTGAGATGAATAGTGAAAGCACCATGGACTGTCAGAAAAACAAACAAATCTGTCTTGGAAGAAGCAGAGCCAGAATCCTCTTTAGAGGACAGGATGGCCAGACTTCATCACATATTTTAGATGTGTTATCATGAGGGATCAGTCCCTGCAAAAAGACATCATGCTTACTAAAGTGGAGCATCAGTGAAAAAGAGGAAGACTCCCATGAAGATGGATCAACATATTGGCTGTTGAACAGTGGATCCAAACATAACAATTGTGAGGATGAGCAGGACAGGGCAATGTTTCATTCCGTTGTGCATATGGTTACTATGAATTGGAGCCAACTCAATAACACCTAACAACATCAGTGATGGTAGCACATTGAAGTGTCACTTGGACTAATCTGGAGAGCCTGGGAGAGATGGCTTTTGAAAAAGTAAAAAAAAAAAGTACAAATTAAACAAGTAAAGAAATGAAGGAAGAAAAATTTATGCATGAAGAATAGCAACAATCCTTGAAGCCTTAATATGTTTGGGAATCTCTTTAAATATTTGGAGAGACTGAGGAAACCCTAAATATGTAGTTTCATTGATGCCATTTAAAAACTTGATCTTGAAAATGAAACTTGGTCAGGAAAGATACCTGGTGATGTACTAAATGGGGGCTTCTTAGGTTGAAGAGCCTAGTGGTCTGCAGAAAACCACCTTTGTATTTTGAATATTTAACTCTCTATATCTATGCATTCTTTAACTGGTCAATTTCTGTCAGAACACTTATTGGGCTCCTTGTTGTTAAGGGCCATCAAGTTGGTTCCAACTCATAGCGACCCTGTATAGGGTTTCTGAGGAGTGGCTGGTGGGTTTGAACTACCAACCTTGTGGTTAGGAGTTCATAATGCCACATCAGGATTTCCTTATTGGGCTAGGAGCCAAAAATACAAAGATGCACAAAATATACATAATATCTTTAATAAAATCACAATTGAGTATTAAATTATTTTGACTTCTGTAGCTAACAGTGATAAAAATCCCACTAAATTAGAAACAGACCCACACATTCTTTTTTTGCGGGGAGGGGATTAGAGCAAAACATGCTTTTGCAGGGAGGGGAAAGTATATGCTAGGAGCATAGACTACAAAATTACTTTCATCCATTCATGAGAAATGAAATCATTTATTTTTAAAATCCCTTTCACTTCACTAGACAAGAAGCAATAAGGGTTTTCCATCGCCTTTCATTGACATTTAAAAAGGTTTACTGCTTCATATCCTACCATCTCTTGAGATCTTAGTGTTGAAACAATAATAAACAAATAAATCCCAAATCTCCCATTCCCTTCCTCTCTTTTGCTTTTTGCCTGTTTGTTCATCTGTCTTTTTGTCTGCCTTCCACTTATTCTTCCTTGGGATTTTCACTACTGGCAGTAAGTCATAAGCCTATTTTCCACTTTTCTCTGGTACCTAACAAAGCCCAGTGCTGCTGTACAGTATTGGACTACTAACCACAAGGTTGGCAGTTCAAACCCCCCAGCCACTCCTTAGAAGAAAGAGGAGGTTTTCTGTTCCTGTAAAGATTTCTGGACTCAGAAACCCTACACAGGGTCACGCTGAGTCAGAATTGATTCAACTGCAATGAGTTTGATGTGGGATTGGGTTCTATTGCTGCAATTTCCTAAGTCCCTATAAATGTAGCGGGTTCTTTACTTTCCCTTAGGGATCCATTTTCCTGCATCTGCTAAGTCGTTATCCATCTTCCTTCAGTTTTCCAGCTCCCAAAATTGTATTCTCTTTTCCTATTTCTCTCATGGGTTTTTTTTTTTTTTCAATACTATTTTTCAAAAGCCCTTTATTATTATTTTATTGTGGTCTCACTGAGGAGTGAGGTGGATACAGTTGTCTGACCACCATATTTATCTGGAAGCTGGTTCTACTTTGTTTAGGAGTTGCTTTCAGTAGAGGAGAGTTCTGGGGGCTCATGCTGGGCTGCATTTCCTGCCCTTTCCTGCCCCTTCCTGCCTATAATTTGTACTCTTCTCACCCAGACTCCTGGTATGGCACTGTAGGGTAAGCACTGAACTGCAAGGTCAGCGATTCAAGCTCACCAGCCACTCTTCGGAAACTCGATACAGGGTCGCTCACAGAACTGACTCAATAGCATTTAACACCAACAACAACTACTATAATATGTCTTTCATTTAAAATGTATCTTGTAGCTCAAGTCTCTACAGTAAAATGCTTGCGTGTAATCACCACACTCAACTAAAGTGTCTCATGCTCTAATATTCTTTGACGAAAATAAGCAAAGAATCCACATTTCCTTTGTCTTTACCCTACACTCTACATTGTCAGGGCCTTGTGCTCCCCTGGGAATAAAAAATCATTTCCTAGCTGGCCTCCAGATGCTCAAATATCAACTTCCTTTTTCTACTCATAAGAAAGCGGTAATTCAGTCCAGTTTTCAGACAGGGATTTCCTACTCAACTCTACCTTTTCTTCCTGCCTCAGACTCTAAGGTGTCAGTACCTGGGGAATTTCAACGTTCTGATTTCCTCGACCCAGCTGACCCAGCTTCTGCATGAAGTCCCTGTCTTCACTTCCCGTATGGGCTGAGGGAACAGTCTAGATTTGTATTCCTTGATATAGTCAGTGACCACTTGCCACATATATGTAATCAGATGTCAAAAAACTTAATATGAGAAAAAAGTAAAATATTTCTTTAAATAATTCTTCATCGATTATGTGTTGATAAGAGAGTATTTTGTTATAATTGGTTAAACAAAATATATTATTCAAATGAATTCCACCTGTTTCTTTTTATCTTAATGAGTTTAGATTTAGAATTCCATATGTGGCTCAAGGTATACATCTTTTGGATAACACAAGTCTAGACAGAAATCTGGTGGTTCCCTTTAGCAACAGCAAATCCTGATCCACTAGTTCCCATGGTCCCTGCCCTCAACTCTCTGACTTTTTCTAGAGTTAAAGGATCTCCCAAACTAGGAATATCCACAGCTGATAAAAAGTGGGCCAGGAGTAGATGTGAACAGACAGAAATAGAAAGAGGGAGTGTGAAAGAGGTATAAAAAGGAATCTTGAAAAGCCCACTGGCCAAAGGACTTCCCAGAGCCATAAGTCCAAAGTATAGAAAGCCCAAAGAACATCAGAAGATCTCGAAAACATCTTTTATCCCCATATTTCCTTATGTCTACACCTGGGAATATAGGAAAAGAAGGATAAGAACATTAATCATCTTTGTTATTCCAAGATGAGACATAGTACCACTTCCTTGCTGCCTCTTTTAGGCAGTTTCATGGGTATCCCTTCTCCCTTCGTGCCTTCTTTTGTATCATTTAGTAAACTAGGGAGCAGTTACTTGTTCTGTGTTAGTGTTTCTATTTCAGAAGTAACCCTGAGTCAAGTCTTAGAGAATTACTACTCCAATTAGTTCAGGGCCACTTGTAATGCCTGTCTCCCTCTGCTCATTTCTAACTCTGGAAGGGAAGGAGGTCAGCTCAGTCAAGAGAAGGTCACTGAGTTCTGAGACTCAGTCATTCCATGCTTCCATGCGGGCACCTCTTCCTACAATCATTAATTCACTGCAATCTTATTTCTTTTCTACGCCTAATTCCCAACTCCCAATTTTTCCTAGATCAGATCTCTAAGAAGTTGTCACTGTATGTTTATTCAGGTCACTTCTGGTGCCATTAAAACCAGGCTTCAAGAAGCAGAGTCCACCGAAAAGATGATCAACATCGCTCGTGAGAAGTACCGTCCAGTAGCCACGCAAGGCTCTGTAATGTACTTTGTCATTGCAAGCCTCTCAGAGATAGATCCCATGTATCAGTATTCACTAAAATATTTTAAACAGGTAAGGCGGTGGTTATTATTGTAACTGCTAGAGTTGTTAATGAAATTTATTTCTTTGGTGTTCCTTGAACCCCTTTTGAGTTTCTACTGGCTTCAGACAAACCATGAATCTTGTGATCAAGGAAAACCCTTTAGGAGATTGGTTTGGATTGTAAGAGTGATTGCACCTGCTGTATCTCCTAATGATCTGCTTACCCAATATGCAGAGACCAGTCTACAGAGGGAGAAAAGAAAGCTTGGATACAGGTTTCATTTTCTCTTGACTTCCTTAACTAACCAACAAGCTTGTTTTATTCATCACCTGCCTTCTTTTTAATTCCTTGAAGAGTCACACCTATTTTGTTATATTTTCCTACAGTAATCTGGCTTCCTTTCCACTGTTTGTGTTTTAGCTCAAATTTCTGACAGCACCAACTGGTTTCTCTAACATTTTTTTTCCCAGAAGTTTTTATATCGTAGGCTGCCTCACATGGCACTAAGATCACATTGTCTAGGGTGATGGGTTTCTCTCTTCTGCTGGAGTCTGACCTCCCAAGGAGAAATGAAGCAGAAATGGTTCATAGCATCACGTAACACCTCTTGAATGTTTCATGAATGTCTTCATTTCCGACCCCACCCCCCCACTCCACCCCATAAGAAAGCTGTTAATTTGAACCTCCTGGTGTGGTGCTGCAGGATAATGCATTGGACGTAAGGTTAGTTTGAACCACAGGTTGGCAATTCAAGTCCACAGGCTGCTCCTTGGAAACCCTATACAGGGCCACTATGGGTCAGAACTGACTAGACAGCACTTAACATTATATGTGGTGCTGTCAGATAAGCACTAGACTACTAACCACAAGGTTGACAGTTCAAATCCATCAGCCACTCCTGGGACACCCTATACAGAGTTGTTATAACTTGATGACAGTTAACACCACCATAATATTCTTTACGTTCTTATGACACTAGGTCATGCTTGATTTTTCCTCTAGTGGTGTTGTGTATGTCAACTCTTGATATAGTTGAAGTCTGTTGTGGTAGTAATTGTCAGTGCTTATCCTACAGCACCACCACAAGACTTGTTGTTGTTACATGCCATCAACTCAGTTCTGACTCATAGCAACCCTGCATAGGGTTTCTGAGAAGCAGCTGGTGGGTTTGAACTGCCAACTGTTCAGTTAGTAGTCCAGTGCTGATCCTACAGTGCCACACCAGGACTCTAGGGATTATTAAATCTTTAACACAACCTAAATGACAGTGGTACCATTTTTCCTATCCTGGGTGTTTGGGGATTCGTACTTTTCAGGTTTAAAAAGTTTTTACAGGAAATAAAAGTACATATGTTTTCAAAATATCTTGGACTAAGAGTAAAAGGAATATAGGATGAATTGCCAAAGTCCTGTTTGAAAGGGAAGCTAGAAACCTACTTGTATGTGCAGGTGGTGGCCTAGCCAGGATATCCTCTCCCAAATTCATCTGTGATATATGCTGAAAGCATTTAGTGTGTTTTCAGATTCTCCATGTTTTATTTTGGCACCAAACTTAATTACATTTTCACTGAGCTTTAAACTTTCTGCTTCTTGTCTGGTTGTCAGAGAAAGCTTAATCCCCTTCTCTCCTGGCTATGTTAAACTAACAACTCTATTACCATTTGTCAACCAAATTTTCAGGAGCATTAGCAAGCATTTCCCCAATTTTCTAAAATAGTTGTAACACTTCCTCCAAGTCCTTTTAATTTTTTTAAATGAAAGTCTGTCTTTCTGTAAGAAGACACTAGTACCTCCGACTGTTTTCCCTTCCTGCATGTTCCATAGGAGGAGTTGGGTGGGTCAGCTCAATGGGAGCCCTGCACAATTGCAAGGGTGATATTTTGGGAGAGGAGTCCTGGTGTGGTGCTGTGGGTTAATGCCCTGGACTGCAAGTCAGTTTGAACTGCAAGGTTGGCAGTTCAGGCTCACCAGCTACTCCTCAGAAACCCTATACAGGGTCGCTATGAGTCAGAACTGACTTGACAACACTTAACAACAACAATTTGGGGAGAGGAGTGGAGTACGCTTCTTGGCTCTGATCTGCCTTGGTCCTCAGCTGGTTCTGACTTCCAGTTTTGATCCATCTGCTCTCTACATGTGTTTTGGTTCCTCTCAAGGTGATCCAGGAATTAGGTAGGCACTGCCTCACGTACCTGTTTTGCCTTATTATGCTGTGGATCCGGAGACTGCAGCCACATACTCCTCTGGCCCCTGTGGAGTTAACCCCACAGGCCCATGAGTTCAGTCTGCTCAGCTTCCTCACACAGACAAAGGCTCTGACTTTTTGTTTCCTCCTCCATGTACTTGAAAGTTTCAGAGAGTAGGTAGGGCTGTCTCTGAGCATCTCATGCCTAAGCCCTCAATGCCTCCATCTCTCCTGCCTTCTCCATGCCCAGATAGTGTGCAGCACCTTTGGTGGGGAAGCGTTCCCTCAGAATTCCCAAGTCTTTCCTAAAATTGATTTCTCTTAAATTTCAAAGAAAATTCCAGCACATTCCTAAGCATTCTCTTGGGGAAGTGCCAAGAAGAGCACAGGATACCTTGCCCTTTCATCTCTCACCTCAAAAGGAAGTTTGTCAAACCATTTTTTTGAGATGTGAAAACACTGGTTAATACTAACTTAGCTCCCTTTTCCAATATTATCTGTCTTACATAAAGATGCACATTGTCAGGAGTTTGGCTATTTCTGAAAAAAATGTCTTGATGGCAACAGTGGGTAAGCACTCAACTGCAAACCAATATATTGGCAGTTTGACGCCAACAGCTGCTTTTGGGAGAAAGATGTGGCCGTTAGTTTGTTACCGTAAAGATTACGGCCTCGGAATCCCTTTGGGGCAGTCTTGTTCTTCAGGGGTACCATGAGTCAGAATCAACTCCCACATCAATGAGTTTAGTCCAGGCTACACATTCTAAATGGAGGAAGGCATACTGAAAAGAAATATCCATTTGGGATGGATTCTGAACATTTTATAGTACAGTATTCGCTTCCTGTGTTGCTATTTACTGGTTTGCTATAAATATGGATGGGGTGAAGTGAGGAGAGCAACAGGGGTTTTATTTTCGATACAAAGAATGAATTAAATCAAGGCATTAATAGAGCTCTCTTTCTCATAGTTGTTTAATACGACAATTGAAATGTCTGAAAAGTCACGTGATCTAGAGAGACGCCTAGAAATCCTACTGCAACAAACTCTCCTGACCGCTTATGTCAATGTTTCCAGAGGACTTTTTGAACAACATAAGCTCATCTATAGCTTTATGCTCTGTGTTGAGATTATGCGTCAGCAAGGAAGCCTCACTGATGCTGAATGGAATTTCTTTCTCCGGGGTTCTGCAGGATTAGAAAAGGTACCTGTTTTCATATATAGATGGTGAACGTCATTCTAGATCGACATCCACCATATGCACCCACACCTACACATAGTCTAGTCATTCTTACTTAATGCTATCTTAACTTTATAAACAAGGAGCCCTGGTGAGGTAGTGGTTTAAGCATTGGACTGCTAACCATAAGGTCCATGGTTCAAGCTCACTAGCTGCTCCGAGATGGAAATGTCCAGTCTTAGAAACCCAGTGGGGCAGCTCCACTCTGTGCTGTAGGGTCACAGTGAGTCATTGAGTGATTCTTATAAATAAGTTCACACATAATGCAGGACTTGCTTTGTGTTTTATGTAAAACTCATTTATACCTCTCAAGATTCCTCTTAGATGAGTTCCTACTTTTATCCCTAGCCTATATATGAGATAAATGAGGCACAGAGGAGAGGTTAATTAACTTAGGATCATATATATTTATGACCTCAGGACACTGAGATTTGGATCCTCGAAGTGCGTTTGAAGACTTTGCCCTCTAACAAGTTCACTTACTATTCACTATAAACAGTATTGCCCTTCCCTACAGCAGTCAGGTGCATAGTTTTGTCCAAGAGAGGCTCAGAAAGCTCAAAGAATGTTCCAGAATCATATAAATTAATGTACCACAGAATCTGATTTAAACACATTTCTAAGCTTCCGAAGCCTATGTCTATTCCAGTACAACCTACCACTTCTCATCAACACATATTTTAAAAGAAAATTTAAATGTATAAAGTATCATCAAACTAAAAGTTGTCCAGAAATTACCTTCAAAATTTTTTCAAAATAATTTTTTATACTAAACTTTGTTTTCTTTTACTACATGAAATTCAAAATGATTATAGATTGATTTTTTGTATTGGTTTTGGTTTGTTTTGGGGGTTTTTTGCTTATTGATATTTTAAATTTGTTATTATTGTTGAGAATAAACACAGTACAATATACAATTCGACTAGAGCTACACTGTCAATTCAGTGAAATTAATTACAAGGGTGAGTCAAAAATTATCCACACTCTGGCTGTAGAATTTACGTTAATCAACTTTTAGAAAAGATAAATGAATCATTTTTTTTTTGCCACAATCTCCTTGCTTTTCAAAACATTTTGTCCATCCTGTCAACAAGTTTTTGTATTCCCTTATTTAAAAATGTTTTAGGTTGACTGCAAGCCACGAATGCACCGCTGTCTTCATTTCTTCATCAGAGGTAAATCTTTATCCTCGAAGGACTGCTTTCAGGAAACCAAACAGGTGAAAGTCCAATGGAGCAAGATCAGGACTATAGGAAGGATGCTCTCACAGCTCAAAATGAAGTTTTTGCAGAGTGTGAACAGTGTGATCAGAGGTGTGAGCACATGCACTGTCAAGCGAGATCACAAGATGCCCTTGGATAGCAGTCCTCTGAGTTTAATCCAAAGTTCAGGCTTCAGCCTTTCCATGAGCATCTCACTGTAATGAGCACTGTTGATTGTTAAACCTTTTCCCTGATAATGTTCCAATACTGGCCCTTGAGAATCACAGAAAACTGTAAGCATCCATTTTCCAGTTGATACTTGACTTTTGAACTTTTTCTTGGTCAGCAATTGAGGATGTTCCCATTCCATACTCTGCCATTTACTCTCAGGATCATAGTGATGAATCCATGTTTCAACACCAGTAACAATTTTTTTTTAGTAAACTTTTATCTTCCTTCTAGTCTCAGTCCAAATTTTGTTTGCAGATGTCCAAATACTTTTGTTTATGCTTTTCCATGAGTTGTTTTAGTACCCATCTTGCACAAACTTTTCAAAACTCAAGTCTGTCATGAATTATTTCATAGGTAGAGTCAGTCATAGCTGATATGAAAATCATTTGTGAATCTACTGACACTCGTCAGAATCAGTTCATGTGCACAGTCAATGTTGCCATCAGCCTTTGATGTGGACAGGTATTTTAATATAACCATAGTTAGGATAATTTCTGACTCACCTTCATATTTTCAACCATTTCAAGAGGTATCATAGGATCCTGAAGGAGGAAGTCCAAACTGCACTGAAGGTACTGGCAAAAAAAAAACAAGGCTTCCGGAACTGTTGTTGTTGTGAGGGGCCATCGAGTCATTACCAGTTCAGGAATTGATGGAATACAAATTGAAATCTGGTGAGGTCCATGTATGTAGTCATCTTTTATATTGTTTTAAAAAGGTATTTGCAGTGAAGAAGCTGTTGGTCTTGCAAAATTCTGTCATGCGATCTCCAACTTCATTTTTATCACCAAGGCCATATTTTTAACTATTGATCCTTCCTCTTTGTTTTCAGCCTTCACATTCCAATTTCCAGTAATTATCAATACATCTTAATTGCATGTTTGATCAATTTCAGATGGAAGAAATTGGTAGAATTCCTCAATTTCATCTTCAATAGCTTTACTGGTTGGTGCATAAATTTGAATAATAGTTGTATTAACTGGTCATCCTTGTAATCATATGGATATTATCCTATCACAGACAGTGTTGCTTCAAGACAGATTCAGATATGTTCTTTTTGACGATGAATGTGATGTCATTCCTCACTTTATCATTCCCAGATGAGTAAGCCATGTGATTGTCAGATTCAAAATAGTCAATGGCAGTCCATTTAAGCTCACTAATGCCTATGATAGATGTTTATGCGTTCCATTTCATTTTTGACAATTTTCAATTTTCCTAGCTTCATCATTCGTACATTCTATGTTCTGATTATTAATGTTTACAGCTGTTTCTCTTCTATTTGAGTTCAGCCATTGTTTAAAATAATGGCACAATTAGACAATGTTTACAGCTGTTTCTCTTCATTTTCAGTTGTATTATTATGGTCAACTCTACTTTGAAGAGGCAGGTCTTCCCCAATATTATTTTGAGTGCCTTCCAACCTGAGGGGCTCATCTTTTGGCACTATATTGGATCACATTCTTGTGCTGACAGTGTTCTACTGTTATTCATAAGGTTTTCAATGACTAAATATTTGGAAGTAGTCTGTCTCTTCTTCTTCCTAATCTGTCTCTTTTTCTAGAAGCTCAGCTGAAACCTGTCCACCGTGGGTGACCCTGCCGGTACTTAAAATACCCATGGCATAGCTTCCTGCATCACAGCAACACACAAGCCACCACAGTATGACAAACTGACTGTGAGTGGAGAATTCATATAATTAAAATAATATGCAAGTAAAATTCTGCAAATATTTTACAAAATGATTGCAGCAGTACACTGATAAGGGAACTATCATAAATTCAAACTGTACTCAGAAAAGTACATGGAATGAAGGATATCACTGATGATGTCAGATGAATTTTGACTGAAAGCAGAGATTACCAGAAAGATGTTTACTTGTGCATTGACCATGTAAAGGTATTGGACTTTGTGGATCTTGACAAACAATGGGTAACATTATGAATAATAGATATCCAAGAACTCTTATTGTATTCACAAGGAACCTGTACATAGACCAAAAGGCAGTCATGTGAACAAACCAAGGAAATACTGAATGGTTTCAAATCAGAAAAGCAGTGTGGCAGGGCTGTATCCTTTCATCATACTTACTCAATTTGCATGCTGAGCAATTAATTCAAGAAGCTGAACCGTATGAAGAACATGGCATCAGATTAGAGGAAAATTCATTAACAACCTGCAGTATACAGATGGCACAGCCTTGCCTGCTGGAAGTGAAGAGGACTTGAAATACTGACTGATAAAGATCAAAGACCTCAGCCTTCAGTATGGATTGCACCTCATTGTAAAAAAAATGAAAATCCTCACAACTGGATCCTCATGACAAATGGAGAAAAGATTGAAGTTGTCAAAGACTTCATTTTGCTTGAATCCACAATGAATGCAGCAGTAAAGAAATCAAGCAA
>NW_006408611.1:10749649-10750454 GCF_000296735.1 Chrysochloris asiatica
TTTTTTTTTTTAAGAACAAGCCAGATCAAATAACCTGGACATCTGAGTAACAGGAAACAAAATAAGGGGCAACTTGGCAGGAGATAACATTTGGACAAAAAATAATTCCTTTGTAGCCACAGATGTCTCAAATGAAGGTCTTAGAACTGCTGATGCAGAGTGAAACTTTTTCCTCAGTAGAATTGTCTTCCTAGAGAAGAAAACAGGATTTCTACACAATGTAGGAAGATCCTTAGCTATGTTTTGGGTGCTTGGTAACATTCAATATTATTTATGGAGTCACTGGTTGTTATCTTCCAATCAGGAGCCAAGTCCTTGTGATCTTATTGATGTCTATGCTTCTATGAGACACAGCACGTTAACATTATAAACTTAGACATGAATGCCAAAGAAACTCAGCACAAATATTGATTAAAGTCATACCTGTGCCAACACGGTTGTCTCTCAGACAGTGTTATGGGTTCAGTCTTCTGAATTTCACTGGGGAGATTAAAATAAAAAATAGCGTACTGTCCTTTTCATTTTAAATCAGGACACAGAACTTCACAATCCTCTATTTTGTCATGAATCTGGGCTGCCTATTTGTCTCCTTTGTGAGATCACGAGGTCTAGATCCATCTTGTTTGTTCTGAGCAACTACCTAGGAATTGCCTGGGTGGTGCAAATGCTTAAGTGCTTGGGTACAACCCAGAAGGCTGGAGGTTCGAATCCAACCAAAGTATCTCAGAAGAAAGGCTTGGAGATTTACTTCTGAAAACCGTAGTCGTTGAAACCCTTATGGAGCTTGGCTTGATAGTAAAGAATG
>NW_006408611.1:10751869-10756119 GCF_000296735.1 Chrysochloris asiatica
ACAACCTGAATTTGCATCAGCAGATGAGTAGTCAAGATTCTCTAAAGAAACCGAAACAGCAAGGCATACATATGTACACAGAGAGCAAGATTGTGGGGGTTGACAAGTCCAAAATCTTTAGTCCTCTGTGAAACTGGAACTCTCATTCACTGGCAGGAATGTAGCTACTTTGGAAAATAATCAGCAGTTCCTAAAATGATCAATCCTGGCACTGCCATATGACCCAGCAATTCTACTCTACGGTTTATATCCAAGAGAAATTAAAACATATATGTCCACACAAGAATTTGCACATAAATGTTCATAACAGCATTATTCATAATAGCCCCAGAGTAGAAACAATCCAAATGCCTATCAAGTGATGAATGAATACAGTGGAATATCATTTGGTGTTTAAAAAAAAACCTGAAGTACTGATGCACGCCACAATGTGGGTGAAGAGATGGTAGCTAAAGGGAATCATTACTTTGGGGGGTGATGGAATGCTCTAAACTTGAGGTGTTGATAACTACACATATTTGTAAGCATACCTAATCCACCAGACTGTACTCTCTAAATGCATAAATTGCATGATATATTGATGATATCTCAATGAAGCTGTTTTTCTTTTAAATATAGCACAGAACCTCAGGAAGTATTCATGCTGTTGCTCAAAGAACTAATTCAATCTACAATCACAGCTAATTCACTATCTTTTTTTTTTTTTTTTAAACTGTTAATCCACATATAAGTGCTTCATGAAATATTGGTAAGAGGCATAATATTATTTCCCAGAAAATTCCAGGAATCTGTGAAATGATTAATTAGGCTTGTACTCATTCCAACTGGGATGGGGTTACCATTGGTGTTCCTACTCATATTTATCCACTACTCAATTGTCTCCATCTCTGCGGGGTGAGAAAATTTGAAGACTCTGGGTCTCTAGAAAAAAATGAAATAATTAACCTTAAGAAGGATCACCAGGTCAACTCTCCTTTCTTGTATATGTCAACCTGAAAACCTTTCATCAGCTGTACTTCCGTGCAAAGGTCTACAAGTAGAATTGATCCAACACCATTTCTATTTCACCATCTTTTATTACTTGCCCAAGGATATGATTATTTTTAATATTCTATTAGAGATTTGAGCCCTGGTGTGACACTCTGGCATAAGCACTGGACTATTAACATGCTAACCACAAGGTTGACAATTCAAACCAGCCACTAATCAGAAACCCTACATCAGGTCCCTATGAGTAGAAACCGACTTAGTGGTAAACAGCAACAACATTAGAGATTAGAAGGAGCTCACCTGCTAAGCAAAAGGTTGGCAGTTTGAACCCCACCAGTACTTCTAGGGAGAAAGATGTAGCAGTCTGCATCTGTACAGACTGACAGCCTAGGAAACCCTATGAGGCAGTTTAATTCTGTCCTGAAGGTTCACTATGAGTCGGGATCCACCCAACAACAATGAGTTTGTTTTATGTTTTTTAAATTTATGATTGATCTTTCACTTAAATAAAATGAAAGTGTATTTTGAGGTCGTCTTTTTGAATTATTATTATTGTTGTTTTCTGTCTTCTAATAGGAACGCCCTCCTAAGCCTGAAGCTCCCTGGCTACTTACTGTCACATGGTTTGCGTGCTGTGACCTAGAAGAATCATTTCCAGTTTTTAAAGGAATTACAAAGTATTTATTGTTACACCCAATTTCCATACGCTTAGGTAATATGACAAAGAGAATTTGCTGCAAGGGGTTGCTACAGCCTCTTGAATCCTAACTTTAATGCTTCCTTTATTCTGACCACTTCTTCTATATCAATATTTTCCATTGGGAATTTCTTCATTACTAGGAAACTGTGCTTCCTGATTCTTGATTTTAATGCTTCACCCATGAGTTTTCAATATGTCATGTTTTCTATTATATCCACTTTGGTGTGGTACTGTAGAATAAGCCCTGGACTGCTAGTCTCAAGGTCATTGGTTTAAACCCTCCTCAGAAACCCTATACAGGTCACTATGAGTCGGAACCTACTTGATAGCACTTATCCATTTTAGTTTACCTGTAAGTGCTGTTTGACTTGTATCTTTTAAAACTCCTTTTGGAGGAGAGCACATAAAGAAAAGTGCACAAATCAAAACTAGACAATTTGATTAATTATCAAAATCTAAATCCACTTTTGTAAACACTACCTAAATCAAGAAAGATGAGTAATAACATCCAAAATCTCTTCACGGTCCTCCCCACTACCTCTTCTCTCTTCCCAAAGGCAATACTGCTCTGAATGATGACATTCTGAATTAACTTTCCCTCACAAGTTTGAATATGTTGACCTTTCCATTTCCAAGGAGCATCTGGAGAGTCTGAACCACCTACCTTTAGGCTGGCAGTCTAGTGCTAATCCTACAGCGAGCGCCACACTAGGACTCTAGTCAGATAGTCTCTCTTCTTTAGCAGGAAAAGTTCTATTCAATTATGTGTTTTTATAATTATTGCTACATTTTGATGGTCCCCAATGGTGGAAGATTTTGTCCACTAGAAGATATTTGGAAATTTCTGGAGACAGTTTTGGTTACCACAACAGGGGTGAAATTACTGGTACCAGTGAGGAAAGCTACAGATGCTATTGCACATTTTACGATGATCAGGACAGCCTCCCACAACAAAGAACTACTTGGTCCAAAATCTCAATAGTCCCATGGTTGAGAAACCCTTATCTATTTAAACTTCTGTCATATTATTTTGTGGAGGTTGTTTCGTTTGCTTCATTTATTTCTTCTTCTTTCTTGCCATCAGATGGATTGTCCACACTCTTATTTTCTTTATTTCCCCCTCTACTGATCTGCAGTTCTATGCTCTATTTCCATTCTTTCAGTATATTCAGAACATGAATCTCTATTTAACTGTATACTCCCAGAAAGTATAGCCATTTAAAGTCTATATGGAGCAACATTTCTAGGATTCTAATGTACTCATTTGATTTTTTAAATAGACTATAAAATTTTCAATGCTCTTCAA
Source organism: Chrysochloris asiatica (assembly GCF_000296735.1). Lineage (NCBI taxonomy): Eukaryota > Metazoa > Chordata > Mammalia > Afrosoricida > Chrysochloridae > Chrysochloris > Chrysochloris asiatica. Next base: position 10,754,866 of record NW_006408611.1, read on the forward strand.
TAACTATACCAAAATTTTTCTATATTGCGGACCAACTAAACAAGACAACAACCAAAGGCAGAAGTGAACACAAAATGAAAACTACTCAACAGAAGCCCAGATATGGGCATGAGACACACCAGAAGCACAAGGCGCTGGACTGAGCCTCATACACACAGAGCCAATGAAAAGAAATGGGTGGAGCAGAGAAGGCAAAGTAATTCTGGGGACCATTCATTCTTTTTGGATAAAAGGCATCTGTGTTCTTATCCATGTCAATTGGGACTTAAAGTTTCAACAAACGAAAAGAACTTTCCTGGTTTCACTTGTTAAATTTCAAGGTTTATTTTGGAAATCCTGCAGAATTATGAAGATTTGCACATGTGTAACAGGATGGCTTGTGTTCTGAAAATGAGCGTTAGATCGTTGCAAAGAATGTTTAATTTTCACTCCAACGTCATGCTTGCCTTCAAAAGATTCTTAATTGCCCCAATCATTTCACCTTGAAGGTTCCGCATGCTTCATGCCCTATTGGTTGGGATTTCTTCTCATTTATAATATACATGATTCGATCCTATTTGGTTGACCCAAGTCCTAGTGATTATATGATAAATAATGAGAAAAGAAGTTCTTTTGGAATAAATGGTGCTACCTGGTCCTCAGAGCAATGTAACTGCCTTCAGGTGTGCCCTATAGTTTGATGCCATGTAAAGTCTGTCTTCTGTATAGAAATAAGAGGTCTTGCAGAGTGGCATACTACTCCATAGCCAGGGTCTGAATGTCACAAAATTTCTGTCACTGGCTCTTTGACTGCCACTGTTAGATCCTCAGAGGAGAGCCTCAGCAGACCAAGTAGAGAAAGTAGCTTCCCAGCTCTGAACTACAATCCACCTGTTTTGCTTAACTTATTATTATGTTCAACCCAAGGAACCTGTTCCATCACTGGAGAACACACAGGCTCTGTTGGCTTGCTGAGAGGCTAACAGCACACCATATACCTGGTCTGCAGCAATCCCCATGCTACTTCTTACCACCCATTATAGCCACTCTGAAGGCTAATTAGGATCCAAGCCCTCATGTAAGATACAAGTCCATTTCTTATCAATGCTGCAGGGCTGGGAGAAGGCGATGAATAATGTATTTGATTTATTGGGACAGATATTGAATTTATTATTTTTGTCATTCAGATTACTTATGCAGGGATTTCCCATTTACTTTATCTGTCATAGGGTATTGTCGTTGTAGTTGTTAGGTGCCATTGAGTTGGTACAGACT
>NW_006408611.1:10761689-10763016 GCF_000296735.1 Chrysochloris asiatica
CCCAGTTGCATTTGGAGTGCCTTGCAACCCGAGGGGCTCATTTTCCAGCACTATATCTGACAGTGTTTCTCTGCTATTCATAAGGTTTTCAGTGACTAAATATTGGGAAATAGTTCATCACTCCTTCTTCCTAGTTTGTCTTCATCTGGAAGCTCATCTGAAACCTGTTCACCATGGGTGACCCTGATGGTATTTAAAATATCCATGGCATAGCTTTCAGAATCACAGCAACTCACAAGCCACTATAGTATGATAAACTGACAGGTGAGTGGTGGGTCATAGGGTATTAGTTGTGTTATTTTCCACACTATTGTGGTTTTTCTCTTTTTCATTCTATCTCCAACAGTGATTATTTCATATATCTTAATGCTGTTTCCTGCCACACATAGGTTCATTTAACTGTGTTTATATTATAGATTTTGCATGTTAATCAATATAAACTTGACCTACTTTGTTCCATTTAATTATGTTTGTCCTGAGTTCTAATTTATCCAGTGTGATTCTTGCCACTTTGGTGTCCTTTTATTCTCACATTTGTCTGCTCTATGTTTATGTATCCTTTTATTTTAACCTCTCTGTTATTTTGTTTTCATTTTGCTTTTTGTAAGTGGTTTGTTGTTGGGCTTTGTTTTCTGATCCAATCTTAAAATCTTTATAATTTGCCTGGGTAGTAGGATATCAATGTATCTATATTTGTAGCTGAAACTGACCATAAATATAGCATTTTTTAAAAGCTACCAAAAATGTATTTATTACAGTCAAAAGTAAATATAATTAAAGAATCTTTTGAAATTGTTTTGCAGGGTCTTTTGAGACTTATATTAACCCACAGAACTGGGAAGGCTATTCTAAGATAAAACCAGAAGAGCATATCATGAAAAACGATTACTGGAATCTAGAATTGAGTTCTTTCCATAAGCTAATCCTTATTAAATGTTGTAAAGAAGAAAAGGTAGGATTTGGTGTGTTTGTGTTCTTGTACAGTACATGTAACTTTAAAACATTGTAAAATGTATATACAATTCAGTGGCATTAACTGCATTTACCACATTGTGCAACCATCACCACTATCTACTCCTAAAAGATTTCCATCAGTACCTCTTCAGTGATAACACATCTCACTCCTTCCTCTCACAGGCCCTAGTTGTTGTTGTTAAGTGTCGTCAAGTCAATTCCGACCCATAGCAACCCTGTATAGGGTTTCCAAAGAGCAGCTGGTGAGCTTGAACCACCAACCTTGCAGTCTGACGCATTATTCCACAACACTACACCAGGTACCCCTGACAACCACTAGTACACTTTGATCTCTATACATTTGCTTTTTCTT
>NW_006408611.1:10764581-10765992 GCF_000296735.1 Chrysochloris asiatica
TCCAGGCTCTGGGTAGCTTTCCAGCCTTTTCTTTCATCACTTTTAAAATGAAACACTGTGTTTTAGTAATAACACTGAGTTTTTGTTTCTTAGAGGCACTTCCTTAACTTGATGGTTGGTACTTTCTAAGCAATTATATAAGTCTAACCAATTTGTGGACCATAACTGGCATGCTGAGTTTTGGTAGGGAGAAGTCTAATATAGTTCTTAAATAGAAAACAAAAACAAAAAAACCAGGATCAATGACCAAAAAACCCTACCAAAAGAAAACCTCTACCATTTGGGGTAAAATAGTGCAGCCTCAGAGGAGTTCTGATGTGGCACTGTGGGTTAATGCAGTGCACTGTAAAGTCAGTTTGAATGTCAAGGTTGTCAGGTCAAGTTCACTAGCTGCTCCTTGGAAACCTTATACAGGGTCACTATGGGTCGGAAATGACTCAACGGTACTTAACAATATCAACAGTGGAAAACAGTTTGGTATTACCAAAACAGTTAAACATAGAATTACCAGATGACCCAGCAATACCACTCCTAGGTATACACCCAGAGACCTCACAGCAGAGATTCTAACAGATAACTGTACAACTTCACTGCAGCATCATTCACAATAGCCAAAGGGTGAGAACAACTAATCTTCAACAACAGATTAATGCATAAACAAACTGTGCTACATACATGTAATGGAATATTACACAGCAATAAAGAGAAAAGCTCTGATACATGCTATAATATAGATGAACCTTGAAAGTGTGATTTGTAAAATAGGTAAATAAGTTGGAAACCAAAGGACGAATATTCTATGATCTGATTCTCATGAAATATCTAGAATAAGACAATTTATTAGCAGCTGTGGAGTCCTGGTGTAGTGCTGTGGAATAATGCGTCAGACTGCAAGGTCGGTGGTTCAAGTTCACCAGCCGCTCTTTGGAAACCCTATACAGGGTCGCTGTGGGTCAGCATTGACTTGACGACACTTAACAACAACAACCAGGGCCTGCCAGAGGAAAGAATGAGACGTTATTGCTGAAGAGGTACTGATAAAAATCTTTTGGGAGTAGACAGTGGTGATGGTTGCACAATATGGTAAATGCAGTTAATGCCACTGAGTTGTATATACATTTTACAATGGTTAAAATTGCCAATGTCTTCATTTTGTTTGGATCTACAATCAACACTCATAGAAGCAGCAGTAAAGAAGTCAAGTAACATTGCATGGGGTAAATTTATTGCCCAAGACCGCTTTAAAGTGTTCAAGAGCCCAGTGAACGAGGCTTCTTGCAGAGCCTTTGCAATACATAAAACTATAAGTAGAAACCAGAACCACATCCAGATCTCCAGAGATGAGAAATCTCCACTTGAAAGGATGAGCAGACCAGCCTGGAGCGGCTAGAAGAATAAAAGATACCTCTTG
>NW_006408611.1:10766947-10773191 GCF_000296735.1 Chrysochloris asiatica
ACTTTGGACCCAGAAAGGGAAAGGGACTGTGTGGGCCGAAAACTGGGGGGAGGAGGGAGAAGTGTAGGGGGTGGGTTTCTGGGATATACCCTTTGGGTGGTTGATGATGCATGGAGGGGACTGGAACCATGGCAATGAGATGATATATAATGGAATGAATGTAAAACTAAAGTTATCCCATGTAAACTATCATATAATTCACAATAAAACATTTAAAAAAAAAAGAATAACAACATAAAAAAAAAAGTGTTCAAGAGCAAAGATATCAATTTGAGGACTAAGGTAAGGTGTGCCTGACACAAGGAATAGTCTTTCCAGTACCCACATATGCATGTGAAAGCTGGACAATGAATAAGAAAGACCATAGAAGAATTGATGCATTTGGTGCTAGAAAAGAATATTGAAAATATCATGGACTTTGAAACAAATCTGTATTGGAAGAAGTACAGCCAAAATACTTCTTATAAGTGCAGATGATATGACTTCAGCTCTCATATTTCAGACATATTATTAGGAGACACCAGTCCCTGGAGAAGGATATTATGTGGAGTGACCGTGAAAAAGAGGAAGACCCCCAACGTGATGGATTGACACCATGGCAGCAGCAATGGGCTCGGGTGTAGTAAGAGTTGTAAGGATAGCACTCAACAGGGCAGTGTTTCACTCTGTTGTGCACAGGACCACTATGAGTTGGAGCTGACTCGGTGGCACCTAACAACAACAATATGGGATCAAAGTGTCAAGAGCGACTTGAAGGACTAGATAGGAACCTTAGTGGGTGGTGAGTTTATGTCAATGGGAGAGTAACAATTCTGAAAAGGGGGGTGAAAATGACTGCTCAGAGAATGTAATTAATGTCATGGTGGTTCTGTGCCATGGCGTCAGTTCCAACTCATAGCAACCCTGTATAGAGTTTCTGAGGCTGTAAATCTTTACAGGAACAGAAAACCTCATCTTTCTCCTGTGAAACCACTGATAGTTTCGAACTGCTAACCTTGAGATTAGCAGCCCAACTTGTAACCACTACGCTAATAGACCTCCTGATACATGTAGAAACAGTTGAATTTGTGTATGTTTTGCTGTGCGTGTTCTGGAGTAGGATAGAAGGAGAGATTAATAACAATGCAGAAAGAGACAATAGGGCACTGAAAGTTAAGCCCGTGAGAAGGCAAGAGGGTTGGACAGGAGGTGAGAATGGGGCAATGGCAGGTTTGAAGATCTATGGAATGATGGAGGACTTTCCTCTCATCCATTAGCTCATCTTGCTCTGTGAAGTCTTGAGAACCATACCTGTTAGCAGATATTAAGTTTGTAAATCCCCAAAATTGCATAAGTAGGAAAATATATACCCAACCAAGAGAGAAGAAATGCAGAGTGCTACCCGCTGAGGTACTAAGGGGAGAGAATTGGAACAGAATAATGAAGACTCCACATCTAATATATGGTTTTGTTTCCATGTTTATCTTTTCAACTTTCAGGTGGTTTTTGCTCTTACAGACTTTGTAATAGAAAATCTCGGGAAAAAGTTTATAGAGACACCACCAGTGGACTTGGCTACTCTGTATCAAGACATGTCCTTCAATACTCCTCTGATCTTCATCTTAAGCACAGGCTCTGATCCCATGGGTGCTTTTCAGAGGTTTGCCCGAGAAAGCGGGTATTCAGAACGGTAAGGTCAGGTTGTGCAGTTTTAATAACTACTAGGAACATTTCTTTGTTGATGTTGCCTCCATCCCTTCCCCTGTTCAGCATGAATTCTTACTTTCAGATATCCCTTACTAAATAAGTTCAGACGTGTTAATACTTAGACATGTATGATATAAATTTCTACTTGTATGTTCTTAAAATGGGTCTAAAGATCATACAATGCAAAGCTGGTTTGAACTGCAACGTCAGCAGCTCAAGCTCACTAGTCACTCGGAGAAAACCCTATACAGGGTTGCTATCGGTTGAAACCTACTCGATGGCACTTAACAACAACAATGTAACTGTAAAAAGACTGTAGTTTACTCTCTACACTCAAATGTAAAAAAAAAAAAAAAAATGAACTGTGTTCTGTTATTAATGTCATCTTTTTCATGAGCCTCCACCCTGCTGGACAAAAGGGAAGTGAGGGTTGTTAAACTTGCCCATTTACATTATGATACTTTCTTTTGATTTAAATGTCTCCTTCATTGTAAGGTGATTTGGTTTCTTTTTCTTAAAAACTCAGTCTTCTTGACTTCTACTTCTTCTTCATTCCTCTCCAAAATGGAGTCTGGATAGGTAGAAAAGTGCACAAGGCCAGAGTGGAAGGTGAGAGAGGGTGCTCAGATCCACAGCAGTCTGAAGCTTTCATGGGTTCCTGTGTGGACAGGCTGCTCTGGCCTAGCCCCTGCACTGGGATTACTTGCGGATCACGGATCCCATCTGTTCACTTGGAGTTTGTGGCCCTGGCATTTGTCCCTCAAAAGAATCAGTATCCTGAATTATTAAGAAGTCCTGTGAACCAATAAGAAAAAGTAAACAACCAAAAAGGACAGGTAGATTTGAAATACTGAACTTGCAGTTAGGAACCCAACCTATAAACTCATTCTGCCACCAGGGCTCCTAAACCCTAAATAGTGTTTATATAGGGAGAAAGCAAAAGGTGATTAAAATATATGTATATACTATTTGTTGTTAAGTACCGTGGAATTGTTTTGACTCATATCAACCCTCTATAGGCTTTAAATCTTTTTAAGGAACAGAAGAAAGCCTCATCTTTCTCCTGAAAAACAGCTGTTGGGCTCAAGCCTTGTGATTCACAGTCCAATATTTATCCCATGAAGCCAGTCCTTCCTTTTCTCTCTCTCGTCTCAGGGTCAACAGATGCCTATGGAACATGGTCAAACTCAGCCCATGGCTTCATTGCTGCATTTCCCCCACTTCCACTCACAAGTAGACCCAGGTGGTCACCAGTGAGCATACTAGACTGCTCATGGGTTTCCTTTAAGTTTCAGTCCTGTTGTTGTTGTTGTTAAGTGCCGTCGAGTTGGTTCCGACCCATAGCGACCCTGTACAGGGTTTCTGAGGGTGTAAATCCTTACGGGAGTAGAAAGCCTCATCTTTCTCCCGCAGAGCGGCTGGTAGTTTCGAACTGCTGACCTTAAGGTTCACAGCCCAAAGTTTCAGTCCTAGTAGTAGGTAATTTTCCCTAATGGGCTGACTTTTCTTGCCAAAGCAAACAGATTGCTTGAATTTAAACAGCCAAACAGTCTACTTTTTTTCTACGGGTCTTTGTTTCAGTAAGAATCTGCTGTTCTCTCAGCAGTTCTGAGTTGGTCTACATGTCTTTTCAAGTGGAAATGTCCCAACTCAGAAGGTTCTGGGTGGGGCTCAGGATACCACCTAAGGTGCCATAGTGTACAAAAGCTTAACAGGAAGCCTAGTTCCCTGGGCAAATTCCAATCCAATCAGTTATAGGCTAAAGGCAGGTTTACAAGCTTTCTGTCATCATAATTCCCAATAGTCATTTCTTTCACACATAAATGTCTATTTTACAATAGTAGGCAAGGAAAACCAATATCCACAAGACAGTCAAACATATAAACATTCTTCCTCCCCCGCCTTTACCCATCGGTCTATATCTTGATCTATGTATCTACTCACAGAACACTGTTGTTCCAAGGTTGTGTATAAATCACTATTTACCTCTTGTCCCATTTAGCCCATGCGTGCCTCCTTAAGCCTTCCCTTATCTTGACTGTCCATCTACCACCCTCCCTTGTCTTGTGTGTTGCCCTTTCCCTCCTTGTATATTGCCCTCCCTGTCACTGAGCTAACATGTGTCTACCCTCTAACCAGGGTTCATTCACTTTTGCTTCTGTACACCCAAGAAAAAATTTCAGAGTCTCTTCTGACATCCATTTTGGTATTTTCTTTCATTCCTGTCTTTATCATCACCTTTTGCTTTCTCCCTATATGATGTTCTTGATGTCATCCTACAATTCTTCTGGTCTTCAATCATTAGTGTGTAATACATCAGATCTATCCTTGAGATAGTCTCTAAATTCAAGCAGAATAAATTCAAAGTCATATTTGGCTCTCATGGACTTTTAAAATTATTCTTCAACTTCTGTCTGAACTTGTATATAAGTAATTGAAGGTCTGTTTCACAGTTTTCCCCTGGCCTTGTTTTGGCTGATGATGTTAAGCTTTTCCACCATCAGTTCCCACAGATGTAGTCCATTTGGTGAGGTCCTTGTGTACAGTCACGTCTTATGCTGTTTAAAAAATATATTTGCGATTAATAAGTCATTGGTCTGACAAAATTCCCTCATGTGATCGGCACACCATTTCTATAAACAAAGCCATATTTTTCAACTTCTCAGCTTTCCTTTTGTTTTCCAACTGTCACATTCCAATTGCCAATAATTATCAATGCATCTTGGCTGCCTGTTTGTTCAATTTCAGACTGAAGAAGTTGGTCTGACTCATAGCAACCCTATATAAGGTATCAAAGGAGCAGCTGGTGTGTTTGAACAACAGACTTTATAGTTAATAGTCCAGTGCTTTTTCTACAGTGCCATTTCATTATCACTGGTTTAATGGTTGACAAGTAAATCTGAATAATAGTGGTATTAACTGGTCTTCCTGGTAGACATATAGATAGTATCCTATCACAGATAGCATTATACCTCAAGATAGATTTTGAAATATTCTTTTGGATGATGAATGTGTCCATGTCTCTTCAACTTAGCATATGATTTTCTGATTCAAAATGGCCAGTACCAGTTCATGCCGGCTCAACAAAGCCTAGGATATCAGTATTCATGCATTTCAATTCATTTTTTACAACTTCCAATATTTGTAGATTCAAACTTAGTATAGTCCATGTTCTGATAATTAATAGATGTCTACAGCTGATTCTCCTTATTTTGACTTGTGCCCCATCAGCAAATGAAGGTCCCAAAAGCTTTGCTCCATTCATGTCACTGTGGTCAACTCTATTTTGAGGAGGCTCCTTTTTTCTCCTTATATTTAGAGTGCCTTCCAACATACAGGGCTCATCTTCTGGCACTATATATAACAGTGTTCAGCTGCTATTCATAAGGTTTTTAGTGGCTAAACTTCAGAAGTAGTCTGTTTCTACTTCCTAGTCTGTCTTTGTCTGGAAGGTCTTCTGAAACCTGTCTGCCATGGGTGACCCATTTGTTATTTAAAATACAAGTGGCTGAGCGTCCAGCAGTACAACAACACACAAGCCTCCACAATATGAAAAACTGAGAGACAATTGGTGGAAATATCTAACAGAAACTATTGTAAAGCACATATAAATTTTAAAATTGTTAAGGATATAAAGTATTTGGACAGTGAAATTAATAGTGAAACTACATCCAATAAATACAGCAAATGTAAGATCATCAAATACAAATGGGAATGTTTTTAAAAAGTAGCCATGTGTACTAACTGGATCACAAAGAAAGACAACACATTTCAAGAGTAAGACAAAATACATTATCTGAAGGCAATTAATATTAAATTAGAATTCAATCATAATAGTTCATTTTTAAATATGTTTTAAAAATCACCTCTGAATGATTAATCTTTTAAAGAGAAATTATCATAGAAATTTTCTGGCAAGTAGAAATAAATGACAAAACAATATTTTGTATCAAAAACTGATGGGGGGATAGTAATGATGTTATTAGATTCAAATTTCTGGTTATCTACTGGTTTCAGATTCCAATAATGGTAGATTAAGGACTCAAACTAATCCTTTCACTAAGAACTAGCAAACTTGGGCCAAACAGATAAATTGGGAGGAGGGAGGGCATTTGAAAGCTTGATAACTAATAAATGTACTGAAGTATGTTCCAAAATATAAAAACCAATTCTATTTACAATAGCATCAAAAAGGTAAATTATATTAGACAATAAATATAACCAACTTATTGCAAGACTTATACACATGTATACTTAGAACTCCACCACTCGTCTGTCAGTTCGTGTGTTGCTGTGAATTTGTGAGCTATGCCACAGGGCTTTTGAGTGCCAGGAGGGTCACCTACAATGGACAGGTTTCAGATGAGCTTTCAGATGAACACAGAATAGGAAAAAAGAGAAATGGACTACTTCCAAATATTTAGTCACTAAAAATCTTATGAATAGCAGTAGGACCCTATCAGCACCAGATTACTGAATATTGAAACATGGTGAAGCACACCAGCATATTGTCAGATATAGTACCAGAAAATGAGACCCTTAGATTGGAAGGCACTCA
>NW_006408611.1:10776517-10777986 GCF_000296735.1 Chrysochloris asiatica
ACTAGGACTAATACTACTGTACTTAGAGCTAGAAAACACTGCTGAGAGAAATTAAAGCCTTAAATAAGTGGAAATACAGTCTCTGCTTATAGAGTTGTAGACTTATTATTACTAAGATGGAAACACTGCCCAGATTGGTCTATAGATTCAATTCAATCTCTACCAAAATTTCAGTGAATATTTTTTTCAAACGTTTATAGCTAATCCTAAAATTCTTTCGGAAACACAAAAGACTCCAACTAGAAAATTCAGTCTAAAAACCTGAAAGTTGCAAGATTCATATTTCTTGATTTCAAGACTTATTATACAGGTATAAACCATAGTGGTATAAAGACAGACATAAAGGTCAATGAAATAGAATTGAGTGTTAAGAAATAAACCCCTACATCTGAGATCAACTGATTTTTGACAAGGGTGCCAAGACCATTCAGTGGGCAAAGAATAGTCTTTCTACAGATTGTTCTGGGACAATTTGATGTTATTGTTAGTTGCCCGCAAGTTGGTTCCAACTCATAGTGACCCTATGCACAAAAAATCGAAACACTGCCCAGTCGTGCACCATACATACTCACAATTGTTACATTGGAGCCCTATTGTTGCAGCCACTGTGTCAGTCCATCTTGTGGGTTTTCCTCTTTTTGCTGACCCTCTACTTTACCAAGCATTATATCTTTTCCAGCAACTACTCTCTCCTGATAACTTGTCCCAAGGACATGAGATGAAATCTCGTCATCCTGGTTATACTTCAACAGACTGACACAGTACTGGGAGCACTTACTAGTCTATGCCAAGAACTTTGGCAGACAGCTATTTGGCCAACTGGATGACGAGATACTTATTTGTATCCATTCCAAAGAGAGATGTCCCAACGTAATACAAAAATCTTGGATCAATATCATTAATATCATATGCAAGTAAAATTTTGAAGATAATTTAAAACCGGTTGCAGCAGTACATCAATAGGGAGCTGCCAGAGTTCAAGCCAAGTTCAGAAGAGGATGTGGAACTAGAGATATTATTGCTGATGTCAGATCTTGGTTAAAAGCAGAGAATTACAGAAAGGTGTTTATTTGTGTTGTTTTGATTATGCAAAGGCTTTCAACTCTGTAGGTCTTGACAAACTATGGATAATGTTAGAAAGAATGAGTATTTGAGAACACTTAATTGTGCTCATGAGCTATAAAAAAGCCCAGGGTGCAGTCATTCCAACAGAACATGGTAATACTGAATGGCTTGAAATCAGGAAATGTGCTCACCAGGGTCATATCCTTTCACCAAAATTATTTATCTGTGTGCTGAGTAATGAATGAGACACTGGACTGTATCAGGAAGGACACTGCATAAGAACTGGAGGAAGACTCATTAACAACCTGTGATATGCAGATGACACAACCTCACTTGCTGGAAGTGAAGAGGACCTAAAATACTTACTGATAAAGATCAAAGCCCACAGCCTTCAGTATAAATTA
>NW_006408611.1:10778641-10779929 GCF_000296735.1 Chrysochloris asiatica
CAAATCTATCTTGGAAGAGGTACAATCAGAATGCTCCTTAGAAGTGATAATGGTGAGTCTTCATCTCATGTACTTTGGACATGTTAACAGGAGGGACGCATCCCTGGAGGAGGCCATAAAGCTCGGTAGAGGGTCAACAAAAAAGAGAAAGACTCCCAACAATATGAATTGACACAGTGACAGCAGCTATAGACTCAAACCTAACAATTGTGTAGGACCAGGCAGTGTTTCATTCTGTGCATAGGGTGGCTATTATTCAGAACTAACCTGAGGGCACTTAACAACAACTGAATTGTACACTTTAAAATTGTTTAAACATTTAATTTTCATGTTACATGAGTATTGCTTTGATACTTAAAAATAAATAAATAAATAACCAAGACAATTTTTTGAAGAGAAAAAGAAGGTGGGAGGACATCTTTCGGATATTTGTTGTTGTTCTTAAGTGCTGTCACGTCAGTTCCGACCCATAGCAACCCTGTACAGGGTTTCCAAGGAGCGGTTGGTGAGCTTGAACTGCTGGCCTTGCAGTTCAAACTGACTTTGCAGTCTGGTGCAGTAACCCACAGTGCCACACCAGGACTCCTATCAGATATTAAGACTTTCTATAAACTTATGTGGTGCTGTAGGATCAGCACTGGACTACGAAACACAGCATCAGCAGTTCAAACCCACCAGCAACTCCTTGGAAACCCTATACAGGGTCAGAACTGCCTGGATGACACTTAACAACAACAAAATAAACTTATTTACTATAAAACTACAGTCAGTCACATAGACAGTAAAAGGTAAATAAATAGATGCATAAAACAGAACAAAGATTTTAGATACAGATGCACGTGTATATGTATTTATGACAGAGATAGTACCCCAGAGTCAGGAAGGAAAACAATCTTTTTTTTATAAATCATCCTGAATGGGGTGGGGAATGGAAACTTTGACCTATACCTCACACCATGCACATAAATCAATTCGGGTAGATTGTAGATCTAAGCATAGAAGGCAAAATAAATAAATACTTTCATAAGATAAATAACAGGAATATTATCTTGAAACTGAATATGGAGAAACTTCTAAAATTAGCCATAAAATATATAAACATAAAGAGATTGATAAACTAAAGCACCTTAAAATTTAGAATTTCTATTCATGAAAGAAAAGTTTAAGAGATTTTTTTTTTTTAAGGCAACTAGAATGAAAATATCTGTAATAAATTTAACTAACAAAGGGGGTAGAAGAACAAGGTAGATAGGGGAACAATGACACAGGTTTGCATGGGCTAAATGGG
>NW_006408611.1:10782559-10800669 GCF_000296735.1 Chrysochloris asiatica
CCACACCAGGACTCCATTGTAGGCACTAGCCTACTATGTATTTCTTAATGCTTAACAGTCTTACAAGCAACATAAAGCAGTATTATGTTGTTGTCTAATTCAGGGTGCAGTCGATTTCACTGGGGCAAGGACAAGGACCCATCGCTGAGAGAATGATCAGGGATGCAATGAAAACAGGCAACTGGGTATTTCTGCAAAACTGTCATCTTGCTGTTTCTTGGATGCTGGCAATGGAAGAGCTCATTAAAACCTTCACAGATCCAAGTATGTTGAGCACCTAGCATTCACATAATAATATCTTTCTGTAGCATTTTGTTATTGGATCTAACCTTTATAACAATTATTAGTTGTATGCATTGTGTTTCCCCACATTAAAGAGGAAAAGTTGAGGCCTAGAGAGGAATAGCTGAGTTATACAATCAGGGTTCAAGTAAAAGCTAAAGATTATGAACCACTGTATCATTTCTGCTTCCTGTTGCCTTCTATGGGAGGGCATTTTATTTCAAAGCATATTGCCTGTAGGTGTGATAAGATGATAAGAATTAGAAAAATAGACAAGGCAAAGAAACGAGATCTTTCCCTATAGAATGAGAGACACTAAGAAACTGCAAAGTATGCACTTAAAAATTTATGTAAATGGAAAACAAGTGTTGGCAAAAAAGGCACAGCCACTACATACAGAAAGCAATTTGGTAATTCCTCAAAAAGTTAAACATAGAGTTACCATATGACTCAGCAATTTCACTCCTAGATACATACCCAGAAGACTTGAAAGCCAGGCCTCAAAGCTACTTGTAAACCAGTGTCCGTTGTGGTATTTATTATTCACAATAGCCAAAAGGTGAGCATAATCAAAATGTCCATCGACAGGTGAATACGATACATAAAGTTTTTGTTGTTAAGTGCCATTGAAATGGTTCTGACTCATAGGAACCCTAAATAGGGTTTCCAATGAGTGGTAGATGGGATTGAACCACCAACTTCGTGATTAGCAGTCCAGTGCTTATCCTAGAGCGCCACACCAGGAGTCTATTATTCTGCCATAAGAGAAATGAAGTCCTGATACATGCTACAACACGGATGAACCTTGGAATTCTTATGCTGAGTGAAAGAAATGAGACACTAAAGAACAATATTGTATGATTCTATTTATGTGAAATATCTGTTACTTATCCTGTTGAGTCCATTCTAGCTCATAATGACCATATAAGGCACAGTAGAACGGCCCCATAAGGTTTCTTAGGCTATAATCTTTACAGAAGCAGATGGCTTTGTCTTTTCCCCTTAAGAGCAGCTGTCTGGTGGATTTGAACTTCCAACTTTTTGGTTAACAGCCAAGCACATAACCATTGCACCAGTGGGGTTCCTTATGAAATACCTGGAATATGAATATTCATAGAGACAGACATGCCTGTGGGAGACGGAAAGGGGGAAGCTATTGATTAAGGGTGATGAAAAAATGTGAAAATGGATCGTGGTGATGGTTACATATTGTAGTGAATCTGATGAATGTCACACACACAGAGAACCAAAAACCCCAATGCTAAGAGAGTCATTCTTGGATGGCACTGTGTCTTCCTGTGACAGGAACAAGGTGTTTCCCAACTTCACTCTGTCCTTTTGAACTAGAGTGGAGTTTGTTCTAGTTTAGGTTCTCTGCTCACAGCTCAGAAAGTAAATGTATTCACTTAGCTTCTTATTGTGCGTGTGAGAGGTCTCACTGTAGCTCTGCTAACTTATTCCCTTTGCTGCCGGGAGACTTTTGGACCAATTTCATGCAATCTGCCTTAAATTTCACAGGGAGAAAAGTAAAAATGTACCAGCAGTAACATCTTTTTCATTTGAAGAGTTTTCCCATTTCAAAGGCAAATCTTTTAATAGCCCAGTCAAATATTGAAAAGAAATGCCCCAATTTTCTTTACTCAAATGTGCCAACTTCTAGACTGTCAAGCCCCTCTGCTGTGAAGTTTCCAGAAACATCTCCCCATCCCCACTTTAAAATATTTTACCACATACATAAACTAGGTCCTTAAACAGGATTTATAGCATTTTTTCTATCCTATAATGATCATTTCTCATAGAAAATTGTTATTAAGAGTTAAGCAATTTCTTATTTTGTCTTTGTTTTAAACAGATATTATTATCAAGGACACTTTTCGACTATTTTTAAGTTCCATGCCTAGTAACACATTTCCTGTGACCGTTCTTCAGAATTCTGTCAAGGTAACGTATGTCTGATTGGAGCAATGTCAGATGAGCGGCTTCAGTGAGTTCAAGCCCCTCACAGGACCATGTTGGGGGTCTGTGCATCCAAATTGGGGAGGTGGAAGCCAACATCTTTTGATCTGTAGCAAGAAGGGAAACATTTCCCAAGCCATTTCCTGTTCTTGCATGTTATAGTCCTGTTGGTCATTCAATGTTTCCCCCTCTTACACTCTACAAGAAAACATCAAAATATGAGACTGGAACCCCTCCCAGAGGTAAGGAACTGTTTCAGCACTTAAGAAACAGAAAGGCACATGTGATACAGATTTCAATGCAGAATGTTCCAATACGTAGGAAGCCTCTGCAATGAATAATCACCCAGTACCAAAGGGTACCTCTCTACTCCCTACTCTATGTTATCAATGGAAAGAGTAGGACATTGCCATATATAAGGATGCCAGGAAAATCCAATGGAAAAGGCCTGAGCATGTTTCTAGCCTATGTTGAGAGAAATGAGCACCAAAGAAGAATCTAAGGGCCTTGTACCAATGGTTCATTCACTGTGGTCTAAGGACACAGTCAGGTCCTACTGTTCTAGGACAGTGACTGAGTGAGACACAAAGCAGGCTGCAACATGCCGTGGATGGATACCCATAGCTTCCATCTCTGTGCGTTATTCTGAAATAATGTCAATTGGTAAACTTTCTGCCATGAATGTTTATCTCAATCCAGGTGACTAATGAGCCTCCAAAAGGCTTACGTGCAAATATCAGACGAGCATTTACCGAAATGACACCTTCATTTTTTGAAGAAAATATACTTGGAAGAAAATGGAGACAAATAATATTTGGCATCTGTTTCTTTCATGCAATTATTCAGGTATACTCACTTCTGATTTTTCATAGCAACAAGAAAGTGTATTCTTAGAATAAAATTTAAAAATCATAAAAAAAGATCAGATAAAGACTGGTGGAACCCTTGAGATGATGACCCCTAGACACACTTCAATCCCAGAACTAAACCCACCTCCTGCGATCGACTTTCGTCCAAACAACAGACCGGCTTATAAAATGAATACTAACACCAGGCAGGAATGCACTCCTCAGTACAAGGCCAGAAGGGCAGCATTTGCCCCAAAACAAAGCTCAGAGGGCAGAAAGCACGGAAGAGCTTGAATGGAAACATGGGGCCAAGGGAGGAAGTGGGGAGAGTGCAGTTATATTGAGGGAGTTGCAAAGTGTTGAGAGGAACATTCATTTTCTCTGTAAATTTTCACCCAAGCTACAATAAAAAGTTAAACAATTAAATAAATAGACCAAGTCAGCAAACTTAAAAAAAAAAACTACACTCTTGTCAATTAAAAAGTAAAAAGTCAATGAAAGGTTACAAATGACATTGGGAAATTCGGAGGACTCTGTTCTATGTCTGATTCCAAAATGGTTTAACTTGGTCACAGATCTCCATACCCTCTTGTCGCAGTATCTCACAGCTCTGGCTCCTCCTATCTCTGATCTCTGTCATTGAAAACCATCACCTGGATGAAGGCAGTAAGTCAGATTCAACAAGCACAAATTGATACCCTCAGCACTGCCTCATTTCCAAAATCTGCTTCTCTTCCAGACCCTATTTCTCTCACTCATCTTCAATCAAAACTTCAGGATTGTTTTTATGCTTCCTTCTTCACACGTATATATCTTGTCCTTCACCAAGTCCTCTTGCAATAAATTTACTCTTATCTGGTCCCATCTGAGTGGGCTCAGCACCCTTAACATCTTCCTCCCCATCTGTGACTGAAGCATCAAGTCTCCAGAAAGATGACCTTCAACCTAGCACCACTTTCTCCTGCCCTCTGTTCACACTTCACTGCTCAGCTCGGGTATCCATCCTGTGGCCTTGTAATTGAATTCAGACTCTATGCTTACTTATCTCTAGATAATGTCTTAATTAGACTGCCTGATTTACACATAAATACTACATGCAGAAAAAGAAATAGTGAAAAGAAAAATATTAAGGATGCAAGCTATGGGATAATTAAGTGAACAAAGTCCTAGAGCAGGCCCAGCGGAATGGGATCAAGGGCTCAGAGTGTAAGTTCCTCGTTCAACAACAAAAGCAGCTGAGATGAGGGGCTGGGAAATTTTGAGATCAAGAGGAAGGAATATGGGACCAATCTACTGATCTATCCATCATTTCAGAAATAAGCAATTAAGGCAGGATAAGGAAAAAGCATGGATTTCTGGTGTGGCACTGTAGGATAAGCACTAAACCACAAGGTCGGCAGTTCAAACTCACAAGCCACACCTCAGAAACTCTGTTCAGGGTTGCTGTGAGTTGGAACTGACTTGATGGCACTTAACAACAACAAAAATAAGGAAATAGCAAGAGAGGAAAATATTTCATTATAGGATGTATATGACAAGGATCATGCATCTGTATATCAAATGTTTTTAATCAGCATAGCATGGCATGACTGAAAAGTGGGCAGAGTCAATACTCTTATATCAAAAGTCTCAGAAGTCTTTTTTCCCCATTTTGATGAGAAAATGTGTTATTTACCTTTAAGAACAACTGTTCTTTTGACAGGTCTATCACATTTCCTAGTCCTGGTGTGGCACTGTAGGATAAGCATTGGACTGCTAACTGTGGCACTGTAGGATAAGCACAGTTCAAACCCACCAGCTGCTCTTGGAAACCCTAATCAGGGTCGGTATGACTCGGAACCGACTCAACAGCACACAATAAGAACAGCGAAATCAAATTTCTAGTAGTTAACAAAGTTTCTGTTAGAAAGATAGGGGAGAGAGAAGTAGTAGAGGGAAAATGCCTCCCCTGTTTCTGTGTCTATGGGAAAAACCTGAGGTTTTTACAGATTTTTCAATCTGAGGATGCCTGTCCCACAGCAAAAGGAACCTTTGACTTCAGTATTTTGCACAAAATTAACTTGATCAATATTCATTTAAAACCTTTTTCATTGTCTATTCCAGGAGAGAAAAAAGTTTGGCCCTCTTGGTTGGAATATCTGCTATGAATTTAATGACAGTGATAGGGAATGTGCTTTGCTGAACCTCAACCTTTACTGTCAAGAAGGAAAGATCCCTTGGGATGCTTTGATTTACATCACTGGTCAGTATGCCTGAGCATCAGCTGTGCGCTAGAAAGTTGTTAGTTTATGCCCACCTAAACCATAGGGGCAGTCCTGGTATGGCACTATTAGAATAAGCACTGGATTAGTAACCACAAGGTCAGCAGTTCAACCCCACCAGCCACTCCTCTGGAAAGAGAGTATTTTCCCCTTGTGGACTTCTCATATTCCATTTGTGAAGATCAGACTGTGATAAGAAACTACGACATGAACATCATTAAAATATTTACACATGGAAATGGAGCAGAGAAATAATAACAAACATTTATATACAACACTTAGATAGTTCTTGGAGCCCTGGTATGGCGCTGTGGGTTAATGTGCCAGACTATCAGCAGTTCAAGATCACCAGCTGCTCCTCAGAAACCCTATGCAGGGTCATCATGGGTTGAAACTGACTCAACAGCACAGCATCAACAATATAGTACTTGCTACATGCTAGGCACTGTTTCCTGCATTTCCCATGAATTAGCATATTGAATCCTCACAACAACTTCGTAAGGTGAAGACTATTATTACTTTCATTTTATACATGAGGAAAGTGAGGTACACAGTTTACAAGTGGTGGTGGTGGTGTGCTGTGGAGTCGGTTCCGACTCATAGTGACCCTGTGCAGGGTTTCTGAGTCTGTAAATCTTTACGGGAGCAGAAAGCCTCATCTTTCTCCCGCGGAACGGCTGGCAGTTTTGAACTGCTGACTTTGAGGTTAGCAGCCCAACTCATAACTGCTACTCTACCAAAGCTCCTTACAGTTTACAAGTAGTAGGGCCAATATTTGAATGCAAACAGTCTAGCCTACAGAATTAGAGCTCTTAAATGCAAAAGAATGTAAATATTAGTCAACAAATAGAGCCCTGTTGAATTCAGTGTATTTATTAAAATCTTTCAGAAGTTACAATCTTGGCAAATATTAATTATGGACATGTAGAACAGACTCCACGGCACACCGCCACCAGCACCACCACCACCACTACTGCCAGAACAAGATACAGTCTGACCAGGTGGTCCCAAGTAATAAGGGAAGAAGCTTTGCATTAAAATGTGGGAGGAGAGAGCTCAGAAAAGGGCTGAGGAGAAAACCGATGTGTGGAAATGGGCAGTTTTCATCAATCAGAATGAAGTGAAATGGAGAATATGGAGGGCATCAGGGGACCTTTCAATGGCAGATGAATCCTGGGAACAGGTTTGAGCAGAGGATGGAAATAGCACTGATGATGGATGAAGACCAGTCTCCAGGACATTCAAGAGGGGAGGGCTGGAATCTGGGAGGCCAATCAGAAAGTCACTCTAATGGATCCAAGATCAATGAGCAAAATGGTGATTAGACAGACTTTTTCACTGGCACCCTCTACTAACTGATTTTTCCCATTCCTTGTTTTTCTCTCCCTTCCTTTACTCCTAGAACAACTGACCTTTTGAGTGATCTCAGCCTTGACTGATGTAGAAACTAAAAAAAAAGATGGTGTTAAGTGCCGTTGAGTTGGTTTGACTCATAGAGACCTTGTATAGGGTTTGGAGGCGCTCGGGTGTGTTTGACCCACCGACCTTGCAGTTAACAGCCAAGTGCTTATCATACAGCACCACAGCAGGATTTTGTTGTTGTTGTTAAGTGCTGCTGTTAAGTGTTGTTGTTAAGAGTCAGTTCCAACCCATAGCGACCCTGTGTAGGGCTTCCTTGGAGTAGCTGGTGAACTTGAGCCTCCAACCTTGCAGTTCAAAGCGAAAGAGGATGTATGTGTTCTCACTACTTCTAATCACCATTGTATTGGGGGTGCCAGGGAAACTAGACAAAGAAAACAAAAGGCATCCAGACTGAAATGGGAGAAGTAAACTGTGCTTATTTGCAGATGGCATAATCTTATATGCAATTAAAAGTAACTAGAATAAACAAGATCAGCAAGGTCACAGGATACAAGAACAATGTATAAATACCAATTTCAATCCAAAAGTAAATTTCTTAAATTCAGTTATAATAGCATCAGAATAAAATACTTAGGAATAAATTGCACAAATGAAGCATAGAATTCTGCACTAAAAACTGCAAAGCAATGTTGAAAGAAATTAAAGATCACCTAAATAAATGAAGAAATGTCCATGCTGCTGGACTGGAAGACTCATTATTGTCCAGACGGCAATACTCCCCAGAGTGATTCAATGCTTTCCCTATTAAAATGGCATCTGTTTTGCAAAAATTGACAAGCTGATACTAACATTCATATGGAAATTCAAGAGACTCCTATTTACAAAAACAATTTTAAGTTGAAAATGTTTCAGTTTTCAATTGCAAAGCTACAATAGTCACAACAGTTTGTTGTTGAACCAAGAATAGACGATGAGGTCATTGGAACAGTTTTAGGAGTCTGGCATTAAATCCTTGTATCTGTGTTCAATTGATTTTTGACAAAGATGCCAAGACAACTCAATGAGGATAGTCTTTTCAACAGATAGTACTGGAACAATTGGATATCTACATGCAAAAATATAAATTTAAATGCTTATCTAAAACCATACACAGAAATTAAATCAAATGAGTGATAGACTTAAAAACTGCAAAACTCATAGATGAATGCACAGCAGTAAATCTTTGTGAACTAGTATAGGCATTGATTTTTTTTTTTTAGATACAGCATCAAACCACAAGCAATAAAAAGTAAAAAATGACAAACTGAATGCAATCAAAACTTTAAACTTTTGCGCTTCAACAAACTCATCAGAGAAAGTGAAAAGGCAAGCTACAGAATGGGGAACTTAATACGGAAATCATATGCCTGATGGTGAACTTGTATCCAAAGATACAACTCTTTATAACTCAATAACAAGGAATCCTGGTGTGGCACTCTAGAATAAGCACTGGACTGCTAACCACAAGGTGGGTGGTTCAAACTCACCTGTAGCTCCTTGGAAACTCTTTATAAGGTCGCTATGAGTAACAAGAGATTTAAAACAGGAGATTTGAATAAGCATTTAAATAACAAACAGACAATAAATGTATGAAAAGGTGCACAATTAGTCACTAACCCGTTGTCCTCCATCAGCCAACCTGCAGGACAGAGTTGAACTACCCCCATAGATACCAAAGTTTAAGGAAGCAGACTGCCCTATCTTTTTCCAACAGAGCAAGTATATTCTAACTTTGCAGTTACCAGCCAAGTGCTTCATTCTTGTGTCACCAAGGATCCTCAATTAGTCGTTGTTGTTAAGTGCCATCATGCCATTTCTAACTCATAGCAACCCTGTATAGGGTTTCTCATGAGAAGATGATGGGTTTGAACCACCAACCTTGTGATTTGCAGTCCAGTTCTTAACCTGCAGTGCCACACTGGGATGTAGGGAAATGAACACTAAAGCCATAATGAAGATACTATTTTCCTCACATCTACTAAGCAGGAATGTCATTGTTGTTAAGTGTTGTCGACTCGATTCTGACCTATAGCGACCCTGTAGAGGGTTTCCAAGGAGTATCTGGTGACCTTGAACTGTCGACCTTGCAGTTCAAACAACTTTGCAGTCTGACGCATTAGCCCACAGTGCCGCACAAGGACTCCACTAAGCAGGGATAGAGAATAGAAAAGGTTAGCAAGGGTATGGAGGGATTGGCATCTAGAAATTGCTGCTGGGCGTGTGTTTGTAAGGTGGTGGCGCTGCTTTCTTTAGGTCACGTAAAATAGTTTCCATTTGTTGTTGTTATTAAGTGTTGTTGAGTCACTTCTGACTCATTCAGAAAACCTGTATAGGGTTTCAGAAGAGTGTCTGATGGGTTTGAACTGCTGACCTTTTGGTTCAAACCAACCTTACAGTCCAGTAAGTTAGACAGTGCCCACAGTGCCATATGACCCAGAAAGTCCATTCCTAGGTACATCCCCAGAATAAGTCAAAAGCATATGTCTACACAAAAACTTCCACACAAATGTTTATAACAGCATTAGTCACAATAGCCAAAAAGTGGAAACAATCTACATGTCCATCAGCTGTTAAACAGGTAAACAAAATGTGGTATGTTACTCAGTCATAAAAAGTAATAAAGTACTGATGCATGATGCAACATACATGGACTTTGAAACTATGCTAAGTCAGGGATGTCATACATAAAAGAGCCACATATTGTATGACTTGATTTATATGAAAGTCCCAGGGAAACCAAACCTATAGAGAGAACAAATAGAATAGTGGTTGAATGGGCAGAAGTAGAAATGGGGAAGGACCACAAATGGACAAGAAACTTCTATTTGTGGTGATACAAATGGTTTTAAATGATTGTGCGGGTATTCCAGAACACTTAATTGTGCTCATGAGAAATCTGTGCATAGACCAAGATATCCTTCGAACAAAATAAAGGGATACTGAATGTTCTAAAATCAGGAAAGTTGTGAACCAAGGTTATATATTCTTGCACCAAATTTATTCAATCTGTATGCTAAGTAAATAACTTGAAAGGCAGGATTGGAGGAAGACTCATTAACAACTTGCAATTTGCAGATGATACAACCTCCCTTGCTGGAAGCTATAAGGACTTTAAGTACTTACTGAAGATCAAAGATCACAGCCTTCAGTATAGTTTGCACCTCAATGAAAAGAAAGCAAAAATCCTCACTTACTAGACAAATAAACAACATCATGATACATGTAGAAAAAATGAAGCTGTCAAAAACTTCATTTTGCTTGGATTCACAATCAACACTCACACAGAAGCAGTAGTCAAGAAATCAAATGATGTATTGCATTAGGCAAATTTGCTACAAAAGACCTCTTTAAAGTGTTCAAGAGCAAAGATGTTAGTTTGAGGACTAGGATGCACCTGACCGAAGCCATGGTATTTTCAATAGCCTTGTATGCATGTAAAAATTGGACAGTGAAGAAGGAAGGCCATAGAAGAATTGCTGCATTTGAATTATGATGTTGGAGAAGAGTATTAAAAGTACCATGGACTGCCCAAAAAACAAACAAATCCGTGTTGGAAGAAATACAGCCAGAATGCTTCTTAGAAATCAAGATGATGAACTGTCGTCTCTCATAACTTCAGCAAGGACAAGTCCCTAAAGGACATCACTTTGGCAAAGTGGAGGGCCAGCAAAAAAGATGAAGACACTCAATGAGGTGGACTGATATAGTGGTAGCAACAATGGTTGAAACCTAATTGTGAGGATGGTTCAGGACCGGGCATTGTTTGGTTCTGTTGTGCGTAGGGTTGCTGTAAGTTGGAACCTACTCACTGACACCTAACAATAACATCAACACAGAACTTGAGTATCTGACTATAAATGTTTTCATTCCATTTTTCTCATTGGTCCCAAAGAGAAGCATTGTTTCATAGAAAGTGAGTCTGTTTTAGAATATTGTGGTCAGTGATAGGATATGACACAAAATTAAGATTTTGAAGCAAAAGGATAAGAAGAAGGAAGGACTATGTGGAACTCCATGATTTTAAATTATTTTGAAAACCCAAAATAATTAATATACATATACTATATGAGTTTTTTTTTCTGCTTTTTAAACATTGATTTGCATTCTGTTTTTGAAGGGTTGTTGTTGTTATTTAAGAGCTGTCAAGTTGGTTCCATCTCATAGAGACTGTGTATAGGGCTTCTGAAGAGCAGCTGGTGAGTTTGAACAACCAACGTTGCAGTTCAAACAACCTTGTGGTACAGTGCTTATCTTACAGTGCTATACCAGGACTCCAGCGCTACACCAGGGGAATAGAAGGAAATTCTGATGTGATATCTCCATTTGCAGTACCAAATATGTATGTAAATAAAGTGATTATAATGTGGATATTCTTATCAATAAAACAAAAGAATTTTATTTTTATTAACAAAAATATTTTAAAATGCAAACTTTTTTTCAGGTGAAATTACATATGGTGGTAGAGTTACAGACACCTGGGATCAAAGATGTCTTCGCACTGTCTTGAAAAAATTTTTTTCTCCTGAGACATTAGAAGCTGATTATAAATATTCTGAATCAGGTGAATGACTTTTCATTGTTATAGAAAGCCATTTGCAACATCTCTCAGTTATCCATCCAGAACTTCTTTATATCCAGTCTTCACCACCAGACCCCACAGCCACCTCATTGCCAGGCTTGACCACTTCAAAGCTGGTTTGGTGGTAAGAGTACGAGGATATACATTGTGCAGAAACAAATTTGAATTTCTGTTTAAAGTTGGTTGTGTTTTTATTCAAATGTGTTCAAAATTACATTCTAACATATTTGGAATGTAATTAAAGAAAATGCCCACTACATGAGTTGAATTAGAAACAGATCCACTCAGCAAGTAGATTAATGGTCCCTAAATGTTGACCCAGAGTCCTGGTGTGGCACTGTGGGTTAAGACATTGGACTGCAAGGTCAGTTTAAACCACAAGGTCAGCAATTCAAGATCACCAGCCAATCCTTGGAAACCCTATACATGGTCACTATGAGTCGGCAACAAGAAGTGTCACCCCACTTGGAGGGGGCAAGCTGATTAGTGCACAGTTGTTGTTGTTGTTGAGTGCTGACTAACAACTCTTAGTTCTGACTCATAGCAACCTTATGCACAACAGAACGAAGCACTGCCTGGGCCTGCACCAGCCTCACAATTGTTACACTTGAGCCCATGGCTGCTGCCACTGTGATGATCCATCTCATTGGGGGTCTTCCTTTTTTTTTGAAGACCCTCCACTTTACCAAGCATGACTTGTCCTCCTGATAACATGTTCAAAGTATGAGAAATGAATAATTCAGCTTCTCAGATTATTTGCTCAGCATACAGGTTGAATAATTATGGTGAAAGAATACAACCCTGGTTCCCATCATTCCTGATTTTAAACCATTCAGTGTCCTCTTGTTCTGCCTCTTGCTTGATGTACAGGTTCTTCATGAGCACACTTAAGTGTTCCACAATAGCCATTCTCCTCAGTGTTGTACTTAGCGTGTCATGATCCACACAGTAGAAAGCCTTTGCATAGTCAATAAAGCACAGGTATTCTCTACTTTCAGTCAAGATCTTATGTGATCTCAGCAATGATATCCCTTGCTCCGCGTCCTTTTCTGAATGCAGTTTAAATCTCTGGCAGTTCCCCATCAATGTACTGTTATAACTGTTGTTGAATTATCTTTAGGAAAATTTTACTTGCCTATGATATTAATGATATTGATTTCCACATGTCCTTGAAATGGGCACAAATATGGATATCTTCCAATCAGTCAGCCAGGAAGCTGTCTTCCACACTTCTTGGCATAAATGAGTGAGCGCCTCCAGTGCTGCATCAATTTGTTGAAAGATTTCAATTTATATTCCACCAATTCCTGGAGCCTTGTTCTTTGCCAATGCCTTCAATGCACCTTGGACTTCTTTCTTCAGTATAATTGATTCTTGATCATATGCTACCTCTTGAAATGGCTGAACATTTATCATTTTCTTTTGGTACAGTGACTATAAATTTCTATCTTTTGATATTTTCTGCATCATTCAATATTTTGCCCATTGTTGCTGTTGTTAAGTGCCATTGAGTCAGTTCCAACCCATAGCGACCCTGTATAGGGTTTCCAAGGAGCAGCTGGTGAGATTGAACTGACTGCCAACCTTGCAGTTCAAATGGCTTTGCAGTCTGGCGCATTAACCCACAGCATAGAATCCTTCAACCGGAGTCTTGAATTTTTTTTCAGTTCTTTCACCTTGAGAAATGCTGAGTGTGTTCTTCCCCTTTGGTTTTCTAACTCCAGATTCATTATAATACTAGGCACATAAAAGCTCCCACTACTGAGTTCAAAGAGACTGCTCCTCAGAGTTGATAAGACTCAACTGTCTATCCTGTTATCTCTATGGACAGTTGAGTAACCCTACAGTTCAATGTTTTGCAAACGTGGCTTTTAGTTTGGAAGACTAGAGATGTTTCTTATTGTTTATCGAACAAATGTGAAGGCAGTCTATGACACAGCATAAATTTAGAGCCTGTAATGAGACAGGCCTTTCAGCAGCAGAGCCCTAGTCTCTTGAACTTAAAATGTTCTGGGGGAGACACCTGAGAAGTTAAAACACTGATTAGATGCTCAAGGCCTCATTAAAAGGTAACAGCAACACAATCAAAGATACTTGGGAAAAACAATCCCCTTTCATATGTGAGGCCCATGGTTGCAGCGACCACCAGAACCAGGCAAAGATGTATCAAGCCCAGCAGTATAAAGCCAGTCTATGTGAGGCATATCTACCTTCTGTCTTTTTAATAACAGGCATCTATTTTGCACCCTTGGCTGACAGCCTACAAGAGTTTAAGGAGTACATTGAGCATCTGCCTTTGATAGATGACCCTGAAGTTTTTGGAATGCATGAAAATGCCAACCTCGCTTTCCAGGTAGGTCACCTTTCAACTTAAAATACATATGCACATTATTTATATAAACTTGCAAGCTTCAAGAATCATGTCACTAGTTCTGTAAGTTATAATATTTTTAAATAAAAATATATATTTCACCTTGACTTCAGCATTTAGTCTGTTCCCTTTGGACCCTTCTCAGAATCCTAAACTCATCATGCATTTTCCCTCTCATGACCTCCTCCAGCTCCCTGCCTTCAGCCTAGTCCATAATCTGCCTGCTCACTGCCGTCCACTATAACATGTCTCTTTTGTTGTTCTCCCTGCATGCAGGGTATATTTGTATCATAGTACACAAGGATTTATGGATCCATAGATCTTTGGGTAACAAAAGTACAGTAACAAATGTCCAAAGATGATAAAATAAAATGATTTCCTTAAAAAGCATGATTCATGACTTCCAGGGCAAGATGTCGGAATAGGCAGATGCCCTGAGCAGACACCATGCAACAAAGACATGGGATACAGTGTGAAACAGATGCAGGTGATGATCCTGGAACCTTGAGCTTCAGAGGATTGGACAGAGAGGTGGATTGAGTGCTGGCTGGAAAAGGAAACTAAAGAGGAGCCAGGAGAGAGGAAAAAACAGAAAGGCTGTCAACTGGCATAGAGCAGCATGACCATCTGGAGCTTTTGTGAGCAGCTGTTGCTTAGCAAAGCATGTGCTGTTCTCCCTTGTTCCATGCTCACCTGTTAGCCAAGGGTGGGTACAGTCCCTGCTCTCACCAACCCAGTGGCTAGTAGCACTCCATCATTTGCAGCCTCTAGTCTGTCTAGAGTCAGGTGCTGGGAGTACCACCTCTGCTTCTGGAGAAGCATGAACATGCCCTGAACTATGCTACACAAATATCAAAGAGAGAACTGTGTTCACACTTCTGGTCTCTTATCACATTTACCAGGAGACAGGTGGTGAGTGTCTGAGAACATTCTAACATGCAATCATCAATTAGATATAAATGTAACACCACCACAAAGTTTCACAGAAAAAGACAATTTTAGTTTACACAAAGAAACAAGACAAAGTGCCTCAAACAAGTAACCAAAATACAGTCAGAAAATATAATACCAGAAATGGTATCATAACTACTTGGTAAAGAATTTAAAGACATTAAGATACCTTCAACAGTTGGAGAAAAATATCAAGGAAAGCAAGAAAAACACAGGAAAAATTTTAGAAGGAAAAACTTTAGAAGAATTCAGGAAAACACTACAAAAACAAATTGACAAAATAAATGAAAACTTGGAAACCATACAAAAACAGCAATTATAAAGCCAGAAAATCAGTACAAGACTTCAGAAATAGCACATTTAAAAGGCAAAGTAGAATTGAATCAATGGAAGGCTGAATTACTGAGCTTGAAGACAAATCTTTCAATGTTCATCTGCTAGAGGAACAATCAGAAAATGAAATTTAAAAATCTAAAGAAAAAACTTTTTTTTTTTTTTAATAAAGGAAACGAGGGTAGATTGCTACAATTTGATGAACCTGACCTGTACTCAATGGGGGTAGTAACTTTAAATACCAACAGAGAGGAAAGGTGTCTTCACATCAAGTATCAATGCTACCTCCTCTGTACACAGGGTAAATAGGGTCAGGCAAATTAGACATGGGCTACCTAAAATAAGAGGGTGATAAAGGCATGAAGTGACTGGCTTACAAGGTTTCAAGAGGGAGATTAGTTTAAGAGTATGGGGAGGGGGGAAGAAAGAGACCCCACTGAATAGTTTTCATCTTGTCTAGATGGGTCTGGTGAAAAGAGATGGGGATAAGATTCTTATGATTCAATAGTGAATTAATTGTTATCATGAAAAATTGCGAATGTCACATTTATAAACTTCTGTTTTGTAACAAAAAAAGAGGAGTGGTTAATCTTATAGTCCAGAAACAGAGGACCCTAGGACCATCAAGGGAGAAGAGTACAAGCAGAATGCAGGGGCTTATCCAGAGAAGCAGCGATGCCAGAGACGGAGGCAGAGATGGGGTCATGGAGAGAGGGAGCAGCTGAGGACTCTAGATTCATGGAAAGAGAAACTGGCCAGTGGCCAAGAGGCAAACTTGCAGAATGTGCCCTTTTGAGGTGTAAATTATCATATATGCCTGAGTGGTTTTATTTTTATTTAAAAAAAAAAAAAAGCTAAAGTGAATAGATAGAAATACTGTTAACTGATGGTACATGGAGGGAATTATAATCATTGTAATGAAACAAGGTGTATGATTTGTTGAATGTAAAACTGATGGTCTGCCCGGTAAACTTTTACTGAATCCACAATAAAAACCTTAAAAAAAGAAAATCTAAAGAAAGTCTTAGATTTCAGTGGGACACTATCAAGAATAATATTTATGTGTGGTTAGAATTCCAGAAGATACAGTATGAGACAAAAAAAAAATATATATATATATACATAAAATTGTCCAAGAGTTGTTGGAAGAAAACTTCTGTAACATAAAGATGAGAAGACAGCCACTCAAGAAGTCAAAATATAAACAGGGTAGACCTTAAAATATAATCACCAAGACATTATTATCAAACTTATCAAAACTAAAGACAAGGAAAGAATCCTGATAGCAGCTCAGGAAACCTGAAAAGTTACCTACAATGGAGAACTAATAAGACTAAACTCTGACTCCTCAGCAGAATCCATGCAGGCAAGAAGACAACGGGAAGACATATAAAATTGTGAAAGAAAAAAATGACCAACCAAGAATTAGGTACCCAGCAAAATGGTCCATCAAATATGACAGTGAAATTAGGACATTTTCAAGTAAACAGAATTTTTTTAAAACTGCAAACACCAGACCAACTTTACAAAAAATACTAGAGTTCCTTTGGACAGAGAACCAAGAGCAGACAACAACCTGAGACTAACATACATAACAATATAACCCAGTACTCAATCCAGAAATCCATAAAGTAAAAAGGGAATAATGTACTTACAGAACTTCCTAATAAAGAGGAAAACAAGTAGATTTCAATTTAAAAATATATAAACAAACCTAACTGTAACCTTAAAACTAGACCAAGCTTTCTCCTAGCCATAGCCCAACTCCTACCCCAACACTAACCCTTGTTGTTGTCATAGCAACCCTGTATAGGGTTTCTAAGGAGTGACTGGTGAATTTTAACTGCTGACCTTGTGGTTTCATCTCAATAACTTCAATCCCCTCATTGTAACATCGCCTGTCCCACTTCATCACTGTGTTTGCTTCCATTCCTCCTTCTTTCCCAACCCTCTGCACTTTGTCCTTGGGTAAATGCTGCCCTTTTGACCTCAAACAGTTGATCATTCTATGGTATGCATACCTCCCTATTGCTATTATTCTCCCTGGTTGTTGAATGTTGTAGAGGCCATTCTGACTCATAAAGACCTCAAAGGGTTTCTAAGAGTGGCTGGTGGGTGTGAACTGCCAATCTTGTGATTACCAGTCCTGTACTTATCCTATAGTGCCACACCAGGGCGCGTTACTGTTCTCCCTATATACCTATTATTACTTGGCTGAAAATCAAACCACTGGGGTGAGTTCAATTCCAGACCAAGAGCCATAGTTTCAGGGTTTCAACCAGTCTTTATCTAACCAGTAAGTCTGGAATTTTTTATGATTCTGATTTTTGTTCCACGTTTTCTCCTGCTCTATCTAGAACCTTCTAATATGATCCCTCTCAGAGAAGTTGGTAGTGGTAACCAGGAACCATCTAGTTCTTCTGGTCTTAAGGTCATGGAGACTGATGTTTACAAAGGACTAATTGTTTCTAAACACCTCCAATTTTCATCACTCTTCTTTCCACCAGGCAGAAAGGACCAATAGTTGCACCTTAGATGGTTACTCATAATCTTTTAAGATCTCAGGCACTGCACACTGAAGTAGGATGTAGAACACTGTGTTTGCCAATTGAGGGTCATCTTTCTTCAGAATGGGCACAACTATGAATCTCTTCCACTTAGCTGGCTAGGTAGCTGCTCATGGCATAGACTAGTGGCCAGCACTGCATCAGTTGCTGAAGCATTTCAGCTTGTATTCATCAATTCCAGAAGCCTTCTTGTTTGCCAGTATTTTTAGGGCAGCTTGGATTTCTCCCATCAATACCAACTACTTGATCATATACTACTGTAAGGACCCAGCTGATCATGCCTAACTAGAGATCACTTGACTAAACTTTAGTCAGGCTTCAGAAAACATTTTGGATAGACAAGGCCTCAGTTTTTAGTTCCCTCTAGAGAAAAGGTCAATCGGCCAGCCCATAAAACCTCAATGTCAAAATAATCCTTGAGAAACTCATAACAGTCGGGCTGACCCAGACGGTTGGGTATATTCCAACCACACACTTGCAATTAACTGTTTTATCCCTTGCCAAAGCCAATCAGCTTATAGGTCAAAAAGCTTGCTTCATGCCAAGACCAATAAAAGTATA
>NW_006408611.1:10801464-10802369 GCF_000296735.1 Chrysochloris asiatica
TCTCTTTTTGTCTTTTCTTTCTTTCCTGTCTTTTTAATAATCTTTTGCTTTCTTCACATATGATATTCTTGATGTCATCCCACAATTCTGCTGGTCATTAGTGTTCAATGCATCAAATCTGTTCTAGAGATGGTCTCTAAATTTCAGGTGGAATATTCTGACTTCCATGGACTTGTTTTAATTCTTTTCAGCTTTAGCCTGAACGTCCATATTCCAGTTGGCCCCTGGCCTTGTTTTGGCCTATGATACTGAACTTCTCTAATATTTCTTCCCATAGATGTAGTCAATTTGATTTCTTAGCAAGGTCCACATGTATAGCCACCATTTAAGTTGTTGAAAAGGGTATTTGCAATGAACAAGTCATTGGTACTGCAAAATTCTGTCATGCCATTTCTGGCATTATTTTTATCATCAAGACCATATTTTCAAATTACTGATGGAGCTTCTTAGTTTCCAAATTTTGCATTCTATTCACCAGTAATTATCAATGCATCTTGATTTCATGTTTGATCAATCTCAGACTGAAGAAGTTGGTAAACTCTTGAATTTCTTCATCATTGGATTTGGTGATTGGTACATATTGTTCTATTGCTCATATATCACATGAGTATCTAAACATAAAACACGAAGAGAATTGCCTTAATAAGAAATGTGAGGTCTATATAAAGAAAAGCTCTAAGATAATTCAGTAAGATATATGAGAATGATTAATTGCTCTTAGATGGAAGAAAATTAAGGCTATTTAACAAACTTGAATAGAGAGGAATTTCCAAGCATAAAAAACAATGGACACATAAATAACATTTTAAAGGGCCCGTATATTTTACTATATTAAAAAGAAAACTAAAAGATAAATGACAACTTCAGCATGATGGCGGACTAGGCAGGCACACTATACGGACCCT
>NW_006408611.1:10803094-10804396 GCF_000296735.1 Chrysochloris asiatica
AGTTCTGAGCCACATAGTTTGAGTCAGTGTGAGGCAATGTCCAGTGCACTGCCTTGGTACCTAGATTCAGGAAGGCTCTGTTCCAGATCTACAGAACCCACAGGGCCTCCAGACCAGAAATAGACTAGTAGGAACCTCCATAGTCAGCCATCCTGCCCCCAGCTTCCCTGTGATTCAGATGGACACTATAACTGGCCACCTGAAGAACCTCCAAGACTACTTCCAGATTGGGTGCCCTGAACCTAGACGATGCCTAGGCCTATAGGAACTCTATTTAGTGCTGGAAACTCAGGCGACACATCCCTCCTTTACCCACCTCATGACTTCTTTGGTCATCAGGAGTCCCTCAGAGTTTTATCCTCTCTGGATCTAACAACTGCACTGGTTTTTTTGTTTATTTTTCCTTTCATTGTTCCATTGTTTTTGTTTGTTTATTCTTTGTTCTCCTTCTTCTTTTCTTTTCCTTCCCTTGATAGTTATCCTATCTGTTTTTGTTTTTTCCTTCTTTCTTCTGTTACTCCTTCTGACCCTCTTCTTACTTTTTTCTCAAATTTTCTTTACTTTTATCTAGTCTTGTTCTGTTTTTATCTTTCCTCACTCTTTTTTTTAGTGTTTTTTCTCTTCCTTTTCCTTCCTCTCTTATTTTTCTCTTGTACTGCTCTATTTTCCTGTCCCTCTTTTCTGTTTTTACTTATTTTATTTCTTGTTATTGCCCACTTTTATTTCTTTATTTTGTCTCCTTTATTATATTCTGCTTTCATTGTTGCTTGGATTTTGTTTGTTCTGTTTTTGTTTTCCTGTGTGTGTTTTCTCCTCTTGCCCCACATGACAGGAGACAGCAGCTGTGCCCATAGAGCTCAGCCACATCCATACCCTCTGCAGCTCCACCCACTGGACAGTAGCCAATACCAACTCCTGTACCACCTGATCAATGATAAACATCGGCCAGTATCAGCCAAACCCACCCTAAACTAAGCTGCACAAATAGAAAATGGTGCACACATTTCCATTCTCTAATCACACCCACCAGGAGACAGTTGGTGAGAGCCTAAGAACACACCAACACACAATCATCAAATAAATACAAATACGATGATACAACAATGTTCCAGAGATGACAATTTTAGTTCACATAAGAAACAAGAGAGAATGACTCTGACCAAGATGCAAAGCCAGAACATATCTGAAGAAGAAGAGATAATGGAACTATCTAAGGAAAAATTCAAAAGAATGATATTTAGATACCTTCAGTGGGCTGACAGAAAGATCGAGTAAAGCAAGGAGAATACAGAAAAAACTTTA
>NW_006408611.1:10811379-10824686 GCF_000296735.1 Chrysochloris asiatica
TGATGAACCCGACCTATACTCAGAGCAGTAGTTACTCTAAATACCAACAGAGAGGGAAAGAGTCTTCACATCAAGTATCAATGCTATCCCCTCTGTACACAGGGTAGATAGGAATGGGCAACTTAGACATTGGCTACCTAAAATGAGGGGGCAATAAAGGCACTAAGTGACAGCTTAACAGTATGGGGGTAAAGAAAGTCCCCACTAAATAGATGTCATCTTGTCTAGATGGGTCTGGTGAAAAGAGATGGGGATAAGATTCAGTAGTGAATAATTGTTATCATGACAAATTGCAACTGTCACAACTGTAAAGGTAGAAGTTTTGTAACAAAAAAAGGGGAGTGGTTAATCTTACAGTCCAAAAACAGAGGGCCCTAGGACCATTAAGAGAGGAATGCACAAATAGAATGCGGGACCTTATCCAGAGAAGTAGCAGCGCCAAAGATGGAGGCAGAGATGGGGGCATGGAAATGGGGAGTAGCTGAGGACTCTAGATTCATGGACTAAGAAGAGAGGGACTTACAGCTAGTAGCCATGAGGCAGACTTGCAGAATGTGCCCTTTGGAGATGTAAATTATTATATATGTCTGAGTGGGGTTTTTGTTTGTTTGTTTGTTTGTTTTTAAAAAGCTAAAGTGGATAGAGAGAAAAACTGTAACTGATGGTACATGGAGGGGATTATAATCATTGTAATGAAACAAGGTGTATGATTTGTTGAATGTAAAACTGATGATATGCCCTGTAAAGTTCCACTCAATCTACAATAAAAACCTTAAAAAGTAAATAAATAAATAAAATGAAACATTCCAAGATGGTTACAGGGGTGGGAGTGGGGAGTTATTCCCGAGTTAGAAGGTAGACACATGTTAACATGGGTGACAGGGCAGACAATATATGACAAAAAAGAGGTTGATAAAGGAAAGATGACGGTTGCAGGAGACACAGGAAGGAATGCAAGAGTTAAAGGAAACAGAGACAAGTTCCATTAGCTGATGGTACCTGGAGGGGATTGCAAACATTGTAATGAAGCAAAGTAGTATATGATTTACTGACTGTAAAACTGATGATCCGCTCTGTAAACCTTCACTCAATTCACATAAAAAAGTTTTAAATAAGTAAATAGCAAACCAAAGCATTTTTGAAACCAAAATAACCCCAGAAAGCTAATTAGCCTTACTATATACATATCTTACAAATTAATAATATTTAAAATGTTTGAATATGCAAAATACATTAATTTTTTTTTTTAAATACAGTTGGCCAATGAACATATTTTTTAAAGTTTAATTCGGCTAATCCTTAAAGAATGGCAAAACATGAGAAGCTGTTTTTACCTATTGGTTGGTTGTGTGCCATTGAGTCAGTTCTGACTCATAGCGACCCTGTATAGAGTTTCTGAGGCTGTAAATCTTTGTGGAAGCAGAAAGCCTCATCTTTCTCCCATACAGCAACTGGTAGATTTGAACTGCCGACCTTGCGGATAGCAGCACAGCTCGTAATTCACTACGTTAGTGGACAAAAATTTTGAGGCAGTAATATGAATTCACAGAAAGACTGGCCTCTGATACATTGTTGGGAGCATAAACTGACTATGTGGTAACATATAGTTTTAAAACAGCCCTTCTAGGAATTTCACATTTAAATTTTTTCAAAGATAGAAAGTGAAATTCATTTACAGATTTGATTCCCAGATTTTCATAGGATCTGAAAATGTCCTAAAAGTAGATTAACAACTATATCAATTATGACGCATTGATAACATGGAGTGGCACAAAGTCAGAAAGGTTTGTGTACGGGAAAATGCTCATGATATTGAAAAAGGGAACTAAAATTGTATGGGCCCAATCTTGTAAACAAGATATACATATATGTAGAAAATGTCCAAGTCAAAAAAAAAAAAAAAAAAAAAGCTGAAATGTTATTAGTAATTCTATCTAGACAGCAGGATCATGAGTAGATTTTCTTTATACATTTCTGTTTTCTAAAATTTCTATAATAAACTATTTTACTTTTCTAACCAGAAAAAAATGCTATTTTAAAAAAGTATGACATAAAATTATGTTCTCATGATTTCTAACTCATTTTCATATTTACATTTTAAATGATGGTTGTCATTGCTGTTAAGTGCTGTCGAGTTGGTTCCAACTCATAGCGACCCTGTATAGGGTTTCCAAGGAGCAGCTGGTGAGTTTGAACTGCCAACCTTGTGGTTTACAGTCCATTGCTGATCCTACAGTGCCACACCAGGTATCCTTTAAATGATTGGTAATGGTGGTAGTGGTGATTTTGTGCCATAGGGTTCATTCCGACTCATAGTGACCCTGTTTAGGGTTTCCAAGGCTATAAATCTTTACAGGAGCAGAAAGCTTCATCTTTCCCCTATGGAATGACTGGTAGTTTTGAACGGCTGACCTTGAGGTTAGCAGTCCGATTCCTAACCACTATGCTACCAGAGCTCCTTTAAATGATTAGCTAAAGATATTAAGAAATAACAATGATTACTATGGATTGCACATTTTCAATAAGTACATTTTACCAACTCTATCTTCAACATAATTTTCCCCTTGTTCTGAGAACTGCCATTATTTCTATAAGTAACCTGTATGTGCTACAAAATTATTTCTTAAGAATTTGAGTCTTCATTGTTCTCTTACCATCCTTATAGTACAAAGAGACCAACACTTTAATCAACATCATACTGGAAGTTCAGCCCAGGTCATCTTCAGGTGGAGAAGGGAAAAGCAATGATGAAATTGTCCAAGAACTTGTTGCTTCTGTCCTGGCCAGAGTTCCAGGTAATAATTCTTAGCGTCTGTATGCATTGGTAATTTTACCAAACTCACTGAGCTAAGTAATAAGCAAGTGTTCAACCATGCTTATTATATAGAGACTTTTCTTTACTTGTTGAATTCTGAACATGGAACTTTCCATTTGTAGACAAGAGTAATAGATCAACCACCAGAAGTATTAGAAGCAAACTGTATTCTAATCTAATGTAACTTTAATCAGACCTTTTCCTGAGTTTCCCTTGCTTTATTATTCTAATGTCTCCAGACCTGCATTGTCCTGATGATTTTACTTAGGGGGTCTGTCCTGTTTGGTGAAAGCATTGAAGGCTGCAGAAAGCATCAAAAGAAAATGAAAAGTATACAGAGAGTCACTGATCCATTCAAAAGAATGGTTACTGGAGTAAAGGGCTTTGTTAATATTGAAGTAAACTTAGTGGGTTATTTCAGAAAGTAATTTTTAATCAATGAAATAAGATGGAGGACTTGGTGGAAAGGGATGAATAGATGGGTGGATGACTCAAGAGATAATGTAATCCTACAGATAGATAAGAGATTTCTCTCTCCAAACATCCTAAAGCCTGTAGTTTTACTGGGAAATCAGTTAAACTGTGTGAAGCTCAGTAATGGGATAAATGCGAAATCCCCATCATCTCTGACTCCCACCAACAGTCCTTTCTCTCCTAGGTGTGAGGTATTCGAGGAGGTATTCGGGAAAGAGTATGGTCTGCATACCTACATGGCGGAGGGAAGGACTCTGCCCCCTCTGGTCTCAGTATGTCCCTGTTCTTACTTGGGACTGAAGATTTAGTGAAATCTGCAGTGACTCCCACCCAGGCTCACCTTTCTGTGCCCTGCTGCAGAGCCTCCTGACCCACTGCTGAAACTCTTTCAGGCAAAAACCCCATTCAAACTGGAAGATACCACTGGGCCACATTGACTTCCCACTTCATCCTTTTTCCTCTCCATCCCTCCCACTTCCTCCCACAGTTAACTAGATTAGCCCAGCCAGCCTCTAGTATTTTACTTAAACAGTTAAGGACTTCCTTCCCCTATCCCAAGACCATAGACCACATACAGACATGCAGAGAAGATGAAAATAGGTGTGAGGAAAATGCTTCAAGGTGAAAAAAACGTTTGAAATAGATTAGACAGATAGGTAGATAGACTGTTGTTGAGTTCTGCCAAGTCAGTTCCAACTCATAGCAACCCTGTATAGAGTTTCTGAGGAGCAGCTGGTGAGTTTGAACCACCATCCTATGGTTCAAAGTCTAATGCTGATCCAACAGTGCCACACCAGGACCCTAAATAGATAGCTAGATAATCAATTCTTGGTATGACTAAATTTAAGCCTGATTTTCTGTGACTGCTTCTATAATAAGCAATGTTTAATTGCCGAAGAGCTCTAAATTACAGAAATTTTGTCAGATTTAAGCACTGTATATGTGACTTGATAACAAAAGAATTCAACTGTAAAATGTTAAGATAAGCACATTAAATAAACAAGTTATGAGGACAGAAATCAGTGATGACTAATGTGAGGAATCAGCTGTGTGTGTTTCAGAAACACTGGAAATGGAGGGTGCTTCGGAGAGCCTTTTCATCAAGGATTCTCAAGGTCGCCTGAACTCCTTGACCACTGTTCTTGGACAGGAAGTGGACCGGTTTAACAATCTGCTGAAATTAATACATGTATGAGAGCTTATTTCCATCATTGCTATTGGGTATCAGAGTTTTGTAGAAAGTTGTGTAATAATACGAGAATGCTTAGAATTTTCCATTTTTGTCACTTCAGCTTTTCTATTTGTGTTTACTAACATCTCTTCAAAACTAACTTGTCTAATACTGAATTAATCCTCCTCTAATGCCATACAATAAGCACTGGACTGCAAAACACAAGATCTGCAGCTTGAGCCCACCAGTCACTCCATGGGAGAAAGATGAGACTTTCTGCTCCCACAAAGATTTAAAGCCTCGAAAACCCTACATAGGGTCACTATGAGTCGGAACCAACTCAACAGCACTTAACAGCAAACAACAATGAGTCTGTATTCCCTATTTCTAATGATGAAAGAGCAAATGTGTGACATTACAAATCCTCAGTCTTCCCATCATTTTAACATTTTTTATTGTTGGTTGCCTTCAGTCCATGCGGATTCACAGAACCTTTATGTAGAATAGGACACTATGCAGCCTGGCCCTGCACCATCTCCATGATTGATGGTCTATTTGAGCCCAGTCTTCTTTCAGTCCATCTTATTGAGGGTTTCCTTCATTTTTGCTGACCCTTTTTAGGGATTGGTCCCTCTTGATGACATGGGCAAAGTAGAGGAGTCAAAGTCTTGACATCATCTAAGGAGTATTCTGGCTGTATTTCTTCTAAAAGCATTTGTTGTTGTTATGAGCCGTGGAGTCGGTTCTGACTCATAGTGACCCTGTTCAGGGTTTCCGAGGCTGCAAATCTTTACGGGAGCAGAAATCCTCATATTTCTCTTGTGGGACAGCTGGTAGTTTCGATCTGCCGACCTTGGGGTTAGCAGCCCAATTCTTAACCACTACGCTACCTTAAGGAGTCATGGTGTGGCGCTGTGGGTAAATGAGCCAGACTGCAAAGCCGTTTGAACTGCAAGGTTGGTGGTTCAAGCTCACCAGCTGCTCCTTAGAAACCCTATACAGGGTCACTATGGGTTGGAATCAACTCGACGGCACTTGACAACAACAACAACAACAACGCTACCTTAAGAGCATACACCCTTAGAATTATCGACTCACTAGAAATGTGATCACGGACTTCAGCCTAAGATTAGGAGAAACTCGATGCTTGCTCCTGATTTCTAATTTGCATCTCATCACATAGTCCTTAGGAAGAGTTCCTAAAAAACGTGAGCCACAAAATGCCTGTGTTAGAATCTCTCCTGGTGCGCATTGAAAAATGTAGACTCCCTGATCCCACCTTATCCGGTGCCAAGGAGTCACTTCTGACTCCTAGTGACCCTGTAGGACAGGTTTTCTTTATAGAAGGGGACTGCCACATCTTTCTCCCATGGAACAGCTTGTACTTTTAAACCGCCCATCTTTCAGTTAAGCAGTCATGCAACACCAGGGCTCTGTGACCCCTGCCCTACCCCTCACTCCATCCCATTCCCATTGTTTTTAAGATTGTGACTTAATTGGCTCTGACTTAATTGTTGTTGTTAAGTGCCATCAAGTCGGTTCCCACTCACAGTGACCCTGTATAGGGTTTCTGAGGAGCGGCTTGGAGATTGGAACCATAGACAGTGTGGTTCAAACTGACCTTGTGGTCCAGTGCTTATCCTACAGCACCACACCAGGACTCCTTAGCAACCCTGTATAATGGTCGATGGGTTTCAACCACCAACTTTGTGGTTAGCAGTCCAGTGCTTATCCTACAGCACCACACCAGGACTCCTTAGCAACCCTGTATAATGGTTGATGAGTTTCAACCACCAATTTTGTGGTTAGCAGTCCAGTGCTTATACTACAGCACCACACCAGGACTTCAATCCCATCCTAGACCTTCTAATTCAGAATTTCTTGAGGTAAGGCCTGACTGGAAATATGAATTTTTAAATAAACTTTCCAGATTATTCCAATGAAACTAAAACTTGAGAATAGCCGTTTGTTGCCTTGTCTTATGTTCTCTGAATCTGGAAGACACTAGCAGCTATGCTCACTTACGGGTTCTCCCTGCATTTCAGATAAGTCCTTTACTACCCTTTTACATTTTCAGTGTTTAAATGGAATATTGTTTGGGCTCTGGCTGAGGGTCCCCTTCCTGTACTTGGCTGCCCATGGTTCTGTGGACCCTAAGGACAAATCTAATCATAGCCCTTCTTTTATCCTACTACTCCTCTTGTGGAAAGAGACATGGGAAGGAGGATGGATCACTAAACAGATCTGTAAGGAAATGAAGGGACGGAAAGATGGCTAACGTCACCCATACCCTGTCTGTCTCTGTGACTATGTGCAAGAAGTCCTGGGCTTCATTTTACTTTTTAATTAACAAAATTTGGCCTCAGACATCTTCCTACTAAATTTTCCATATTTGACAGTATTTCTCACATAACTGGAATCCCTGAGGGCCATGACCAGCCCTTGTCCTTGGCCAAGTGGCAAGCATCACCCTGTACTTATGGATGCTGCCAGCCCAGCCACCTCTCAGCACTAATGTCCACTAGTGAGGACAGAATAAGGGTTGTGTCTGAAGGAAGACCCTCTAGTATCAGCTGGAAGATTGATCTTGTATCAGAATCTTCTCCTTTCCAAGGCATCCACTAGGGCTGCAGGCACCCTCTAGGCAGAGATGGCCAGTGGCCTGAGGAGGTTCCCTGCTTGGTTCTCATATCCCTAACCACCAGGCCCATTCTTCCTTTGGCCTGGAGGAGAGGCGAGCAGTCTTGGGAGCCATTCTTCTCTGCTTCAAAGGACCTTCCTCTGCTTTTCCTCTTTCCACTGCTTTGGACTCTGCCATTAACTGCCTCAACCACCCTTTATCCACAAATCTTTTATCTCTATGGTCACATGTTATATATATATATATAAATGCATATAAGATTGGAAGGTCTGAAGAAAGGATGAAACCCAGCAAAAGGGCCCTTCAGCCCTAGGCACACCCACCCTTAAAAGCTGTACCTCTACTACAGTGGGTATCATTCACACTTGAAGGGCAACACCATCTTTTTATTCTTTCAGACTTCTCTGGAGACACTCAACAAAGCCATTGCTGGACTTGTGGTGATGTCTGAAGAAATGGAAAAGGTCTATAACAGTTTCCTCAACAACCAGGTCCCCTCTCTGTGGTCCAACACAGCCTACCCTTCCCTGAAGCCACTAGGATCGTGGGTGAAAGACCTTATTCTGAGGACCGCATTTGTGGATGTAAGAAAATTCACTTCTTTGGGGTTTGATGATTCTGGTTACACTGTTGGACGAAGGGCCTTCAGGAAGTCCTAGCTAACTGAAATGTTGACCACCATTGAGGGATCATCTTAAGCCCAGAGAACCAGAAAAATCTAGAATGATATCACTTAGAAAGTGTTATACTGATTATAATGTAGTTTGCCCAGAAATTAAATCTATGGCATCCTTGGGGCATCAATTCTAATTCATGGGACCCCACTGTGAGGTACAGAAGCAATCAAAGATGGGTAACCTTGATGCTGTCTCCCTCTTTGTTGTTGTTGTTTAGTTCCACCGAGTTGGTTCTGACCTGTATCGACCCTGTATGGGGTTTCTGAATGGTGGCTCGTGAGCTTGAACCGCTGACCTTGTAGTTCAAACTGACCTTGTAGTCTAGCACCTTAACCCACAATGCCACACCAGGACTCATCTCCCTTTTAGGTCCTCAATAATAACCAGATTCTTTGTTTGTGGTCTAAGGAGTTCTGGCAGCATAGTGGTTACGAGTCGGGCTGCCAACCTCAAGGTCAGCAATTCGAAACTACCAGCAGTTCCGCAAGAGAAAGATGAGGCTTTCTGCTCCCGTAAAGATTCACAGCCTTGGAAACCCTGTGCAGGGTCACTATGAGTTGGAACTGACTCCACAGTACTTACCAACAACAACAATGTTTGTGTTCTGGCTGAGTGGGTGATGAAGGGGGGCAAGGTAATCAGTAAGACTGGTTACAGGACCTGAGAGGCCTTCCAGAACATGACTTCTATTTAGATGACAAACTCTTCCTCAGAAATAAGTACATGATGGTATAACGGTTTCTCCTTCAGTTGTGGCTCAAAAGAGGTCAGCCGAAGTCCTTCTGGATCTCTGGTTTCTTCTTTCCTCAAGGATTTCTCACAGGTACCAGTGCTTTCCCTAGAAAACTCTCTCAGAAAAGGGTTCTCTCGGAGTTGGGGAAAAGGTATGGTTGCTAATGGCCTGACAAAGGGACTACTGACTATAGGGCAGTCCAACAAGGCCCTGCTCATCCTCACTCACCAAGAATAAGAATGGCATACATAGCCGATGTTCCCCAGCAACCAAACAGGTTACAAAGTGTGGGTACCACTGCCTGCATGAACGCTCACTGAGCACTCGTTTCCCCAATGATCCAAGCTCAGAGCACCCACTGCTCCCTTCCAGCTCCAGCCCCAACCCCCTTCCTTCCCTCTAAAACAGTTCTTGATGTCCCTCCAGTAAGCTGGCCCAAGGGGACCCCAATTAGGGATTCCCCGAGAAGTCAGTTCCATTGGACAACTAGATGCAAACAGACTCGCCTTTCATCT
Source organism: Chrysochloris asiatica (assembly GCF_000296735.1). Classification (NCBI taxonomy): domain Eukaryota; kingdom Metazoa; phylum Chordata; class Mammalia; order Afrosoricida; family Chrysochloridae; genus Chrysochloris; species Chrysochloris asiatica. Next base: position 10,820,406 of record NW_006408611.1, read on the forward strand.
GCCTCATATGGAACTCTACTAACAGCTCATACATAACAAACTGGACAAGAATCTGAAGTTAGTAAGATTGAGCTCTGAAGCCCCTTCCTCTTGCTCTCACTGTTCCCAGTGTCCAGGCTTCCCCCACACCTCCACAATGACTTGGTGTCCCTCACTGGCAGACACCTACACTCAGATGTGGCCTTCTTCCCTCTCTCCCTAACCCTGACCAAATACTTATATAAGACACAATCTTCCAGAATACAATGTTGATAGTTGTCTTCTCAAGCTCTCAAATGCCGGCACGGCCTACTGGGGCACTGTGGAGAAGGAGGGGGTGAACCCTAGGGTCACCCTTCTAACCAAGCCACAGTACCTCATGCTCAGTCTGAGTAGTACCGTTTAGAGGACTCAGCTTTCTGGTTTTTATATTTATAGGAACGCTTCAGAATCATGCACGGAAATACAATTTACCTATAGACGAACTGAGTTTCAAGTACAACATGATTCCCAGCTATCGGGATCAAGCTGCAGTGATAGAAGCTGCCAAGACAGTGCAGTTTGGACAAGAACTGCCCATGGACATGGAGGTATTAGCCACTTAATTTTTGTCACAAAACAGCTATTATCCCACAGTCATTCTGCATTTCCACCCATTTCTGTTCCCCCATCCCACCCACCCCCCTGTCATTTACTTACTTAGCAAAAAGATGAGGCAAACAGAAATCACACTCTTAACACAAACTCAATTACAACAATTAGACAGGAGCTGCCTAGTAGCGTTTGACAAGAGAGGGTTCACTAACCAATCAGTGTAGTTAGGATGAGTGACTTTTACTACACTTTCCTTAAAATGTTGCAGTATTGGGTCCTGCTTGGTACAGTGCTGTGGGTTAATGCACCAAACTGCAAAGCCATTTGAACTGTTAGCTCAAACGTTTGGCTGTTCAAGCTCACCAGCCATTCCTTAGAAACCCTACATAGGGTCAGAACCAGTCCACGGCACTTAATAACAACTCACTGCTGAGTAACCATGTCAATATCACATTACTCAGATCCTACTGATCTACTTTTTGCCATGATTAGCAAAACTATACAAAGAAAGGTTGGCCCCACGTTTATGGCTTAACCAATGAAGTACTGTAACGCCCTTGTCTGTATCTTAAGATAAGGAAATTTGTTTTGACATCAAAATATCTTTAAAAGTAAGGGGAAAACAAATTTAGAGGTGCAATCTTCTTTATTTTAAGACCTCTCCATTATTTTGAGACCCCTCCTAGCAAGGATGGTGTCTCATGTCAGGAATGATTGAGACTGCGGGAAGGCAGAGCGACACCCACGTAAAAGATGCTAGCCCTTCTATGTAATGCTGGTTGGCCCTAGAGGAGTTGACAGCAAGCCAGAGGGCTGAGGTTTCCCCATCTTCCTGCCTCCTCTCACCAAATGTCTAAAAGAGACAGCAAGAAAATGCCTATCAATAGCTTTATGTCTGTGGTAAGCAGGCAGGGCCACTATTAGCCCATTTGGTGCCTTTACACAATTTAGAAACAGAACTCCCTAGGGGTGGATGCCACCCTGTGGACACACTACTTCACAGATGGCATCTACACATAGCTTAACACACAGATAGCAGGATGGTTCTCAACCTCTGTTAAGCCCAGGCTGCATAAATAGTCCTGAAAACAAGAATGCCAACCCTACCCTGCCATACCCAAGAGACAAAAAGCTCAGGACACCAGGAAGCAAAGTCCAACCCCCCACCACCACCACCAAAAGTACCATCATCTTTTTCCCTGAAAACATGCACTGTCTGGTGTCTGCACTGCTGGGTCCTCTTTCTGCAGTCATGAGACTTCAGTTAGCTGAAGTCCTGGGCCCCAGATCTAAACACTCCTGGTTTGAAGGAGGAGGACATAGGTAGGGGTACCTAAAATTTGTGCCTGAGCCTCTGAAAGCCCAACCTAGTGCCAAGGAGGACAGAAACTGTACACCAGTGGTGACATCCCATCACAGGACACTGAGGAGCAGGGTGTCTCTCTCCATTAATAAAACCCATTAAAGAGCAAGAGTAATTTATTTTTAAAAAAGAGGATTTTTCCACAGGCACTCTGCAAATATTTTTGCAGTTGTATAATCTATCTTCTAGATCTAGAAAGGAACGCAGATCCTTGCAAACCGTGCTAAAACTAATCGATGATAATCCCAGCTCTTTACCCCATCTGCTTCCCATGAGAAGGGTAAAAGCAATTACATGATAACAGCAGATAGTCTGAAGCCCAAAAGTGGGCTTCCCAGACAGTGTGTCCTGACAGACATCCTGGAGGAGTGTGAGAAGAATGAGCTTTGGTGTCGAACTGAAAAGCCAGTTATGTAGCCTCTCAGTAGCATCCTCGATGAAACTAAGAGCATTAACCATCTAGAGAGTGGTTTTTAGAATGAACTGATAAAGGTGTGAACACAGAACATGGTTCTGTTCATGTTGAGCCCCTTCTTCTCCTCTCACCTTTAAATTTCTGGGTATCTTTTAGTTGCCCTCTCCTGAAGATGGAGTTCTTGTTCATGGGATGTTCATGGATGCTTCTCGATGGTAAGACAAGGAGATGGTAATAGAAGATGCATTGCCCGGACAGATGAATCCAATGCTGCCCATGGTGCATTTTGAACCGCAACAGAATTACGAGCCAAGCCCTACTCTTTACCACTCCCCACTTTATAAAACAGGAGCCCGGGCAGGGACACTGTCAACTACAGGTGAGATGTTCTAAAATCAGCACAAATAATGACCTAGTACACGCCAAAATCTAAGTCCAAACACAAGCTGTAATGTACAAAGGGGAATCATAGGCCAACTGACCAGGTTTAACATGAAGTCTGCAATAGCATACACAGAGTCCTGGTGTGGTGCTGTAGGATAAGCACTGGACTGCTAACCTCAAGGTTGGTGGTTCAAACTCCAGCTACTCCTCAGAAACTCTATACAGAGTTGCTATGAGTTGGAACCAACTTGACAGCACTTAACAACAATATGCACATTTATAAATGTTCTAAATTCTGTTTGTTCTAATACTGAGTGTAGTCTGTTGACACTCATATCATTAATGCTGGTTTGTATTCGTCTGTTGTTGATGTTGTTAGGTGTCATAGAGTCTATTTTTGACCCGCAGTGGATAAGTAGAACTGCCCCATAGGGTGTTCTTGGCTGTAATCTTTAGGGAATTTTTTAATTTCATTACCAAAACCCACGACCATCGAGTCAGTCCATCTCAGAGCAGCCCTGTTTCTGAGGCTGCAAGTCTTTACAGGAGCAGACAGCCTCATCTTTCTGCTGCGGGCGGCTAGTGGGTTTGAACTGCAGATCTTGAAATTAGCAGTCCAGTGCTTTTCCTATAGTGCCACCAGGGCTCTTCATTACAATGAATAATTTTTCAATTTTAGTGATGATTAAGTCTATATAGAATCTGTAATTTAATTTTTATAAGTTGTGTGAGAAAAAGATCTAAATTTAGTATAGCCAACTGTCCTAACGTAATTTGTGTAATAATTTCTCCATTCCCTACCATTTTAATTTTAAATGATATGCTGTATGTCCAGTGCCTTAGAAGTACAGTGATTAGTCACTGCATTTAATCTATTTCAGTCTGTGTCAGTCAGTACAACACCACTTTAATGACTACATTTTAATGTTGGTTATTCCTAAACTCAGTAATGGTAATGCACTGGCTCCATACAGTAAGCACTGGGCTGCCAATCACAATGTCCACAGTTCGAGCCTGCCAGCCGCTCTGAAGGAGAATGATGAGGCTTTCTGCTCCCATGATGATTTAAAGCCTCAGAAATCCTACACAGGGTCACTATGGGTTAAAACCAACTCAATGGCACTTAATAACAACAAACTCAGTTATTAGTTATACCGTATTTTCCCATACAATGCACCCACAGAACTAATACATATAGCACACAGAGGAAAATAACACATGAAAGTTGTACCAAAAAAAGTATAACCTGCTCGTTATTTGTGTAAAATTATGGCAGCTCCTAAAGGAGCTCTGGTATTGTAGTGGTTACAAATCGGGCTGCGAACCGCAAGGTCAGCAGTTAGAAACTACCAGCTGTTTCACAAGAGACAAATGAGGTTTTCTGCTTCTGTAAAGATTTACAGCCTCGGAAACCCTATACAGGGTCACAATGAGTCGGAACCGACTCCACGTCACATAACCACCACAGTGGTAGAATGGTGGTAAAGCACTCATCTGCTAACAAGTCAGTGATCCAAACTCACCAGCCCCTCCAGAGGAGAGCAAT
>NW_006408611.1:10824786-10838558 GCF_000296735.1 Chrysochloris asiatica
GATTTACAGCCTCGGAAACCCTGTACAGGGTCACAATGAGTCGGAACCGACTCCACATCACATAACCACCACAGTGGTAGAATGGTGGTAAAGCACTCATCTGCTAACAAGTCAGTGATCCAAACTCACCAGCCCCTCCAGAGGAGAGCAATGTGGCCGTTGGCTTCCCTAAAGATTACTCCCACGGCTGTTGAGTTGATTCTAACTCATAGAGATCCTGTAAAACTTAGCACAACTCCACCAAGGCTCTCCAAAGCTGTATGTACATCTTCATGGAAGCAGCCTGGCACATCTTTCTCCCACACTGTGGCTGGTCGATTTGACTGCAGATTTCAGAGCTTTAACTACTGTACCACCAGGGCTCCTCCTTTCTGCTCAACAGTGCGTTCATTCTGATTAATTCAGAGGTAAATGTTCCAAAGGTTTAGTTATGCTTCAAGTGTTTCTCTAGACCTGGAGGAACCCTCATGCAGTATTATATAAGGGGGTTTCAAATAGTTCATGAAAATTTTTCATTATCTCTTAATTCTCTTTTTCCAAAAAGTTTTTGAAGACTTCTCATAGACTCCTCAGGTAAACACCAATTAATTGCCTAGGATGCAGGCTTTGAACCTGCCCCTGGTAAGCCTGGACAGGGTTAGAGGAGGTTGTGAAGGGTTGCTTAGGACCATGGTCTCAATTCCAGGGTCCCAGAAACCCAGAGATTCTATATAAAGACTGTCCTGGCTTTCTCTTGCATTTGGTCTCCTAGCACTGGGAGGTCTGTTGCTCAAGTACTGGCTATAACCAGGGCAACTGGCATGAGGCCATGCAGGGAATGGCTTGTGAATGTAAGAAGAGGGAGGCAGAGGTGTCCCCTGTCATCTTGCCCAACTTCCACACTGATTGGGGCTGCTGTGCCTGCGGATCCAGAAGCAGCAAGTGCCATCTTGAAGGCAGGACCTCCTTTTCAGCCCAGGCTGGCCCCCCGCATGCAGACCCACAGTAAGAAGTTGCAAAAGTAGTAACTGCTTCCAGCAGATGTCCCAGAGGGCCTCTGAAGGTGGAACACCTGCAGCTGTCCTGACCCATCACAGGTTCCACAGTGCTAGTACTATGGGGAGAACATTAGCTGCACGAATGGGTGGATGAGCAGCTGTGTGAATGAGTGGATATTCAACCTACTGAACATCCCTGGGTCCCACTGAAAGCTCAGGCTTGGGTCCTGGTCCAGTGCTCCCAGAATCCACCACACACCTACAGGCTGCTGAACATCATGTACACCCTAAGTGCAGAGAACTTGAAACAAAGCTCATATAGCTACACAAAGTCCAAGCTGAACGGGCCTAAAGAATCATTTGTTTTATCCTCATCTTAGAGCATAAACTGAAACCCATCAGAATAATTTGGAACCAGCGCAGTGCTCTTCATACCAGGACTTACCCAGTAACTTTTTTTTTTTTCACCCCTGTATCCTTAATTAGGTCATTCTACCAACTTTGTAGTGACTGTCCTTTTACCCTCCAAGCGGTCTAAAGACTACTGGATTGCTAAGGGATCGGCTTTGCTGTGCCAGCTGAGTGAGTGACAAGGTACCTCCACCATGCTGAAAAGCACCAGGCCAGACAGCTCTCCGGGTGGCAAAAAGATCGGCATGACTTAAAGGGTAGTAAAAGAGCTTTTATTTCACATATAACCTACAATAAAGCGTTTTTCTTACTGTTTAATGGAAAGCTATGGGCCTACACCCACCTCACCCCAACTGCTAGTCCGTAGCCTGCTGGGGCCAGGACTCAGCACCCCGTAACCCACCAAGCCCCTTGCTCTTCACACGAACGTGCAAGGCCCACATGGCCTGGATGCTGTCGTTTCTAAACCAGTACATTTGGACTCAGAACCCAATAGGTGGAGGCTGATGAAGTAACAGCAACTGGGACCACAAGGTCTGAAACGGTTGCGTGACACCGCGCCACTCGCAAAACTTACCCATCCACCCTGTAATCATCCGCACGTCCATAAGAGACGTATTCACGTTGCATGAATGAAGTGCCGCTCAGAGTACGAGATTCCGCAGATCTGGAATAGTGAGGAGCAGACAAGGGAGCCATGGTCGGCGGGTCCCCTGCATCCAGAACCAGGAGCTTTAAAAGGAGGAGAAGCAGCAGAAAAATAAAGTCAGGACCCAAGGCCAAAGCATGAAGAGATCCAAAGTTGCAGCTAAGTAGAGCCCAGGAGTAAAGCTGAGTACGTAGTGATCGTCCTCAAAGGATGTGGGGAAGAGTTGTTTGTCTGATACATACACACTGGGAGCAAGGAGAATCCACACACACAAAAAAAAATCATTTAATTGTTTTCATATAACTCATTTATATTTTCCTCGACTGCACATCTCCCCACAGTATTGTTGGATACTCTCAGTCATTCCTTGGAAAGAGAAGACTCAACAGTAGCATTGATTCTGAGTCTCCACTCCTGGGTTAGGCCTGGCAAGGCCAGAGCAGAGTGTGGAGTGCAGGAACAGCTGTCCTTCAAATCCTAGGGGTCAGAGTCAAGGTCTGGGTCTTGGTCTGGCTGCTCCCACCTTTACAGGAGGGGTGTTCTCTGGTTGAAAAGCCTGTACCAGCACTCAGAATGCAGGAGTCCAGAGAGACGGGCAAGCACGGCTGGCCGCCATCTGGCTATGTAGGAATGCCCACAGCTCAGTGACAGTATGCCTGTCCAGGACAGTGACCTGGACATGTGGCACCCCAGCACTAGACGGCAAAGAGGAAGGGCAGAGACTCTGGGCATAGCAGGAGCCCCTTTACACTCCAAGACCCCCAAATGCCCAAGCAGCTTCCTTTCACCTCTTCCCTCTGAAGACAGGAGTGGGGATCAATCTATCAATAAGCTCTCTCTACCAAGGCTATCAGAAAAACCAAAGGATAAAGGGCACTTGGACTAGCAGACTGACCAACTCTCCCCTGCTAGTTGGTTTTTGACTCATTGGCATAAGACGGTCCCACTCAGACAACGTCAGACAGGGGCCCTCCTCACTGGCCACACACACAGGTCCACCAGGTCAGAAGGGTGACTAAGAGAGTCGTTGTCTCTCTGCCCTTCCCCACTTCAGGGCTGGTGTGATATCAAGCATCCTGGGTCAAGACAAGTTCACTTGGTGTTTCAACTCAGGTTTAAAGTCCGGAACCCCATGGCCACCTTGAAAGGAAAATGTCCTAGGTTTAAGAAGCACCTACCAGGTCCACCTCTTCCATTATCAGTGAAGGATGGTCAAGGAGCCACTCTAGGTCAGGCACCAGGGGAGACACAGACACTCACAGGAGCTGCCTGTCTCCAGGAACCATCCGGCTGCCGGTTTCTGTTCATTTAAAAAGCCAAACCACAAGCCTTTCCTTGGCTTCCTACTTCCCTCATGTTTAAAGCTTTCACAGTCACCCCTCAGTTGACCCATCCAGACCCCTCACCCGAATCCCCCTTTACTCTCCAGGCTCAAGTCAGAATTAATCTACCTAGGGTTCTTGAATGCAGTGATTTTTTCTCCCACTAGGCTTTCACCCTGTTTGGAACACCTTTCACTCCTTATTCACTTGTTCACTCACTCATTCTTCTGACATTTAAACAAAACCAAACTCATTGCCAGTGAGTCAATTACAGTTCACAGCACCCCTGGGAGACAGAGTACAACTTCCTCATGGGGTTTCAAGGCTGCACACCTCTATGGAAGCAGATGGCCGCACCCTTCTCTCTCAGAGAGGCTGGTGGGTTTGACCTGCCAACCCATTGGTTAGTGGCAGAGCACTTTACCACCACTCACCAAGGCTCCTTATCCAGCAATTACCAAGCACTTAAATGCAAGCAATTCAGAAGCTCTAGCCACTGGCCTCCACTCTGCCAGACTTGTACTCAGTACCAACTAAAACTCACTTCCTCAGGAAGGCCTTTCCTGACTCTCCATCCTAATTTGAGGAACCCCAACACCGACATGGAGCTCTGGTAGCACTGTGGTTATTAATCGGGCTGCAAACCTTAAGGTCACCAGTTCAGGCTGCCCGCACCTTTACAGGAGGGGTTTTTCTGGTTGAAAAACCTGTACCAGCACTCGGAACGCAGGAGAAAGATGAGGCTTTCTGCTCCCATAAAGATTTACAGCCTCGGAAACCCTGTACAGGGTCGCTATGGGTCGGAATCGACTCCACAGCACTTAACAACAACAACACCGGCAGAAACACATTTCCATACACCCTACATGTCCCATGAGGACCCAGCTTCCAGATACATCCCGACTTGAAGGCAGGACCAATGTCTGTCTTATTCACACCATATGCAGAGCACCGCGCACAACAGTGGGCACCTAGGAGGGAATTAATAAGATTCAGGCTGAATTATGTGGATCCTTGGATCCCAGCCTCTCTCGGATTCTTTCAGCAGTCAGTGTCCTGAAAACCCAGACTGGGTCACCATGCTTGGCTCTTCTACCCACTTCTGATCCCCCCCAGAGGTATCTCAGAAATACTGTAGTCACAAACCTCACTGTGAACCATGGCGCTGAATAAGACCATTCCTAAAGAGTTGTTTCCAGCTCTGTAAAGCAGTGGAGGAGATTGAACATCAAGTTACTTCAGTCTTTATTCCAGCCTCACTCAACTGTCACAAGCCCATCCATGCCCCTACGTATGTTCTTGAATCAGAATAAGCTTGCTGTCTTTGCCCTACCTAGGAGCAAACACCTTACATCTGGATGTATCTCCGTCACAGAAAGGGAAAGGCTGCTCCCACCTCTACCAAAGCCATGGATCTCTCCTGTTCTTGGGGCTGCTCCTGGCCTGCCAAGCGCCAGCCCACCTCACATCTCCCCCAGGCAGACCCACAGATCCCTGAACTGATGGAGCTGCATATGCTGCAGCCTCCTCCACTTCTTGGGGAACGTTCACTCCTCCCCTAAGGGCTGGAAGGCACTTGCAGGTGGGGACATTGTGTGGAGGCAATAGTGAATGCACTGTGGTTCCAGCTTCCGGTAATGGAGCTGCTGGGTCCAAAGCAAAGAAGGCCAACAGGGCCATCTGAGACAAGGGCATGCTACTCATCTCTTTGTAAACCAGAATGGAAGAAGGAAATGTTGGTGGAGAGTGACACCGCCTGGTGTCATCTCCACTCTTAACGCTCAAGACTTTAAACAGATAGCAAGAAAGTTCAAGATGAGACCAGAAAAGAATTAACCTGGTTCTTGAAGGCACCTGGAGAACTGATCATGTTGAAGCCTTTATTTTTCCCTTATATAATCACACCCTAAACCCCCCAAATCCACTGCCACCCAACTCATAGTGACCCTATATAACAGAGTAGAACTGCCCCACAGAGTTTCCAAGTTTATAATCCTTATGGAAGCAAACTGCTACATCTTTATGCCAAAGGGTTCAAACAGCTTGCCTTTTAGTAGCTGAGACTTTAACCAGTGAGCCACCAACTGCAGTATACTCTCTCCTAGTCCCCCAGCCTCCAAACCAGTCAAACCCACTGCCATCGAGCCGATACTGACTCAGAGTAACCTACATAGGATTTCCAAGGCTGTTTAAGGAGCTCTGGTAGCGTAGTGGTTACGAATCAGGCTGCGGTTCGAAACTACCAGCCGCTCCGCAGAAGAAAAATGAGGTTTTCTACTCCTGTAAAGATTTACACCCTTGGAAACCCTGTACAGGGTCGCTATGGGTCGGAACCTATTCAACGGCACTTAACAACAACAACAAATCTTTATTTGAGCAGAAAGCCTCATCTTTTGGGGTCTGAACCACCAACCTTGCAGTTAGCCCAGTGCTTATCCTACAGCCAGCCTAGAGAGGTAAATACAAAGGATTTGGAGTTGTTTGTTTTTTAACCCCCTATAAGTACAGGGTCGCTATGGGTCGGACCCGACTCGACGGCACTTAACAACAACAAACAACATAAGTACTGTGCGCGTAGTGGTTACGAATCGGGCTGCGAACCTTAAAGTCAGCGGTTCGAAACTACCAGCCACTCCGCGGGAGAAAGATGAGGCTTTCTACTCCCGTAAAGATTTACACCCTCGGAAACCCTGTACAGGGTCGCTATGGGTCGGAACCGACTTGACGGCACTTAACAACAACAATAAGTACTGCCCTTCCCTAGCAATGGGCCACGTTTGTCAGGAGGAAGTCACTGAAGGGTGGGGTATTTTTAACTGCAAACCAAACCCATTGCCATCCATCCAGTTGATTCTGACTCAAAGAGGAGAATTTCTGAGGCTGTAAATCTTTACAGGAGCAGAAAGCCTCATCTTTCTCCAGCAAAGTGGCTGGTGGGTTTGAACTGCCAACCTTGGGGTTAGCAGTCTAGTGCTTATCCTACAGAGCCACCAAGGTACAATATGGTTAAATGCTTAGAAGAGTTCTGTTGTGTACTATCAAGTAGATGCTAATTCATAGCAACCCTAAGGACAGAGTAGTCAACTGCCTCACAGGGTTTCATCGGGAGGCCCGATGTGAATGTAACCTCAAGGTTGGCGGTTCGCCCTCTAACCACTCCTAGATACTCTATACAGAGTTACTATGAGTCAGGACCAACTCAAGGGCACTTAACAACTATCTTTACAAGAGCAGATCGCCAGGAATTTGCCGCCACGCAATCATTGATGGATTTGAACTGCCAACCTTTTGGTTAGCATCCAAGTGCTTAACCACTGCACCACTAGGGGCCCTTAGAACCGTTATGAGTTACCCTTACCCCTGTTAATACCCTGTTAATACCTCCTGTTGTCCCAGGTGAAGGACTGTCAGTGTTTACATGGTTAGCTTCTTCCCTCACCTGAGGTCTGGCCTTAAACCATTTTCCCCAAAGGAAAGGTATGTTTTTCACAACTGGTGCAAAATATACACTTATTTCTTGTTATTCCTTAAACAAGACTTTGGCATTAAACACCTACTCCAGTAAATAAGTAGGCCACTGTTGTTGTTAAGTGTCGTCAAGTTGGTTTCCACTCATAGTGACCCTGTTTAGGGTTTCCAAGGAGCAGCCGGTGAATTTGAACTGCCAACCTTATGGTTTGCAATACAGTGCTGATCCACAGCGCCATACCAGAAGTCCAATAGAAAGCCCAAATTTCTCTCTACAGCAGATCTTTTGCCAAGGAACCTGGGGTGTGAGTGGGGGGAAGAATTCCAGACACTAGCAGTCATACCCATTGTCTCCTGCTAAAGGCCGTAAGAGGTCTGAAGCTCCCATCTGCCTAAGGAAGAGGATCCGTCAATGTGCCATGCTCCCAGCTTCCCTCCTCCAAAGATATCACTGCAGCAGACCAGCAGACATAAGACTTCACCTGTCCTCACAAGTTCAGCCTTGAGGAGCCACCCACCTGTACAAATCAAGTCTGATCTGACCACAGTCTAACAGGCAACCTGAAAGGACAGTTACCACTCATGGCCCTGTGTGAAAAGAAAAAAAAAAAAAGATACAGACCCATCTATAGGTCTTTATCTTTTTTGTTTACACGATCGATATAGGGCAAAAGCGATAAAAGACAGGCATTTCTCAAATGACAAAGGAAACAAAAATACTTCTACTCAACCCTGTATGTGAGGCTAGGAATTCCAGAAATGGTCCTAACTAGAAGGCCCCTAGAGGACAGGGCTACCTCCACAGCCCAGCACAATGTGTGGCACTGAACCATGATACTACCAACCAAGAAACTGAAGCCCAAGCAGCAGAAGTGCCCAGCCTAAACTCTCCAAGACTCCAGTGGCCTTCTAGGGGATTCAAGAGCAAATGGTCAGCTAGGCCTCATGCCCAGGCACTAATGAGACTTCAGCTGCAGAGACTACATCCATGTCATTTTTCGCTCCATACGACCTAAACAGTAGACCCTCAAGAAATGTCTGTTGCTTTAACTTAGCAAGGAATATGGTCGCAAACTCACTACATCTGGGCTGTATGGCTTCAAGCCCGTGTAACCTCAGTGAGACAAATCACAGCTTTGGTCGTTTAATTCACAGTAGGCACATTAAGATCTCAGCCCAGTTACTCCCGGGACACAGGACTTGAGGGTCAAGATAATAGCCCTTTGGGCAGGGGTATGGCTGGGCATTGGGGGATGGAGGTCCTGAAGAAATTTGCCTTACCCTTCCTGATTTACATCTGTCTCAAATTTCTAAGCTGACAGATCCTGAGGCATCCTAGCCACTTTACAGTTGAAGAAACTGAAGGCCAATACAATGAACTGACTTGTCCAAAGTGAGGACTCCATTTTTAACTATCTCTGTGGAGACACTTTTGGTTGTAAAGCTAGTCCATTCTGACTGCAGAAAACATGGAGAATATAAATTATCATCACTGTTGTCTCCAAAGAGAGATCCTACAGACAAAGGTTCACATGGGCTCAGGCGCAAGCTTCAGAGTCCCTAACACGGTGGGCATACACAGAAAACTCCAGCTGCTGAATCCACCCCAATCCATCCCAATGCTTATGGGCTGGCCTGTGTGTCCACCTCAGGTTGAGGTCTGAGGTTACCACATTATTGGTTCATCCTAATTCCAGTGCTTAGCTAAACTTCTGGTTACACATGAAGACCTGTGACACTTTGGTGCCAATAAACTACTTTTTACTGTCCACTACCTGAATTTTGGAGTCCTGGTGTGGTGCCATAGGCTAAGCACACGACCTCAAGGTTGGTTTGAACCATAAGATCAACAGTTCAAACTCACCAGCAGCCACTCCTCAGAAACCCTTTACAGAATCGCTGTGAGTCAGAACCAACTCAATGACACTTAACAACAACAACAACCTGCATTTTACAAGAAAGGGACACACTGATTGATGTGGCTTCTCTCCTGGACACATACCCACAGGAAGGCATGTGGTATCTAAGAAAGAGGTCAGGCTTAGAGTCCTGGACAAGTGAATTAACCTTTCTGAGCATTTGCTGCTTTAGTATAACTCACCTATCTCACCTGGTTGCTGTGAGGATTAAATAAAACATGAAATCAACAACATGCTTCAGTGTCGAGCATTCGTGGGCATCTCCCAGATACAAGTGGGCAGTGTAACAGCTCCCAAAGATGTCTGTGTCCTAATCCCCAGAACTCACAACTACATTACTTTCTATGGTAAGAAGAACTTTGCAGCTGTGATTAAGTGAAATACCTTAATATAGGGAGATTGTCCTGGGCATCAGGGTGGGCTCAGCTGAATCACATGGGTCCTTTAACCCTTTCAAGATCGAATTATTTTTTGCTTTGCATTTTGTCATTGTTAAAACTATGTGTTTTCAGTATGGAGGACACTTTGAATGAAATGCATTTTTTTTTCTCTAAGGTAGTATGGATCTTGATACAATTAATGGGACACATAAGTCCCAAGGGCCTCTTGTGCTAGAACTGGTGGGATGAGGCCCATTTCTTCAGATTCATGTAGTTATACAGGCCCACCAGATGGCAGCATGCACTAACAGTAGGATAGGAGCTTCCTGCTAAATCCCAGAGGCGGACAATGTAGGTGGGCACAATGTGTTCTTAGGATCAGAAAAGGATTAAATTGGAAAATCTTTCCCAGCTGTGGTCAGAGGGAGTATGTCTATGGAAGAATGGCCAGAGAACTGCAACATGGCTAGTTTTCAAGAAGAGGAGTCCACAAGCCAAAGAAAGTGGACAGTTTCTGACAGCTAGAAAACTCAAGGATAACAGATTTCCCCCTAGACCCTCCTAAAGGAACCACAGTCATGTTGATAACTTTATCTTATCCTTATGAGGCCCGAGATAGACTTCTGATCTACAGAATTGTAAGATATTAAGTCTGCGTTGTTTTAAACCACTGAGTTTGTGGTTAATTGTTCTGGTAGGAATAGAAAACTAATATAGTGTCCATTATCCCAGAGGTGGTATGAGGGACTGGTTGAACAGTCTACACATCAGCCCAGTAGGAAACCCCACTTCCTCTTCTCTATCCAAGGAAGGGCAACTTCACAGCCAGGAAAATAGTTGGAAGGTAGTGACTGCCAACCTCCTCTCTACCCACCAAACACACACACCCCTGCCTGTCCTCTTAAGACAGGCCTACTCCAAGACTTGGTGCTATACTTGGAGCTGGGCTTGGGCACAGAGTAAGCTCAGTCCCCATTCACACCAGCCTGCCCCAAGCTCAAGGTCCATAGTGTCAGAAGCAGCCTTCAAGGTTTCCATAGCCACCATTAGAAAGGATGCAGTATCTCCAAAACCACTGCCTTTGTCCTCCTCACCAACCAGCTCACTGTGCCATCTCCTTTAGCCCTCTGTCCCTTCTCCCTGGACAGGAGCTCCTCCAGAGACCTCATCCTCCCTCATGGCTCCAACTAAGAGGAATGTAGGCTAGTTCACCACCTAAAAACTTTAAGACACCCATTTCTCACTGGCTGAAATAAATAAGTGTACAGGGAGAGACATACAATGGTATTTACACATCATTGAAGCCCAGCTGAGCATCTATTATGTGCCAGATATCAGAATAAGTACTGCCAGGCATCCAAGCCTGACTAGGATACAGCACCTGACCTGAAGGCTCTAATGAAAGAAAGCTCTCTTCCTCAAGGTCACTGCTAAAATACAAGCTAAATTCCTTGGGACCATGCAAGAGGATGAACCCAGGTGGGAATAATCAGACCTCACAGATTCTGATAGAAAGAACCTGAGGGTGATTGAGTAGTCAAACCATTGATAGGGAACTGCATGAACAAAGATAATAACCCTGAGAAGCAGAAAATCAACAAGAAAGACTAGAAAGAAAAGATTTTAGTGAGAGGAGTTTGAATTTGCAGTTATGGATTGCTTTATGTTCCCCATATTGAAATCCTAAACCCTGGTGCTTGTGAATGCTACCTTACTCGGAAATGGCATCTTTGCAGACATAATTAGGTACATTCACAAAAGCTCCTTTTGGAGTAGGGTGAGCTCCCATATAAGGTATCCTTACAAGAGAAGAACAAGAGGCACAGAGACAGGGTCACATAGGGAGCTCACCTTGAGAACTCCAGGCAGAGACTGGAGTGATGCATCTCAACCCAAGGAACGCCAAGGACAGCCAGGTATACCAGAAGCCAGGAGAAGCATGAAACAACTTCTCACTCAGAGCCCTTAGAAGTGACTCCAAGTTTGGATTTCTAACCTCCAATCTGTGAGAGAATAAATTTCTGTTACTTTAAGTCACTCACTGTGGGAATTTGTTACCGCAACACTAGGAAACCAGAGAAATTCATATCCTGACTAATTAAATGTGTGTGACTTTTCAGTTTCTTCCCCCAGTAAATAATCTACCTCACAGGATGGATCTGAGGACTAACAAGGTCTAACAGTGACAGCCTGCTTACCACTCCCACCTGACTGTTGTTGTCGTTAAGTGCCCATGAAATGACCCTCAGTAAGAAAAACAATCAGAATCTCTACAGCACTCAGGACCACCAAACATACCCCAAAAATATACACACCCCAGCACAGAGAATAACCCTGCGAACCCCTGCCCATCTCTCCAGCTCAGGACAGTCCCAGGGAGTTTCTGCAATGGAGCCTCACAATAGTCCTGCAAGGACAGCGCTAGCAGTGGTGTGTCAGGGATGAGGACACTGAGAACCAGAGCAGTGTAGTGAGTTGCCCAAACTCACACAGCTAAGGAGAGCTCCTAGACACCAAATCCCTACACATCTTCTGCCTCCAAATCCAGTCCTTATTATAGTATCCACTAAGGGCTGTGCCCGCCTGTTCCATCTCACATATGATTAAGTTGTTAAGTGCCATCAAGTAGGTTCTGACTCGGAGAATCCCTGTATAGGGTTTCCAAGAATTGGCTGATGGGTTTGAATTGCCAACCTTGCTACTAGTAGCCCAGTGCTTATCCTACAGCGGAACAATACACTAAAAACTTCAATCTAGCAGAAACCACCATAGCCAGAAACCACCCTTGAACTTTATTTCACTTTTTTCCTTCTTAGTAAAAAGCAGCAAATATCAAGCAGATAAGCGGCTGTTGGAATCCTGAACTACTTTTTTAAAGGCCCGGGGGAAATCTCAGGACTCCGCCCAAGCCCTACAACTTGTTTTCATGTCAGCCCTTCATAATGCTGGAACTTCAGAATTGACACAGGTTTGAGCTCTCTGAAGAAGAAATTGGTGATCATGTCCCAGAATGCTTTAGTTGGCAGAATAGGAAGTAAAGCTGAGTGTAAGATTTTCAACGTAAGCACTGAACAGAAGTCATCCAGAAAATCCTCTTACTCCAGAGCTACTCCACCCCCATGTGCTTAGGAATTCAACTGACTCGGAGCTTCCCCAAACAACTTACCACAGGACCATGGGGTCACAATGTCACTTTCTGTGATTGTTGGTAGCACTTTAATGTCCTAACTGGCTAATTAAATTTATGGAAAGGCAGTCTTCCATCTTTTAATCCAGCAAGTTTATAAGGACAGTTACTATCTCCACTTTAAAGTGGAAACCAGCTAAGAGGGGTTAAAGACAGCACACCCTAAGACCGGGCACAGGTAGTCAGACTCCAAAATCCATACTATTTTGATGACTGAGCACTCAATAAATGAAGTGCACCTGTACTGCAAGACCAGGATTCCTGGGGTTTGGTGAGTCAAGCACTGTGCTGCTAACAGAAAGATTGGCAGTTCAAACCCACAGGTACTCTTTGAGAAAGTGATGAGGCAGTCTATTTATATAAAGAGTGACAGTAAAGCCTCAGAAACCCTATGGAGCTGTTCTACTCTGTTCTACAGGACCGTTCTGAGTTGGAATCCACTCACCGGTAGTAGGGGGGTGGGGGTGGGGGGACGGGGACTGCAGGACAGGCCCAACCCAGAGACAACTGAATAACTGACTCATGTCCTGACTCCACAGTTATAAGATGCCCAGTGAACCTGGAGCAGCTTTTGAGAGCCTAGGGAGGCTGAGGAGGTGTCTGTGGTAGAGGGTGTCAGGCTCAGCTCCTGCCTGGGATCTACTACACCACAGTGTCTGAGACCCGAGAAGGATAAGAGGCAACTGACTCAGATGAACCAGAACTGATCAGGACCCAGAAGAGCTGCAGTGCAGAGCTGCAGCAAACTCATGTGTAGACTCTGAAGTGGGAGAGAACAGGGCCCTCCATCTCCCAGCTCATACCAAGAACACTTGGTAGGGAGTAATCTCTAAGACAAATAGCCAATACTGAGCAATGTCAGGTGCTGAGCACTATTCAGCAGTTTACACTCCATTTAATTAAGCATTGGACTATTAACCGCAAGGTCGGTGGTTCAAACCCACCAGCCACACCTCAGAAACCCTATACAGGGTCACTATGACTTGGAACTCACTCAACAACACTTAACAACAATAACAATAACCCTTTACATTTTCTTCACACTGGACTGCACCTCAGTGTGAAGAAAAGAAAACTTCTCACAACTGGACCAATAAATCACATCATGGTAAAAGGAGAAAAGATGGAAATTGTCAAAGACTTCAATTTGCTTGGGTCCACAATCAGCATTCATGGAATCAGCATTCAGGAACTCAAACAACATATTGTATTATGTAAATCTACTTCAAAAGACCACTTTAAAGTGTTCAAGAGCAAAGATAGCAGTTTAAGAACTAAGGTGTGCCTGATCCAAGTTGTAGTATTTTCAATAGCCCCATGTAAAGGAGCTCTGGTAGCGTAGTGGTTACAAATCGGGCTGCGAGCCGCAAGGTCAGCAGTTCGAAACTACCAGCTGTTCCGCGGGAGAAAGATGAGGCGTTCTGCTCCCGTAAAGATTTACAGCCTCAAAAACCCTGTA
>NW_006408611.1:10838953-10842703 GCF_000296735.1 Chrysochloris asiatica
CTCCTTAGAAGCCAGGATGGCGAGACTTTGCCTCTCATACTTTGGACATATTGTCAGGAGGAACCAGTCCCTGGAGAAGGACATCACGCTTGAGATAATGGGGGGTCAGCAAATAAGAAGAAGACCCCAACAAGATGTGTTGAGACAGTGGCAGCAACAATGGGCTCAAACACAGGAATTGCGACGGTGGTGTAAAACTGGGCAGTGTTTCGTTCTATTGTACACAGGGTTGCTAGGAGTTGGAACCAATTGGACAGCATCTAACAACAGCAATATCCTTATAATGTGTGTACCTTCATATTCCCTCTTTACAGGTGGAGAAAATGAAGTGCAGGAAGATTAAGCAACTTGAAAATCAAACCCAAGTGGTCTGACTCCAAGGTCCAATATTTGTTGAGTGCATGAACAGCCGCTCTTAATAATGCTTAGTAATGCTCTAGAACCAAGCTTTTCTGTTGCAATGGAAAATCCTACATATATACCACATGCAAACACTATAAAAGGAAGCAGGCAAGGTCAGAAAGAGAGAATCTTTTTAAATTTTTAAAAACTGTTTGATTTATGGTTTTCCTTTTTTAACAAGCTGAGGTTGGATACAAAGCCAATTCCAACTCATTGCTGGATCTACGGATGACTTCCAAAGAGGCGGTGTCGGAGCTGCCTGTAGGAATACAGCATTCGCCCATCCATTATTGCCTTTACTTGAAAAGGTTTGAGAGGAACACAGAATCCTGGCATTAGCTGAAAATATAGAAAGGTAAAGTTCTTCTACCAAGAGAAAGTAAACTGGAATCTAACCTACATTTATGCCTGCTATCTAACAGAAGGTGTCAAACACATAAAAAGTTTAAGGTACATAAAAACAATAGACAAAAATTTAAGTTGTTTCATTTTCTCTTGTGAAAGAAACTTAAGCAGGAGTTCAGCTTGGTTGAGGTTTGTGAAATAGTCATGTTGTTAGATGCCTTTCGGTTGGGTCAGACGCATAGCAACCCTCGGACAACAGAAGGAAATACTGCCGTGTCCTGCGCCATCCTCAAACCTGTTGTTACGCTTGAGCCTGTTGCTGCTGCCACTGAGCCAGTCCATCTCATTGGGGGTTTTCCTCTTTTCTCCTCCTCTAACTCATGTACCTTATCACTTATGGAAGCAAAGAGAGATGACTGATATTCATGCTGCTCTGCATCAGACATTACTGAGCATGTTCTATATTCCAGCCGCAGGAAAACAGACTGTTCCTGGTCCCCACCCAAACGTACACACAGGACAGACAAATAAATACCCTGCTATAGAATGACTCTGTAAAGGAAGTAAGCTCAAAGGGCCTGGGAACACTGAGGAGGGAGTAACTCTAAGAACTGTAACAAGACTTTCCAGAGAAGGAGACAGGTGAGCAGGATACTGATGGATACAGGTGAACTGACCTGGTGCTAATAAGGGAGTTTCCAACTATGAAAAGGCATGCAATTGTGATCTCTGGGAAAACAGGGTTAAAGGAGTGGAAGTCCTGGGTATGCCCCTGCTGGTTAATGCACTGGACTGCGAATCAACTTAAACCCTCAAGGTCGGCAGTTCAATCTCACCAGTTGCTCCTTGGAAACCCTACATAGGGTTGCTATGGGTCAGAACTGATTCGATGGCACTTAACAACAACAACCACACAATAATCTTTTTGTAGAAAAAGCAAAGGCAGCCCCATCTGAACTCTACGCTTCTTAGTGGACTCAATCAAGGACAAAGCTACTGTGGTCTCAGAAGCCACAATTAAGCCCCAGAGGCCTATGACAACATCTCAAATAGAAAGCCAGTGAGCATCCCATAGTTCATGGTTCAGTTTCAATAGCCTCCGGTCACGAAAGAGACATATCCTGGGTCAGAAGGGACTTGGAAAGTTCTTTCCAACAGCTGGAGCCTGCCTCTGTGTTTGATGTTCCTTGACAACCACTGTCTTCCCACCTCAGCCCTCATTCAGGGTCTTCACAAAAGGAAGTTGAGAAGTTTGGCAAAACCATTTCCTCTGTTACTGTAGCCTGGACCAGGATCTAATTAGAAACAAATGGCAGGACAAGCATAGAGCTGAGGTTTATAAATGGGGGAAAGGGACGGAGGCTAAACCACTAGCAAAGTAACCCAGCAAACCAGGAGCCAAAAGTTAGTGTGAACAGACTTAATATCCACACCTAAGTAGGAAATGAAGTTCAATATTATCAGCCAAAACAAAGCCAAGGGCAGAATGTGGAACAGACCATTAATTTCTCATATGCAAGTTTAGGCTGAAGCTGATGAAAATAAAAACAAGTCCACAAGAGCCAAAATATGACCTTGGAGTATATCCCACCTGAAGTATGCCTTAGACACTAATTACCAAAGAGTTTTAGGATGACATCAAGAACATTATACATGAAGAAAGCAAAAGTCATTTAAAAAAAACAAAAAAAGACCAAAGTGGATCCCAGAAGAGACTCTGAAACTTGCTCTTGAGCTTAGAGAAACTAAAGCAACTGGGAGAAATGATGAATTAAAAGACCTGAATAGAAAGTTCTAAGGACAGTTCAAGAAAACAGAGTCAAATATTATCATGAAATGTGCCAAGACCTGAAGTTGGAAAACCAAATAGGAAGAATACACTCAACATTGATGCATGTGAATTAGAGTGCTGGTTAAAAAAAAAAAACATTGAAAGTACCATGGACTACCAGAATAAAACGCAAATCTTAGAAGTACAGCCAAAATGAAGTGAAGATGGCAAGACTTCATTTCTCATATTTTGGACAATATTATTAGGAGGGCCCAGTTCCTGGAGAAGGGCATCATGCTTTGAAAAGCAGAGAGACACTGAAAACAGGAAGATCCCAACAGGATGGTCTGACACAATGGCAGCAACAATGGGCTCAAACATAACAATTGTTGAGGATGGGGCAGAACTGGGCAGTGTTTCCTTCTTTTGTGCATAGGGTCACTGTGATCCGGAAGCAACGCTATTGCCTCTAACAAGAAAGTAGGAAAAGAGACCTCAATCTTTTGCCATTCATCTTAGGGTATTAAGAAAGAGTGTGATGCTGGATAGGGTAGAAGTGCAGTGAGGATCTCTGTCAGCAATAACACAGAATACCAGATGAAGCAGGTTTAGGGGACAGTTCCAAAACTCTGAACCACATATATAGGAATATCTTAAAATTTTAAAGGCTTATAGCCAGTGAAATTTGTAGCGGAAGCAAAAAATCTCGTACTTTCAAACCCGCTTGGGTCAGCGACCCAGAGCCACCATCTTGGGCAAGATCAAGTGGGGGAAGGATCACAGCTGCCACAGATTGATGTCTGTCGGAACCTTGGAGATAAAAGGTGTGGACATTCCTTTTTTTTGTATCTGTTCATTGGCCTCTCACTGTCTGTGTACCTCCATTCTGGTAACTAGAGGGGGTGCCTGAGAGAGTGGACGCCCTCCACCCCCAGAAGGTTCTACTATACATGCGCACAGATCTTCTCAAAATTAAAGGGTCAGGTTCCACTTAAAACCAAATGACAGCACAAAACAGCCACAGCCAACCCTGAACTGTTTATCACTAGGAAAAAGGCCAGAACGGAGGTTGTGGAGAGGGGGAGAAAGACTAAAAATGAAATAGGCTGAAAATTAAATCCTGAGTTACATCATAACAACCAACAGTGGCATCTTGAAATTTCTCAGACGACCTTAAAGGCAAGAAGTTGAAAGAGGATATTAAAGTCATATTCATATTAGGCTACAGATTT
>NW_006408611.1:10847188-10853509 GCF_000296735.1 Chrysochloris asiatica
CCCAGGAGCCATCAAGGCAAGTGGTCGGGTCCCCTCAGGGCAAACCACCTTCCAAGACTAAGACTGAAGGGGACCACACTGGTCACTGACAAGGTGAAGTGGGGGGAAAATAGCAATGAAGTTGTGAGCTAAGTCCGACCATGTTCAATAGACCCCTGTGAACCCGGGTTGAGACCTGGTTGGCCAGCAGTATGGCAAGACCTGGGGACTCCTGGGCCCAGAGACAGTAACATGGCCACAGAGTACTAGAGCAAAGAGTGAAGTGTCTAGCTGATATGAAGTGAGAGGTGATGCACAAGAAACCCATACTGGCAGATAGTGCCCACTTGACCTGTCTTCAATAACTGGATGATCAGAACTTGACTAGAAGAATAAAGAAGAGGAAAAAAAGAGTAATCTGATAAAATTTGATGAACTTGACCTATATTTATGGATGTAGTAGCTCAAAAGAGGGAACAAAACTTTACATCAAGGATCATTCCCATCTCCTCGGTAGGCAGGGTTGACAGAGATGGGCAACTTAGACATTGCCTACCCAAAATGGGAGGGATACAAAGGCAAGAAGTGACTGGTTTACAAGCTTTCAAGAGGGAGCCTACATCCAGAGGGTGCAGAGGAAGGTAGACTCTCCACTGAGTGGTTTCAAATCTGTCTAGACAGGGCTGATGAAAGGAGATGGGGATAAGACTCTTGTGGTACAACAGTGAATAATTACTATCAGGACGGACTGTGAGGGTTGGAAATGTAAAGGTAGATGTTTTGTAGCAAAAGGAGGGACTGGTTTATTTTGCAGTACGGGAGCCTAGGTCCCTGGGACCATCAAGGGAGAGGAGCAGAGTGTCCAGCACCCGACCCAAAGAAGCAGTGGTGCCAGAGATGGAGACAGAGATGATGATGTGGAGAGATGGAGTGGCTGGGGACTCTGGGCTCAGGGAGGGAGAGGGGCTGTGTGCTGATGACCTGGGGGGCAGGCTTTGGTTGTTTGATGATGCATGGAGGGGATTGTAATGCTTGCAATGAAACAAAATACGATAGGATGAATGTAAATCTAATGTTCTCCCATGTAAACTATCACATAATTCATAATAAAAATAAATAATAAATAAAAACCACACAGCCAAGGGGGTTGAGGAAAAGAAATAAGAAGTGCATACAATTTACAAATGATTACAGTTTCCACTTAGCACCTCTAAGGTGTTAAGTATTTCTCATCTTTACATTCTATCTCCAGATCCCCATGATAAAAATTGCCTGAGCTCTCCCTTTTTATCTTAGCTTTACAATAAAAAGTTTGATAAACACACAGATTTTTACATTTTAAACTGCCAAGGCTGAAGTCGGAGCAATTTCGCAGCTCAATTGAGGGCTCAGAAGGCATATGTTAAAATGAATTCGGGTGGTGAGAAACCACAGGCAGATAATTTACTGGCCCTGAGCACTCATGACACACAAAGCTATCAGCGGCTATGAGGCTTTCCGTTCGTTTTTTCAGCGCTGCCTCAATATGATGACTTGTGCCTTGAGAAACATCCTAGCCTACTGTCACAAAAGCACCCATTACATCTTTGGATGCCTTCCTGAGGCTGGTCCTTCAAACAGCTCAGAACAAATGCAGATCCTGCAGTCCCAGGTGCATGAACACCTGGCAAAACCTTGCTGCAGGACACGCTACTTTCATTTCAAAGGGTCCATCATCCTTCCTTCTGCTCTCCCCCCACCACACACACACACAAAAGCAAACACTGCTGTGAGTCAATTCTAACACATAATGACCCTATTTACCCACCCAGCACCCCTGAAAATAAAAAAACGTTTAAGAGGTCAACCTAGTCTGGCAGGAATGGGAAGCAAAGGCCCATTCCCCTGGATTGGTGGCCTGCGCGCGCCAGCGTGAGCACCTTCCATCCGCGAACCTTCCAAACGCACAGACTGTAAGCCACCCAGTGTGACAGAGCCACAGACTGTAATGGAGGGTCTCTGCGGAGCCCTGCTTCACACCGCCATCACCCCTACCAGCTTTGTCAGAGAAAGCCCTCTGGGGAGACAGGCTAGACACCAAGGACAGAGTGCAATCCACAATCCAAATGTGGAATTTACAGAAGATGGAAACCACTCACACACACTGCATTTGTTTTCACAGGTAAAACTTTTCAATAAGCAAGATAGAGTCTAATCCCGCATTTTATTTTTTAATAACAGCTTTGCTGCTATTGCTAAATGCCATCGAGTCTGTTGCAACTCATAGCGACCCTGTAGAGGGTTTCCAAGGCCTTAAATCTTTGCAGGAGTAGAAGGCCTTATTGCTCTCCTACAGAGTCACTGGTTGCTGTCCATTGCTAATCCTACAGAGCTACTAGGGCTCCAACCATTTCATTTGATTATCATTCATATATCAAAAAATTCATCCTTTTAAAGAATACAACTCAGTGATTTCCTAGTATAGTCACAAAGTATATCCATATCCATCACTACTATCTGATTATCTAACATTTTCATAACTCCAATAAGAAATTCATTGTCATCAGTAGTCATGAAGTGTTTGGTTGTACACATAGACCAAAAGGTAGTTACTGCAACAGAACAAGGAGATACTGTGTGGTTTAAAATCAGGAAAAGTATGTGCCAAGGATGTATCCTTTTATTATACGCATCTCTCCTGAGGTGGTGATTGTTGCTCTTATGTGTCGTGGAGTTGGTTCCGACTCATAGCAACCCTGTAGAGGGTTTCCAAAGCTGTAAATCTTTACAGGAACAGAAAGTCTCATTTTTCTCCCACAAAACAGCTGGTAGTTTCAAACTGCTGAACTTGCAGTTCACAGCCCGATTCATAACCACTACGCTACCAGAGCTCCTGAGGTGTTAGTGTGGCATTAATAAAATGGGGAATCTACATCAAAATAAAAATAAAGAAAAAACTAAGGGCAGCGTAGATATTAATGAAGCTGGTTCATTTGAGCAGCAAATCTAGCCTCGATGAATAAGATGTCATCAAGAGAAAGGTGAAAAGTGATACACCATTTTTTTTTTTAGTCTCTGCCTGCTATTTTTTCAAACTGTAATAGCATTCTTTATAACCAAAGGGAAAAAATATTAAGTGAAATACACTGAAAGAACTCAGGTTATTTAAAAACAGTTCTTCCGTTCTATTTAAATGGTTCTGTTTGATACAAATAAAGAGACTATTTATTTGTATAATATAGCTGTAATTTTCATTCACTTGATTAACACCTTTTTATAAAAATAATTTTTAGATAAAGTTACATGTTTGAGATGTGTAATTGTGCTTCTACTATAAAATACATGAGCTATCTATAAACATTTGACTGACAAATCCTAGTAATTAACATTTTTATTATTTTTCCATTTCTTTCTTCTCTCCATTTCCTTCTTCTCTTCCTCCAACATCCCTTGCCTTCCTGGTAAATATGTCAACTGATTTGAGTCACACATTAGCCAGTATCAATTTTTTACCTAGTAAAAGTGCAGTGATGTCTCAATTGTTGACAATCAGTGGGGTTCTTGCACCTCAGAGACTTTGGGTAAGGCTGACACTCTGTGTTTCTTCCCACCCCATAGACTGCTGGTCTCCTAAACCTCCCTCTTCCTCCACCTTCTCCCGACACATGGTCTCTTCTCTATCCAGGGACTTAACAACTTTAACCACTACCTTAGTCAAATGTAGAATAGGACAACTACTCTACCTGTGCCTCTTGTTTCCAGAAGTCTCTCAAAGACCCTTTGAAAGTTCTCACACTCTGTAATCTAGCTATCAATTTCCATTTTATGATAACAGATCTGTTTTTATTGCCTTAAAATGGTATGCTTTCATTTTAAAATCAAAAGCCTGTATCTTCTACTGTGTCATCTTTTTTTTTAGAAATTGTGTCACTTATGAAAGATCCTCTGATCAATCTCCCAAGATCTCCTCTCATTAGTAAACCAGTCCCTTTGTACCAGCCTCTCCCCACAGGTGACCCAGGTGACCCAGGGCAGCATCCCGCTCTTGGCTCTATATATTAACCATCACTGTCAGCCTGACATGAAAGCCCTGGCCAGCCAGGCCCTCATCCCAGATATCCCAATATCTCACATCTGAAAGAAGCAGAACAGAATGCTCCATCGGTCTTACCATTTGCCCATAAAACTTCCAGATCCCTCCTTCACGTTAGCTTTCATTTGCTGCCTCAAACTGCAGTTTCTCAGATCTTCATCTGTCTCCACGTTCCCCCAACCTCACAAAGAATGTTCACAAGAATTATTCCCACCAAGAACTCTACTCTTCCTTCTTTTACGTAGTTCTTTTATTCCCTTTCTCCTTGCTTGTTTTGCCTTACTTTTATTTCCTCCCACTCTGACTCCTGGTGACCTCAGGAGTGCCATCATGTTCACATGTTCCTAGAAGCCACTGAAAGCTGCAGTCCAAGTGTTTCTCCATCATTTCTCAGAGTCAGCCGGGAGGTTATCACACTCACATCACATACCCCTTCTGAAGGCTGGCTCGTGCTGCCTGCTCTCTGAACCATGAGGTCTGCTGCTGAAGCCTCTGAAGCTTCATCCTTCGGCTGGGATCCTAGAATCATTCAACCCTCATGATTTCCCCTCTCAGTCCTTAAAAGAGTCATGTTGAAAAACGCCTCCAGCAGCTGCAGAATCTCATTCAACAACACCTAAGTTATCCCAATTTTATTTGTAAAGATCCTCATGACCTCAATCTTTTGTATCCACTTGCAGGTATCAGCAAGTACTGTCTTAATTCTTTTACTTAAATCAGAGGTGGGAAACATCCGGCCTGCAAAATCTTTTGGTCTGGCCCTGCTAAAGCAAATGTAGTTTCCACCATCACATTGTTGTTGTTAAGTGCCATCAAGTCTATTCCAACCCATAGCGACCCTGTATAGGGTTTCCAAGGAGTAGCTGCTGAGCTTGAACCACCGACCTTGCAGTTCGAACTGACTTTGCAATCCAGTTCATTAACCCATAGCACCACCCAGGACTCCTATGTAAAGATATTGTTGTTAAGTGCCATCGAGTCCATTCCAACCCATAGCGGCCCTGTATAGGACTTCCAAGGAGAAGCTGGTGAGCCTGAACCACTGACCTTGCAGTTCAAACAACTTTGCAGTCTGACACATTAGCCCACAGTGACACACCAGGCCTCCATGTAAGATAGTGCTTCTGAAAAAGGAAACATGCAGCCATGGATTGTGTCTAAAGAAAAGGAGGACAACTAGTTGCTACTGAGTCATCTCCAACTCATGGCGATCCCAAGAGTGTCAGAGTAGAGCTGTTATGCTCCATGGGGTTTTCAATGGCTGGTTTTTCAAAAGGAGATCAC
Organism: Chrysochloris asiatica; assembly: GCF_000296735.1. Lineage (NCBI taxonomy): Eukaryota > Metazoa > Chordata > Mammalia > Afrosoricida > Chrysochloridae > Chrysochloris > Chrysochloris asiatica. Next base: position 10,852,524 of record NW_006408611.1, read on the forward strand.
CAAGACTTCCCTCAAAGCAAATTCTGGATGAACTTGAATCTCAAATTTTGGGGGTAGCAGTCCAATACATTAGCTGTTCACAATACTCAGGGGCTTTGAAAAGGGCAGTTCTGCCCAAATCAGCCCTAAATGAATCACACCTAGGGCACTGTCTTCAGAAGGGCACAGACAACAACCTGGAACATTCCCAGGATAGTGACCAAGATGGTGAGGAGACCCAAAGTGCAGACCTGTGAGGGCCAGCTGAAGAAGCTGGGGAGGTGGGGCACGGAGAGCCTGGGGATACACAGACAGCCATACGCTTATGGGCTTCCATTCTATAAAGGACTGAACAGGAACAGATTAATATACACAGGTCTTTTCTAGCCACCAGGACAATGCTTTCCATCAAATGGATTCATTCGATCTGTGTGGTATTGTAATGGTTAGTCTTTTGTGTCAACTCGACTAGGTCACGATTTCCAGAGGTTTAGCAGTTGAAATTTATTCCCAGTTGATAAAACCTAATACAGGCATAGTTAACGTTTATGACTGTCAATGAGCAGCCAGTCAATTAAAAGGAGGCTTCCTTGGGGGTGTGGCCTGCTCCCTATAAAATGGGCACACAGAGAAGAGTCTCTCTCTCTCCCCTCCCACCCCCCAACTGGGGACCTGGGACTCTATAATTGTAAGATAACAAACTTCTCTTTATGTATCTTCACCACAAATCTGTGCATGATGGTATGCTGCTACCAAGTGGAAGTAACTGTTTCCTGTGATGTGGTCTAATTTAAATTACTAGTCATTAACAACCTGCGATATGCAGATGATACAACCTTGATCGCTGAAAGTGAAGAGGACTTGAAACATTCACTTATGAAGATCAAAGAGCACAGGCTTCGATATGGATTACATCTCAATGTCAAGAAAACAAATGTTTGAGGCAGCAAATGAAAGATTGAAGTTGTCAAGGACTTCATTCTTCTTGGATCAACTATCAACACTCG
>NW_006408611.1:10855987-10863078 GCF_000296735.1 Chrysochloris asiatica
TTTTTTCTTCTGTTCCCTTAGCTTAAGAAATGCTGATTGTGTTCTTCCCGTTTGGTTTTCAAACTCCAGATCTTTGCACATTTCATTATAATATTTGACTTTGTCTTCTCAAGATGACCTTTGAGATTTCTATTCTTTTACCTTCTCATGTCATCCATTTGCTTTAGCATCTCTACACTGGATAGCATGTTTCAGAATCTCTTCTGACATCCATTTTGGTCTTTTCCTTCTTTCATGTCTTCTTAATGACCTTTTGCTTTCTTCCTCTATGATGTTCTTGATGTAATCCCACAACTCTTCTGCTCTTTGATCATTAGTATCTAATGCATCAAATTTGTTCTTGAGATGATCTCTAAATTCAGGTGGGATATGTTCAAAATTAAAACAAATCCATGTGAGCCATATTTTGGCTCTCATGGACTTGTTTTAATTTTCTTCAGCTTCAGCCTGAACTCGCATATAAGCAACTGATGGTCTGTTGCAAAGTCACCATGGCTTTATTTTGACGAAGATATGGAGATTTTCCACTGCCTCTTCCCACAGATGTAGTCAATTTGATTTCTTTGTATCCCATCTAGTGAAGACCATGTTTATAGTCATCAGTGGTTCAAAAATATGCCCTTGGTGAAAGAAAGAATGCTGGATATCACATGATAGAACTTTGTAAGACAAATGACTCCTTCATTGCAGATTCCGTTTTTAAACAACATAAAAGACAACTATATACATGGACCTCACAGATGGAATACACAGAAATCAAATTGTCTACATCTGTGAAAATAAATTGTGGAAAAGAGCATCTTGAGAAAACAAAGTCAAATATTATAATGAAGTATGCAAAGATCTGGAGTTAGAAAACCAAAAGGGAAGGACACATTCGCATTTCTCAAGCTGAGAGAACTGAGGAAAAAATTCAAGTCTGGACTTGCAATAGTGAAGGATTCTAGGGCAAATTATTGAATGATACAGAAAGCAAGAAGATGGAAAAACTCATATTTGTGTCCATTCCAAAGAAAGGTGACCCAGCGGAATGTAGAAGTCAGCGGACAGTATTATTAATATTGCCAGCAAGTAAAATTTGCTAAAGATAATTCACAACCGGCTGCAAGAATAGACTGGTGTCGACCCTGTATAGGGTTTCCAAGGAGTGGTTTGTGAGTTTGAACTGCTGGCCTTGTGGGTCAAACAGACCTTCACCACACCAGGTCTCCATTGACAGGCTTTAAATCTTCACAGAAGAAGAAAGAAATCCTCATCTTTCTCTCATGGAGTAGCTGACAGGCTCAACCTGTGGATTTTGTGGCTATTGTATTAGTCAAGTATTCTATTATAATAACAGTTAAACCTGAAACCTCAATAGCTTAACACTCAAATGTTTACAGTTCGGTCATACAAAGTTTGATGTAGGTCCCTGATTCTTCATTCATCTAGTCCTTTAGGGGTCCAGTTCTTTTTATATTGTGATACTACTGTCCAATGTATAGTTTTCAGGGATGCCAAAGGAGGAATTTTTTAATACTTAAAAAAAAAAAAGAAAACAGAAATTCTCTCAACTTAACCAATAAACAACATATTGATAAACAGAGAAAGATTGACATTATCAGGGATTTCATCTTACTTGCATCCACAAGCAATTCTCATGGAAGTAATAGTCAAGAAATCAAAGACATATTGCATTGGGCAAATCTGCCGCAAAAGGCCTCTTTAAAGTGTTAAAAATTCAAGATTTCACTTTGAGGGCTAAGGTGTGCCTAATCCAAGCCATGGTATCTTGAATTGCCTCATATGCATGTGAAAGCTAGACAATGAATTAGGAAAAACATAGAATTGATGCACTTGAATTAAGAAACAAATCTGTTTTGGAAGAAGTACAGCCATATGGCTCCTTAGAAGCAGGGATAGGGAAACTTTGTCTCATGTACTTTGGTACATGATATCAGGAGGGACCAGTCCCTGGAGAAGAACATCATGCTTCGTAAAGCAGAGGGTCTGAGAAAAAGAGGAAGACACACAATGAGATGGATTAGCGAATTAGCACAGTGGCAGCCAACAATGGACTCAGATATAGCAATGATTGGGAGGCTGTCGCAGGACCATTCAGTGCTTAGTTCTGTTATATATAGGGTCACAGTGAGTTGGAACTGACTCAATGGCACCTAACAATAACAATATAGCAAGGGAAGAGAGTGAACATGGAGGTGACACACCAGCTCTTAAATGTATAAATCTGGAATTCTCACATTTCATTGGTTAAAAGAAGTCACATGACCTTGCTTAATCTTCAAGGAATTGGGAAATGTAGTTTCTCATATACCAGAAAGCAGTAGAGAAACTGAAAGATAATGATAGTTGATGATGATTATGTGCTGCAGAGTCAGTTCCAACTCATAATGTATAGAAATTCTAAGGCTGTAAATCTTAATGCGAGCAGAAAGCCTCATCTTTCTCCCACTGGTAATTTTGAACTGCAGACCTTGAGATTAACAGCCTGAGTCATAACTACTACGCTACCAGAGCTCCTTGAAACTGAAAGAGGTGAGCACTAACAGTGTTAATCACAGCCTTCTTACCTTAAAGAAGTTCCCATGCCTTAAAGTAAACCCAAGAGATTATAAAGACCCCTCAATCCTTCATTATTTCCACAGCCATGAAAGGTTAATCAGATCAAAAATGTCACTTCTCATATTTGCCCTATTCAGTGATAAGCCTAAAAACTTTGGTTAATATCTCACAGACCATCTGAGCCTTGGTTCCTAAATGTGAACATTCCCAGTCTATTATCTGCTTCTGGGGCTTTGCATTTTCTGTTCCTTCCTGTGGCACACTTGTTCACCCAGGGACATTCCTCAGACCTTTGCTCTTCATTCAGCACTCAGTGAAGCTTCCTGTGACATTTTTCTGAGGCTGCCACTGCCTTAACGTATTATTTTCTACACCCTTTTTGTTTTGTTGTTAAGTGCTGTTGAGCCAGTTCTGACTCACAGTGATCCTATATAAGATTTCCAAGAAGCAGCTAATGGGTTTGAACTACCAACCTTGTGGATAGCAGTCTAGTGCTTATAGAACTACACCAGGACTCCTTCTATACCATTATGCAGTTTTATTTTCTCCATAGCACCTACAGGTAGCTGGGTGTATCTCCTTCATGGCGTCTTCCAGCCTTTGGGGACACCACCTGTTGATCTTCCTTCCCTCTTGGTATGGTTTGATTTGTGTTCCCAAAAGAGGTTTGTTCAAGTCCTAGATGCTGGTACCTTTAAGTGCAGCCTTATTTGGAATAAGCATCTTTGTAGGTGTAATTGAAGTTAAATGAGGTCATACTGGAGTGGGCTGGGATCTAATCCAATATGATAGGTATCTTTATGAAGAGGCACAGACAGACACAGAAGGAAGACAGCCAGGTGAAGAAGAGTCGGAAAGTGGAGTAATGCTGCCACAAACCAAGCAATGTCAGGGTCTACCTAAACTTGAAGACAAAGAAGGATCTTCTTTTAGAGCAGGGGTGAATATAAGGCCACAAAATCATTTGGTCTGGCCCTGCCAAAGCAATCACAGGAGAACTTGAAATTCAATAAATCTAGAGCTTTTTTCATAACAAAATAAATTTATATTAAATGTTGGTATAAATATCCAAATGGCCCTTGGCAGAAAATAGGTTCCCCTTCCCTGCTCTGGAGGGTCAGAGAAAATGAGAAAGACCCCAAGCAAGATAGACTGGCACAGTGGCAAACGCAACGGCTCAAACGTAACAATGATTGTGAGGTTGGCCCAGGACCAGGCAGTATTGCGTTCTGTTGTACATACGGTTGCTATGAGCACCAACTTGATGGCATCTAACAACAACAAGCCCTGCTCTAGAGAGCCGATCCTATCAACAGCCAGTATACAGACTCCTAGCCTCCAAAGCCATGAAAGAATAAATTCCTGTTATTTTGAGCCACAAGCTTACAGCAGCCCTAGGAAACTAATACAATTCACGCATCTCTACTGTTTCTGCTCCCTGTGATAGTAAAATAGTTGATAGGAAGTTCAGAGCATTATAATGAATCAGATAACAGTATTTCCCTGGTGGAAGATGAATATCAGAACGATAATTTGGCTAAAGGTATTCATCAATTAAAGTGAAGTGCCCTGGTGGAGTAGTGAGTTATGAGTTGGGCTGCTAACCACAAGGTCAGCAGTTCAAATCTACCAGCCACTTCATGGAAGAAAGATGAGACTTTCTGCTTCCGTAAAGATTTACAGTCCTGGAAATCCTATACTGGTTTGCTATGAATCAGGACCAACTCCAGAGCACACAACCACCACCATTGAGCCATTGAGCCTCAGTCTTCAAGGACCAGGAGGCCTAGAGACAGAAGAGACCTAGAGAGAAGGGGAGGCAGGAAGGGAAGAAAATGTCAATCATAATCCTAGGTTACTCGAGGATTCTGGAAGCTGACTGATTGGCAAACAGCGTCATCAAGAACCAGACAGTGCAATGGGTGTCATGAGGGCTCATTCTTATGCCAACTAACAAAGGATAAAATGTTCCTGAAGTTCATTCGCTCACTCCTTCCTCAATTCATTAATTCAGTCAGTATGTTATTATAAGTCTACTGTTCCAAATGCTAAAAATACAGAAAAAAAAAAAAAAAAACAGTCGCCAACAACTCATGGTGACCCTATGTGTATCAAAGTAGAGCTGCTCCACAGGGTTCAATGTTTGATTTTTTTTTCAGAAGTAGATTGCCAAGTCTTTCTTCCACGGTGCCTCTGGGTGATTCAAACTTCCAACCTTACATCAGCCACATACATTAATCATTTCTACTACCCAGGGACTCCCAAAGATACAGTAGGGAACAAGGAACACAAGCTCCTTTCTCTTAAGGAGCTTCCACTTTACCGGGGAGGCCCGTCAACAAGAATGTGGGAAAGGAAAGAAGGGTGGTAAAGGAGGCTAGTATATCATAGAAGTTTCTGGAAGAAGAATATGAGGTAGGGTTCAAAGTTATACTTCCACTCTAGGATTTCAGACTTGCCAGGACAGCCCATACGTGAGCAAATCAACACTCTTCCAAAGACAATCCCTTTGCTACTTTGCCATGGAGGAAAAGAGGTCTGTTGTCACCCAGACAGAGACCACACTATAACTGAACATGTGTCTTAAGGAAGTTTGATAAGCACACTGTACATCTGAGTTGGTGCTAAATCTTTCTTTTGCTTCTGAAAATCATAAATATGTACTTGTTAAGTCTCTAATATAACTTATTACAATCACCTCAATCCTTTCCTTCAGGAGCTGCTGCAATCTCTCCAAATAATGACCTGAGGGAAGTGTGGCTTTAAGACTGTCTATTTATATCCTAACTATTCCAAGCAGTTTTGCAGATTAAAATCATACACATCATAAGTCATTTGCCAATGTGCCTCAAGAGACCACCTAAGAGATGAAGCAGAAGGGGACCTGGCTCAAGATGCTCAATGGCAGAGCCCAAGCTCACACTCCAGTGAATGACATTTATTCAGTGAAAACCAGAGGAAGGCTCAGTGGAGAGCTTCCAGGGACAGCCTCCAGAGACCACTTATCACTGATTAGTGTGAATATGGGGAACCTGCTGGCACACTCCTTACATTTTACAAAAAGGTTATTGCTGTTGTTGTTGTTAAGTGTTGTTGAGTTGATTCTGACCCATAGGGACCCTGTATAGGGTTTCTGAGGAGCAGCTGGTGAGCTTGAACCACCAACCTTGCAGTTCAAACAGCTTTGCAGTCTGGTGCATTAACCCACAACGCCACACCAGGCCTCCTACAAGAAAGTAGGAGAAGAAAAGTGGGCCAGAGCACTTAACTTAAACAAAGTCAGGCTGCCTGGAGAAAGACCAGTGTCTGAATGAGGCCAAAGAGTCCTTAGATGGTTTCTTTGGCATCTGAATGCCCCTGATGACTGTTGGCACTTGTTAGCATGCCACCTAATACTGATACCAGGTCAGGCTACAGAAGACTACACAGTCATGAAACACAGCATTAAAGAGATTTATTAGAGTATGGAAAATACCTACAGGAGAGCCATGTCCTAGATAGCATAGCCTCCTGTGCTCACAGTATACAGTATATTTACAGGGCAGGCTAAACTGAAGAGGCAGTTTTCCCAGATTTCCATAAAGGGGTATGTTTTCCTGTTTGCAGAGTTCTGCTTTCTGCTATGCTTCCTTGTTCTCTTTCCCCACGCTGTATGCACACCTGGTGTCCATGATGAACAAGTCCATGGTGGAGGTCTCTGGGGTACTTGATATAGCTGCCCACATATGTGCCCTTCTGTCAGGATCCTGGTATCAGGACCAGGTCTGCCTTGGCGGCACCACGTTGGGGTTTTTAGTGATATTTTGCACCTGAGCTGAAAATTGGTTCAGGGGAAGGTTAAGAGGTAGTTAGATGATGGTTAACAACCCCCGCTGGGTAACTGAATAGGGAGGGACAGTTCACAAGTCCTACTGGGTCCCATATGCACAAGACTATAGTTTCTCGTTCGTTTTAATCTCATTTATATCCTGCCCACATGACAAAGGAGGTAGTTTCTGTCTCTTGTCTGGATTCTGCCCCTCTGACCTTTTATTTAGAGGGTGTTTTTTTTAATGTTTCTACTGATCTTTCCCACTGTTGTCACTAGTGATCTTTCCCTCAATCATTTCCTGCTAACAACACAACCAAGGAGGTGGGCCACCGAGTTTTCTAAGGCTGCTGTAACAAAGTACCACAAAGTTGGTGGTTTTAGACAACACCAATTCCATCTCTCATAATTCAAGAAGCTAGAAGTCCAAATTCAGAGTGCCCATAGTATAGAACTGTGGCCTCTCTAAATGCTCTAAGAGAAGATCATTTCTCATCTCTCCAGGCTTCTAGTGCCTTCTAACTGCAGAATAACTCAGTGGCTGTCTTCCCTCTGTCTCTCTGTGTCTCTTTTCTAAGATACCACTCAAACTGGATTATAACCCAATATGGGAAGGAGCTCTGGTAGCGTAGCAGTTGTGAGTTGGGCTGCTAATCACAATCAGCAGTTCAAAACTACCAGGTATTCCACAGAAGAAAGATGAGGCTTTCTGCTTCTATAA
>NW_006408611.1:10864308-10865988 GCF_000296735.1 Chrysochloris asiatica
GATCATTACTGGTGATTGGAATGCAAAGGTTGGGAGCAAAGAGGAAGGATCAGTAGTTGGAAAATATGGCCTTGGTGATAGAAATGATGCTGGAGAACGCATGATACAATTCTGCAAAATCAATGATTTATTCATTTCAAATACCTTCTTTAGACAGCATAAGAGATGACGATACACATGGACCTCACCAGATGGAATACATAGAAATCAAATTGAGTACATCTGTGGAAAGACATGAAGGAAAAGCTCCACATCATCAGTCAAAACAAAGCCAAGGGCAGGCTGTGGAACAGGCCATCAATGACTCATATGCAAATTCAAACTGAAGCTGAAGAAAATAAAAACAAGACCACAAGAGCCAAAATATGACCTTGAATATATCCCACCTGAATTCAGAGATCATCTGAAGAAAAGATTTGATACATTAAACACAAAAGACGGAAGACCAGAAGAGTTGTGGGATGACATCAAGAACATCATACCTGAAGACAGCAAAAAGTCATTGAGAAGACAAGAAAGGAGGGAAAGGTCAAAATGGATATCAGAAGAGACACTGAAACTTGCTCTGCAGCATAGAGATGCTAAAGCAAATGGAAGAAATGAGGAGGTCCAAGAGCTGAACAGAAAATTTCAAAGATCCACTCGAGAAGATAAAGCCAAATAGTATAACAAAATGTGCAAAGATCTGGAATCAAAAAACCAAAAAGAAAGAACACGCTCAGCATTTCTGAAGCTGGGGGAACTGAAGAAAAAATTCAAGTCTTGACTTTTGTTATTGAAAGATTATCTGGGCAAATTACTGAATGATGCAGAAAGCATCAAGAGAAGATGGAAGTAATACACAAAGTCACTGTACCAAAAGGAAATGGTTAATGTTCAACCATTTCAAGAGGTAGCAGCATATGATCAAGAGCCAATGATCCTGAAGGAGGAAGTCCAAGGTGCTTTGAAGGAAATGGCAAAGAACAGGAATTGATGGAATCAAAATTGAAATCTTTCAAGAAAGTGAGGGGCACAGGAGGAACTCACTTATCTCTGACAAGAAATTTGGAAGACAACTATCTGGCTGACTGATTGGAAGAGATCCATATTTGTGCCCATTCCAAAGAGAGGTGACCCAACGGAATTGAGAAATCATCGGAAAATCTCTGATATCCTATGCCAATAAAGTTTTGCTAAAGGTAATACAGAAAAAGCTACAATCATACATTGACAGAGAACTTCCAGAGGTTCAAGACAGATTCAGAAGAGGCCATGGAACAAGGGTTATCATTGCTGATGTCTGATGGATCTTGGCTGAAAGCAGAGAATATCAGAAAGATGTTTACCTGTTCTTTATTGATACACAAAGGCTTTCGATTAGTGTGGATCATGACAAGCTATGGACAACATTGCGAAGTATGAGTATTCCGGAACACTTAATTGTGCTCATGAGGAATCTGTACCTGGACCAGGAAGCAGCTGTTTGAACAGAACATGGGAACACTGAATGGTTTAAAATTAAGAAAGGTTTGCAACAAGGTTATATTCTTTCACCATACTTATTCAATTTGTATGCTGGTGTGGTGCTGAGGGTTAGTTAATGTGCCTCACTGCAAAGTCATTTGAACTGCAAGGTCGGCAGTTCAAGCTCACCAGCTGCTCCTCGGAAACCCTATACAGGGTCGCTATGGGTCAGAA
>NW_006408611.1:10866793-10893796 GCF_000296735.1 Chrysochloris asiatica
AGGCCAAGATGGCCAAATTTCATCTCTCATACTTTAGACTCATTGTCAGGAGGGGCCAGTCGCTGGAGCAGGATATCATGTTTGGTAAGGTCAGAGAAAAAGGGGAAGATCACAGTGAGATGGATTGGTCTAGTGGCAGCATCAATGGACTCAAGCATGGCAACAGTAGTGAGGCTAGCCCAGGATCGGGCAGTGTTTTGTTCTGCTATGCATGAGGTCGCTATGAGTCAGTACCAACTCACTGGCACCTAACAACAACAACTACAACCTCCTCCTTCACACAGTAGCATTGTCCATGCTTCCCAAATGTCAGAGCTGCCTTGGAGCTAAGCCCAGTGGAGGCAGGGCTCTGGGAAGCTCTGCTGGAATTTCTGGTGTTGAAAACATTTCACCTATAGTGCTACATCAGTTTGTTGGAGATTTCCATTTGTATCCTGTCACTTCCTGGGGCCTTATTTGCACCAATGCTTTCAGTGAAGTTTAGACTTGAAAAAAAAAGTACCATCGGTTTTTAGGGTTTTTTAACCATTGGTTCTTGATCATATGTTACCTCTTGAAATGACTGAATGTCAACTAATTCTTTTTGACATAGTGACTCTGTGTATTCCTTCCATCTTTCTTTTGATACTTCATCATTCAAGATTTTGCCCACAGAAACCTTCAGTATTGCTAGTCAAGGCTTGGATTTTTTCTTTAGTTCTTTCAGCTTAACAAATGCCAAGCATGCAGGTCTTTGCAGGTTTCATTATAAATACTTGACTTTTTCTTCGGGAGCTGCCCTTTGAACTTTTCTGTTCAGCTCTTTACTTTGTCATTGCTTCCTGTTGCTTTAGCTTCTCTTTGTTAAGAGCTAGTTTCAGAGTCTTCTGACATCCAGCAGTTTGGTCTTTTCTTGTTTTCCTGTCTTTTGAATGGCTTTTTCCTTTCTGGGTCTTGTGTATGCTCTGTATGAGTGTGTTGTTTATGTGGGTGCATTATATGTGGGAAATGTGGTAATCATATAACCAAACAAGACTGATGAAGCAAGGTCCCATAGAAGAATAAGAAGGCAGAGGACACTCAAAGAGGACTCACAGAGTTAGGTGGGTCAGTCTCAGGTGGGCAGGGGGCACATGTCTACCTGTGGGGCAGGTTGGCAGGGATAGAGACAGAAAAACATGAGGGTGGGAAAGTGGGAGGACAGGAGGCCACAGGAATTCCAGATTGTGGTTTCAACTCTCTCAGTAGGTCACAAGGCTCATGCCAGGAGATGGAAGGGATAAAAAATGTGGCCATGAGTACCTTTTGGGCATTTATCGGCAGTGCTAAAGGAGTTTTGCAACATTTTCTCAAACAGGACAGAGATCAAGGGGCTACATGGTAAAAGAAACTGAGGATCAGAGAGAGATGTGTTTGTGGGTGTGGCTGAGAAGAGGCACTCCTGACTGGAAGGATTGTATTCTGATCCTGAACTGTACCATGTTAACTTCCCTAATAAAGTCCATAATCATGGGTATTGTATTGGGTGTGTGGCCATTGCAATGGATTATTGGACCCAGCAGAGAAACAAGTGTTGTAGAAGGGACAGTTAATGTTAGAATTTGTAAAGAAGGAAAGCAGGTAAAGACTTGTCTGACCTCTACCGCATAGGAATCAGCCTTGGGTTCATGAGGTTGGTTCTCATTACCCCTTGTGAAGTCAGAGGAGGTCAGACACCACTGCTGTACCCTTTTTATACCAATTCTCACCCTTCATGCTTCTGTTTAAATGGATTTGAGGTAAGGCCAGGGCACAGAAGTCACTCTCCCCTGCCTCCAACTCACCCCCACGTACAGTGACTCCAATGTGCAGACTAGGTTGCAAACCACTGACTGATATTAAGTAAGAGTGATGTATTAATTTGGGTGAAGGGGAAGGCAATATACAATAAAAGGGAGGTTGGCAAAAGAATGATGTAGGCATGGGAATACACAGGAAAACAGTGCAAGAGTTAACATCAACAGAGATAAATACTGCTATATACACAATCCTGCAATAATGGTGATCTACATGTAGATACATGGATAGACACACATGCTGAATGAGTGCAGGGGGGTAGTGGGAGTGTACCCACAAATATATAAGGCTTTGACAGAGGATATTTGTACATGGGTATTTACCTTTGTATTCATGCTGTGGCACGTAGGATAAGCACTGGACTACAAACTACAAGGTTGGCTGTTCAAACCCACCAGCTGCTCCTTGGAAACCCTATATAGGGTTGCTATGGATCAGAACTGACTCGATGACGCTCACAACAACAATTTACCTTTGCTACACACAAGGATGCATATGGGGGTAAAGTTACAAAAATTTCTTAGACATAATCAAATACCTTGAGGGAACAAGTTGCTGGACCTAATGACTCAGAACCAAAGTTTTGGGGAACACCATGGTCAGGTGGCATAGTTCACAAAGATAATGTTCTACATCGTACTTTGGTGAGTAGCTATTGGGGTCTTAAAAACTCACAAGCGGTCATCTAAAGTGCAACTATTTGTCTCTCCCTGTCCAGAGGAAAGAGAAGTGATGACAATTGAAGACAACCGGAAATGATTAGTCCATGTGAACATCAGTTTTCATGACCCTGAGACCAGAAGAACTAGGTGATGCCCAGCTGCTCCGATATGATGGATCACATTAGAAGTTCCTGGTTAGAGTGGAAGAAAATGTGGGACAGAACTGAAAATCATAAAAAAGATCAGGCTTACTGGTCAGATAGAGACTGGTGAGACCCCAAGACTATTGCCCTCAGTCACCTTCAGGTCTGGAACTGAACTCACCTTCATGGCTCAGTTTTCAGCCAAGCAATACATAGTATGTTGTTATAGTTGTTAAGTGCCAGTGAGCTAGTTCCGACTCAGCAATCCTGTATAGGGTTTCTGAGGGGTAGTTGGTGAGCTTGAACTGCTGACCTTGAGGTTCAAATCGACCTTGCAATCTAGTACATTAACCTGCAGCACTACATCAGGGATCCACATAGTATCTTTTGTTGTTAAATGCCATCGAGTCAGTTCCAATCCACAGTGATCCTGTATACAGTTGGGGACAAAAAGACTAGTGAGGTACATGCACCATAGAATGGTCAATCATTCAAGATCAAAAGGACAGCATTTACCGAAGGACAAAATTCAGAAGGGTTGGGAACGAAGGAGGAATGGAAGCAAGAACCAAGGGAGGAAACAGGGTAAGTAACATTACACTGAGAGGATTGCAATCACTGAGTTGAAACGAAGTGTATGAGGTTTTGAATATCAAACTGATCATCTGCTTGGTAAGCCTTGAACAATTCACAATAAAAAGTGTAAAGAAAATTTAAGTCAGAGTTACAGCTTCAAGATGCTATAGAAATTAATTTTAATATTAATTAATATTAACATGCCCACTCTTCCAGATATGAAATATCTTTAGAGAGCTGTTGGTACGCACTGCACTGCAGTTAATTCACCTGAATGACAACTCCCTGCAGAACTGATGAAAATCGAGCATGTTCTCAGGACAGCTGCTAGTATGGAGGCAGGGCTGGCATGCTGTCATCAAAGCTTTTGGAGTCTGACTCATATTCTCACCAGAAAGTATGTCAGAGTGTTGGCAGATGGGGCCAGAATGCTCCCACACAGGACTGCTTTCTAAGATTTTCCACAAAAGCCTAGGCCTTTCTGTGAACTAACCTAGAAACTACCACATAAAATATTAATTTTTTTAAAATCCACATTCCAAATTCTTAAATTCAGCATTAGAAATGCCCCAGGAAACTCCAAGGAAAATTCCTCTACAAGCTCCCATATGGCTATTGGCACAACTCTGTTTTGTTGATGCAGCTACAATGAACTCTCTTCAACAAAAACTGCCACATAGCAGATGCCTTCACATAAGTCCTTGTCATTCACTGTCAAATTTTTATAGCAATTTAGATGAAAGCAAGAGGCATTAGTAAAGAGAGAGGAGGAAAGGAAGAGTAGTGAAACATAACTCTAAACAGCGTGGAGAAGGACAGGAACAGATCCAAGATCAAAGCTCACTAGCTCTATCAATTGATGAAGAGGAGAAACAGCTGCTAACATCCATTAATAAACAACACGGAATGTATGAGACATTGGAAGTAGTAAAAAAAATGAAATGTAATGCATAAAGATCAACATCCTAAGCATTAGTGGGCTGAAATGGGCTGCTATTGCCATTTTGAATCATATGATTTACTATGCTGAGAAAGACAAAGAAGGATGGTGTCCCATTCATTGTCAAAAAGAACCTTTCAAGATCTATATTGAAGTACCAAGATGGATGTGATAGGATAATATCCGTACACCTAGAAGGAAGACCAGTTAGTACCACTGTTACTCAAATGTATACACCAACCACTAAATCAGTGATGATGAAATTAAAGAATTCTACCAACTTAATCATTCTGAAATTGATCAAACATGTAATCAAGATGTATTGATAGTTACTGGTCATTGGAGTACAAAGGTTGGAAACAAAGAGGACGGTTCAGTAATTGGAAAATGTAGCCTTGTGATAGAAATGATGCTGGAGAATGCAGGATAGAATTTTGCAAGACCAATGACTTCTTCATTGCAAATGCCTTTTTTTAATAGCAAGACAGGACTATACACCTGGACCTCACCAGATGGAATACAGGAATCAAATAAACTACATCTGTGGGAAGACAATGGGAAAGCTCAATATCATCAGTCAAAAAAGGCCAGCAATAGACTGTGGACCAACGAGACCATCAATTGCTCATATGCAAGTTCAGACTGAAGCTGAAGAAAATTAAAACAAGTCCATGAGAACCAAAATATGCCCCTGAGTATGTCTCACCTAGATTTACAAACCATTTCAAGAACAGATGTGATACCTTAGACACTAATGACCAAAGACCAGAAAGCTGTGGGATGACATCATACAGGAAGAACGCAAACTGTCATTTAAAACACAGGAAAGCGATGAAAGATGAAAATGGATGTCAGAAGAGACTCTGAAGCTGGCTCTCCAGTGTAGAGATGCTAAAACCATTGGAAGAAATGAGGAACTAAAAGATCTGAACAGAAAAGTGCACGGAACAGCTCAAGAAGACAAAATACTATAATGAAATGTGCAAAGTTCTAGAGTTAGAAAACCAAAAGGGAAGAACACACTCAGCATTTCTCAAGCTGAAAGGATTAAAGAAAAAATTCAAGCCTCAGCTTCCAATATTAAAGGATTCTATGGGCAAAATATTGAATGATGCAGGAAGCATCAAAAGAAGATGGAAAGGAAAAAAAGAAGAAGATGGAAGGAATACACAGAGTCACTGTACCAAAAAGACATGGTCTATGTTCAACCATTTCAAGAGATAGCATATGATCAAGAACCAGTGGTACTGAAGGAAAAAGTCTAGGCTGCAGTTATAGGCACCAAAAATTGATGGAATGCAAATTGAAATCTTTCAACAAACAGATTCAACACTGGAGGCACTCACTCATCTATGCCAAGAAATTTGAAAGATAGCTATCTTTCAACTCATTGAAAAAGATCCATATTTGTGAACATTCCAAAGAGAGGTGACCCAATAGAACGCAGAAATCATCTGACAATATTACATGAAAGTAAAATTTTACTGAAGATAATTCAAAAATATTTGTAGCAACTCAAAAGAGGGAACAAACCTTTACAGCAAGGATCATTCCCATGGCCTCAATACACAGAATGGACAGGGATGAGCAACTTGGACATTGGCTATCCAAAATGGGGGTGCTACAAAGGCAAGAAGTGACTGGCTTACAAGCTTTCAAGAGGGAACCTAGATCCAGAGGGCATGGAGGAATGTAGAATCTCCAGTGAATAGTATCCAATCTGTCTAGGTGGGACTGATGAAAGGAAATGTGAATAGGTCTCTTGTGATACAAGGGTGAATAATTGTTACCAGGACAGATTGTGAAGGTTGTAAGTTGAAAAGTAGACATTTTGTGGCAAGGAGGGGAGTGATTAACTTTTCAGGCTAGGAGCAGAGGTCCCTGGAACCATGAAGGGAGAAGAGTGGAGAGCAGGACCCTACCCAGAGAAGCAGCAATCCCCGAGATGGAGGCAGAGATGATGACGTGGAGAGATGGAGCAGCTGGGGACCCAGGACCCAGGGAGGGACAGAGCCTGTGTGCTGATGACTGGGGGGGAGGGGGAGAGCAGGCTGGTAGAATGTACCCTTTTGTTGATTGGTGATGTGTGGAGGGGATTGTAACCATGGCAATGAAACAATATACTATAGGATAAATGTAAAACTAATGTTCTCCCATGTACCCATGTAAACTATCACATAATTCACAATAAAACTTTAAAAAAAAAAATTGTGACAGTACATCAACAGGAAATTGCCAGAAGTTCAAGCCAAATTCAGAAGAGGCTGTGGAATGAAGGATATTATTGCTGACGTCAGATAATTCTTGGCTGAAAGCAGAGAATACAAGAAAGATGTTAACTTGTGCTTTATTGACTATGTAAAGGCTTTCAACCATGTGGATCATGACAAATTATGGATAACATTGCAAGGAATAGGGATTCTGGAGCACTTAATTGTGCTCTTGAGGAACCTGTACATAGATCGAAACAGAACACCTGGATACTGAATAGTTAAAAATCAGGAAAGGTGTGTGCCAGTGTTGTAATCTTTCAACATATTTATTCAATCTGTTTGCTGAGAAAATAATGCAAGAAGCTAGATTATTTGAAGAAAAACATAGCATCAGGATTGGAGGAAGACTCATTAACAACCTATGGTATGCAGATGATACAATCTTGCTTACTGAAATGAAGAGGATTTAAATTGATGAAGATCAAAGACCACAGCCTTCAGTATAGGTTGCACCTCAATGTAAAGAAAACAAAAAATCCTCACCACTACATAACAATCATGTTATGATCAATAAATAACATCGTGATAAATGGAAAAAAGATTGAAGTTGTCCAAGATTTCATTTTATTTGGACCCACAATCAACACTCATGGAAGCAGCAATCAAGAAATCAAACAACATATTGCATTAGGCAAATCTGCTGCAAAAGACCTCTTTAAAGTGTCTAAGAGCAAAGATGTCTATTTGGGGATTAAGGTGTGCCTGACCCAAGTCAAGGTATTTTCAATAGCCTTATGTGCATATGAAAGTTTGACAGTTAATAAGGAATATCATAGAAGAATTGATGCATTTGAGTTGTGCTATTGCAGAATATTGAAAGTACCATGGACTTCCAGAACAAACAAATCTGTGTTGGAAAATGTACAGCCAGGATGGCAAAACTTTGTCTCTCATACTTTGGACATCTTATCAGGAGGGATCAACTCCTGGAGAAGAGCATTATGATTGGTAAAGTGGAGGATCAGTGATAAGGAGGAAAGCCCCCAACGAGATGGAATGGCACAGTGGCAGCAGCAATGGGCTCAAGCGTAACAATTATGAGGATGACACAGGACTAGGCAGTGTTTCATTCTGTTGTGCACCGGGTCACTATGAGTCAGAGCCAACTCAATGACACTTAACAACAGCAACAATTGATGATGGTGGCGGTGATGATGATGACAATAAAAGCAGTTTAGGAATCTCTTCTATAGAGTGTGTAATATGTGTGTATGAAGATGCTCCCTGTGGAACTATAAATAGTGCTCTTCCTGGAATTCTGATTGTTGGATGAAACCTGGAATGATCATTGTTGGGGTATTATACAGAGAATTCTTGCATCACATGGGAAATTGGACTTCATGCTCAATCTCAGAAAGAAAAGGGAGTAAACCCTTCAGAAGGAAGGAAAAGAAGCAGAGACCTTCTGGTTGGAAAGGTACCCACTGTGTCAGGATGGGAGAACGTCATCACAGGGCAGGGGAAGACAAATCTCCCTGAAAATTGTCTCCTCAACCATGTGTGGAATTGCTAGAGATGGTGAAAAGGGGGCAACAGACCTAGCTCCTTCCTCACTTTGATGCACATGGGGTTTAATTAAATAAAAAAGGACTTTTGAAAAGGATCTGGAGCATCTTGCAAACAAGGGAGGAGCCCATTTCCAGCTGGTTCAGATTTTACATGTAAAAGACCCGGCTGAACTGACTATTTATTTAAAAATTTAAAGATGCCAGACCTACTGCCAAAAGAGTAAAGAGGGGAACATGTTATCCAAGACTATAATGAGGAACGTATGGAGGTCAACATGGAGCCTCAGAGGGTGGAGAGAGACTAGAGACCATTGGTATCTAGTTCCTGAAACCAGGAAGACTATATATTACCTTTGGTGTTGTTGATATTAGTGGCCATCGAGTTCATTACAATTCATAATGATCTATGTGCGCAGAGTAGATCTATGTGTGCATAGAGTTTTCAAGGCTGGGATCTTGCAAGCCTGTTTTCTGAGGTGCCTCTGAGTGGGTTCAACAGTCAACCTTTCAGTTAGCAGTCAACTGCTTGGCCTTGTGCACCACCTAGGGAACAGGTTAAACAGGTACCAGAGAAGGAAGCTGCAGTGGGGCCAGGGCTCAGGCTAGACAGTCATTCCAGCTTTCCTTACTGCAGTTTAATCAAATAAAAAAGGACAGCCATATAACCTCAGAATGACACTCTCACATGTGGATTTCAGGAGACAACTAGACGAATATCTACAGCAAAATACGTTTCAACAGCAAAACACTAGAAAGAGCCTAAATGTCTATCAATGAGAGAATTATCAAATGGTGGTATGTGCACCAGTGAGATGCTGTACAACAACGAGAATGAATAGTGGCTATGCATAGTGGCATGGATTACTATTTCACAGTGTTGAATACAAACAAGATGCTGTTAAGTCCTGTCAAGTAGGTTGCAACTCATAGAGACTCTGTATGGGGTTACTGAGGAGCAGCTGGTGGATTTGAACCACCAACCTTGCTGTACGAACCAACCTTGCAGTCCAGTGCTTATCCTACAGTGGCACAACCGGACTCCAAAAATCAAGATAGAAGGATACATAATATATAGTCCTGGTGTGATGCTGTGGGTTAATAAGCCGGACTGCAAAGTCGTTTGAGCTACAAGGTCGGTGGTTCAAGCTCACCATCTGCTTCTAGGAAACCGTATACAGGGTCGCTATGGGTCGAAACCGACTCAACGGCATTTAACAACAACAACAATTATAGAACAGTTTAAAAACAAGAGTAAACAACATCTGTACATATTTGGTAAAATTGCAAAGAAAATGGGAGTTCAGGTAAGGAATGGGCAATTTATATGGAGCAGTTACAGAAACAAATGAATGGAAGGACACTCAAAAAGGTTTAAAGCATACGGAAAACTACTCTCACAAAGAAAGTCCAAAAGCAGGAGAGCCCCAGCATAGAAAGATCAGGGCTCCTCTTCTCTAAGTAACTGCTTCATCTTTGGACTTCCTTTGTTGTTGTTGTTGTTAGGTGCCATGAAGTCGGTACCGACTCATAGCGACCTTATGCACAACAGAACGAAACACTGCCTGTTCCTGGGCCAACCTCACTACTGTTGCCACGCTTGAGTCCATCGATGCTGCCACTTGGCCAATCCATCTCGTTGGGGGTCTTCCTCTTTTTCTCTGACCCTCCACCTTACCAAATATGACATCCTTCTCCAGCGACTGCTCCCTCCTGACAATATATCCAAAGTATGAGAGACAAATTGTAGCCATCTTGGCCTCCAAGGAGCACTCTGGCTGCGCTTCTTCCAACACAGATCTATTGGTCCTTTTGGCAGCCCATGGTACTTTCAATATTCTCCTCCAACACCGTAACTCAAAAGCATCAATTCTTCTACTATCTTCCTTATTCACTGTCCAGCTTTCACATGCATATGAGGTTATTGAAAATACCATAGCCTGGGTCAGGCGCACCTTAGTCCTCAAGTTGACATCTTTTCTCTTCAACACTTTAAAAATGTCTTGTGCAGTAGATTTGCCTAATGCACTATCTTGTTTGATTTTTTGACCGCTGCTTCCATGAGTGTTGATAGCTGAGCCAAGAAGATTGAAGTCCTGGACAACTTCAATCTTTTCTCCATTGATAAGAATGTTGTTTATTGGTCCAGTGGTGAGTATTTTTGTTTTCTTTACATTGAGATGCAATCCATACTGAATGCTGTGCTCTTTGATCTTCACTTCCCTTATAACTTGAAAATTCAAGACCAGCCAGGACAAAATAAATCCTCATTTGTAACCACTGCCTCCTCTTCCATTGGCCCAATGTAGGACACATGCACTACCTAGACTAATAAGAGGAGCCAAGACCCTCAATGAGATGGATTGGCCAAGTCGCAGCATTGATGAACTCAAGCATGGCAACAGTAGTGAGGCTGGCCCAGGATCGGGCAGTGTTTTGTTCTGCTGTGCAAAAGGTCAGTATGAGTCGGTACCAACTCAATGGAACCTAACAACAAAGGGAATGCTGTGTGCTGATTGGCTTAAGCTCAGGTCCCTGAACCAGTGACTGAAAAGGAGGTGGGTCAAAGAAGAACCAAGATGGATATATAAAGACAAATTTGGAAGCAAACTACGGATTCAGCAACAGAATTCAGTCCCTACTATGTCCCAGTCTCTCCTGTTGATTTAGAACAGGAAGCCTAGGAGCAGGGCTTCAGACTGGTTCCATCTGGTTAAGCCATGGCCTATGAAGCAGCACTGGAATGGACTCAGACTCAGAAAGGTCACAAATGAGGGAGTCAGAACTCAAATCCAAACCCTACAGTCTCCAAAGTTCATGCACGTTCTTTCCCCTGAAAGACTGGATAAAAGAACAGGGGTGGACAACAAGGCTGGTCTTGACCCTTCCAAGGTGTCTAAAGCTAACCTCTCCTAAGGCAAGACCTCATGACTTAGGACACATGCACTTCTAAGGTGAGGAGAGGCAGTGTACCTACTTCTGAATGCCCATTCCTGGTTATAACATCACCACTCAGGTACCAAGATGCAGAAACAGAACACTCTCCACATTCTGTCAGCTAATACCTCTCACCAGGCCACTGTGTCCAGCCCATGTTCACTGCTTGGAGGTGGAAAATCCACAAAATCACTCTCTTCTTATTTCAGACTTTTCTCTTTTGCCAGGTGAACCAGAGGTACCCCTTCCTCCTACCCAAACCACAGCGCCGTGACTCCCACCTGCTCCCTCCCTCCCCAAGCCCTGTGGACTTCTGACGTAATCCTATCAGTTGATGTTGAGCTGATTCTGATTCACAGCAACGCTACATGCGTCAAAGTAGAACTATGCTCCCTAGTGTTTTCAAAGGCTGGTGGTTTTTTAGAAAGTGATCACCATGCCTTTCTTCGGAGGTACCTCTTAATGAATTCCAACCTTTTAGTTAGTGACTGAATGGGTTAACCAGTTGCACCACGCAGAACCTCCACACAATTGTACAGTCCTAGATAAGTCATCAGATTCAAATCTGAAGAGTACATTTACACTCCCCCGCCCCAGAACAAAGTCAAAATCATCTTAAGCAGAAAAATACTCATCTCTGAACCAGTGGCTTTGTATCAAGTCCCTTTTCATTTGAATTGGGTTCAATTTTAAGTAGGCTATTGTTGTCAAGTGCCACCGAGTCTGTGTCAGCTCACAGTGACCCTGTCTAGGGTTTCTGAGGAGCAGTTGATAGATTTGAGCCACCGACCTTGTGGTTAGGTGCTTATCCTACAGCGCGACACCAGGAGTCCTTAAGAAGGTTAAGAGACAACCAAATAAAGGCAGAACTATTGAAAATTATTATAATTAGGACAAAACTCCCACTGGCATTGAATTTCTAATGGTCTAAAGACAGCAGTACTGCTTTGCCCTTTAGAGAACACAGACTATGATAGACTGGTTTCAGCTTTCACATTAGTGCTTGCCTAATATGTTACGGTTTTTAAAAAATGATTATCAGTCCACTCAAAATAGTGTCTCATTATCTGCTAAATAAATACCCTTCTTTCTCCCTCCGTCTAGTGACACAGTCTCCTGAAAAGGGTGTCACTACGGAAAGTAACAAGCTTATTACCAGATAGTTGGCTTCACTTTACAGCCCTCTCCTCTCTCTTTTTCTCTAGGCTGTGGAAAGAATCGATTAAGCTCTCGGCCTCATTTGCAATGTACCTTTCCTGAGGCTTCTTCAGCCGTGGATTGACCCAGGTCCCAGTTGGGCCATTGTTGTGGGAGCCCATGGACTAAAGAGGTGGGTTGGGGGATCCAGTCTGGCAGATGCCCCGCCCTATCCCAGTGAGCCTCTCTCCATTTTCCAGCACCTTCATTCCCCCCCAACCCCCCCATCCCACCACTCCACCCCCCCACATCCTCCCAAGGGCTGCTCTACACATGAAAGACACGCTCATTAGGCACCTCATCAGAGCCCTGCGCCATGCCCCCAGCCTCCAGACAAAAGAGTATCACATCTGTTCAGGCGGGGTTCTCATCTTCTGGGATGTTGGTTGGGTTGTTGTATTTTCTTTTTTCTTAATTCACTTCTGAGAACTATTCAGTCTCCTTAACATAGTCTGGGCACACTAGGGGCAGGTCTTCCTTGTCCTCAAACCATTCCGCCCAGATCATTTTGAAAGACACCTGGAGGGTTTACAGTCCTCACCTCTCCCACCTCACCTAGGTACCCAGGCAGTGGAGATGTTCTTCTGAGGCTCATTCTCTCCCTTCCCAGCTCCCAGTCACTCGTCAAGCCCCTCCTCCTTCTTTACCTGACAGACTAGAATTGCCTCATAGAATTTACAAGGCTATAATGTGGTGCTGTAGGACCAGCACTGGACTACGAACCACGAGGTCGGCAGTTCAAACCCACCAGCTGCTCCTCGGAAACCCTAAACAGGGTCACTATGAGTTGGCATCAACTTGACAGCACTTAACAACAATAGTCGTTCTGAAAGTAAACTACCACATCTTTTGCCCTTAGGACAGCTGGTGGGTTTAAACCACCTCATGGTTAGAAGGTAAATGTTTAATCACTGGACCACCAGGGCTCCTGCCCCATAATTTGTTGTTGCTACGTGTCATCAAGTCAGTTCCGACTCATAGCGACCCTGTATAGGGTTCTTGAGGAGCAGCTTGTGGGTTTGAATGGCTAACCTCGTGGTTAGCAGTTCAGTGCTGATCCTATAGCACTACACCAAGAGTCCTACCCCATGATGTGATGCTTTATTAGGAATGTTATAAAGTGCCCTGTCCTTTGCCTGAATACCTTCCCAGATGTCAAAGTCTTTAAATTCAAAATTAGAGGTAAATGATTAAAATTCAAAGCCTTGGGAGTAATAGTTATGACAGTATCAGAATCCCTCACAGAATAGGACAGTGCCAAGGCCAATGCCAGGCCTCCCCATGGGGACAACCGCCTTGGCCAGGGTAAAGAGAAGAGCCTGAAGGGGATCCCGAACTATATGCTCCCACCAATGATGGAGCAGTCTTATCCTGAAGAGGAAACCAAGGTACCTAGAGAGAGGTCTTCCAGATTTTGAGATTAACAAAATGAACAAAAAAATGAACTCCACTGGCAAGTCTTCATGCCGTGTGTTCAGATATCCCAATTTTGGTTCTGGCAAACTAGAAAAAGAGCAACAAAATGTCACTGGAATTTGTTTAGCCAAAGATCTGAGTCTGCATCAGGAAGATTCAGGCTGCCCATATGTGCCTCTGCCTCAGAAGGATCAGCAGACTGGTACCCACAGGCCATTGGGCAGAGCCACAGAAAACAGAGCACTCCCAGGTTCAGCCTTGGCATGTTGTACACAAGCCTGACCAGTGATTGCAACATGAACATGCTGAGGAGGAAATTCAAGGGACCACTGGCTTGTTGTTCAGTAAAACCTACAAGCCAAGAAGAGTACCTCCTTCAAAATCAAGGACAAGAACCTAATGCCATTAGCAGCTCCTCAGTGGCAAGTGACTACAAACCACGCAAGAAACACTGTGATTCAGGCAATGCCATCTGTGTAAGCCAGAAAATCATAGTGGGTATGCCTCAGCCTCAGGCAACCTATTAAACAGCCACCAGCACTGACCCCTGGGAGGTGTACTACATTAGCATAAGCACTGTCATTGGCTCAAACCCAACAGACACTCCTTGGAAAACTGATACAGGGTCACTATATGTAGGAACCAACTTAATGGCACTTAACAACAACAACCATTGCCAATCCCTGAGAACAAAAAGTACCAAGGGAAATTATTGAATTCATAAAAGCACTAGGAGAAGATTCCTATGAATATATATACATATGAACTTCAAAAATTTCATGGAGAATTTGGGCAGGTTACAGAGACTGCTTTGGTTGTCGTCGCCATGTTCCTAACTGCAGTCGTCTTTGCAAAGAGCAAGTCAAAAACATTCTGGTGAAGATGATGAGTCAAGCTGGAACCAAGAGAAGCCGACTTCGGGAGAAACTGACTCTTCTCAATTTTGATCCCATTGTGAATAAAAAAGTCCTCTTTGTGGAACAGAAAAAAATACGTTCCCTCTAAACAATGGATTGAAATGAGTTTGATTTATAAATGAGAAGACTGGAGGGTGGGACACTGATTCAGAAATCCTTCAGTGTGTAATAAAAGAAGAGGAAATGGCACAGAATCACTGCCTCCGGTGATTTGAAGGCCATTGTGAAAGAAAACAATACAGTGAAAGAAAGTTTTTCATATTAGGACACAGATCATTGTATCACATTTATTTATCTTCCTAGATACTTTTATAGCTCTTATTTAAAAACATTAAAATAGCAACAACAAAAAAATGTTCATGGAAAAATTCCACTATCTTTTAATTCCATTTGTGCGAGAACTTTTAGTAACCCCCTTGTAAACACATACATGTGCGCAAGGGGAAATTTTAAAAAGTTCTTGGGAAAATTCCATTATTTTTTCTATTTTTCAAGAAACATTTTAAAGTCCCCACATATATATAATTTCAGCTCTCTACAACTCCTCAGGATCATCTTCTTCTATGTAGTCATTAGTGGTGTTAGCTGAATATTTTTTTCCAGCTCTTCACTTTCAAAGCACTTGGTAAGATCTCACTTCCTGGCTTCCTCAGGTTCATGAAGGGCCACGTGGCTGGTTTTGACCAAGGAAAATCGTCTAGTGTTTTCTTTCTCTCTGACACTGTGACCAGAGATTTGTTGAGATGGAGCTTCTGTCTCAGCCTGGGGCCTGAAGTAACTGCAATGAGCAAAGTTCATGCAGAGATTTCCTTTTTTAACCACGTTGTCTAGAATTTCATTTTACCTGGATCCACACTCAATGCCCATGGAAGCAGCAGTCAAGAAATAAAACAAAGTATTGCATTGAGTAAATCTGCTCTTGTCTGCTTTAAAATGATAAAAAGCAAAGCTGTTACTTGGAGGACTAAGGTAAACCTGACCTAAAAATGGTCTTTTCAATCAGCGTTTATGCATGAGAAAGACAGACAATGAATAAGAAAGACACAGAAGACCTGATACATTTAAATGATGGTGTTGGAATATTGAATACACCATGGGCTGCTAGAAGAATCAGCAATTTGTTTTGGAACAACTGCAGTCAGAATGTTCCTTAGAAGCAAATATGATCAGACTTTGTCTCACTGACTTTGGACATGTTATTGGAAGGGGCAAGTCCCTAGAAAAAGACATCGAACTTGGTAACATGCCAGATCTCATGCAGTGCCACAGTACATGCCATGGTGCATGCTTGGTAAACATAAAAATAAACATATGCTCAGTGAGATGGCCTGGCACAGTGACTTATACATAGCAATGATTGGGAGGACAGTGCAGGACCAAGCTGTGTCTTGTTCTGACATACATGGTCTTATCAGTCAGACCCAACTCGACTGCACCTAACAGCAACAATCCTATAGCCAAAAGTTCTGTATGTATATACAGCTATATGGGGTCCTGATGTGGCACTGTAGGTTAAGCACAGTGTTGGCAGTTTAAACCCACCAGCCCTTCCTTGGAAACCCTATACAGGGCTGCTACGAGTGGAAACTAACTGAAGGACACTTATCAACAATATAACTACATAGCTGTATGTGTATATAACTGTACATCTTTATGGGAGCAGAAAGTCTCGTCTTTCTCCCACAGATTGACTGGTGGATTTGAACTGCTGACCTTGCTGCTAGCAGTGCAATGCTTATCCTACAGTGTCATACCAGGGCTTTAGAATAATTTCAAGGTAATTAGCAACAGTGACAATGATCTATAGCTTTGTAGGAGAAAGAAAACCGTCCCATGGTGAGAAGTCAATGAAATGATCCTTGTGAAGAATCGAGCATAGTACTTGGCACCCAGAAACCTCTCAGTAAATATTAGCTCTTCTTGTTACTGTTATTATTGTCTCAAGGAAGTGTCTTCTTTCTGCCACGAAGTCATAGATCATTGTCACTGTCCCTGATTGTCTTTCAATTCCTTTTTTGTCCATTCTGTATCTCCCAGACAGACCTGGCATTAAAATTGCTACTGCTGTCATTCTGTAGTCTTCTCAAGTGTCAAGTGCTTTCCCAGCCAATCTCCAGAGCTGACCGGCAGCATCCTCCTGCTTGAAGAGGCCTGGGATGCTCATTGCTGGCTCTGCTGAATTTAGATGTATACATTCCATGGGTCATTCTTTCATCACCTCTACTCAGCTACTTTTCCTATTTAGTTCTTGGCATCATCAATTATCAAGAAACTCACTTCTGACCAATCATGTGAAAGGAGGGACATAGCAAATCACTATTCCAGCTATGGAACCCATTTTTAGTGGGACTTGGGGATACAGTCCTCTGGTTCCTATCTCTTAGGTATAGTTCCTCACTACCTGCAGTCAATTGTCATAATATAGTTCATAATGTTAGATTCCACATCCTAGTTTATTGAGTTGTGTCTGAGGTCTTCAAAACTTGAGAACACCCATCTAAGATACAGCTATTGCTCTTTTCTCGTCCGGAGCAAAAGAGTAAAAAGAAAACCAAAGACTCAAACTAGAAAACAGTCTAAATGGTGACTGTCACAATTGGAAAGGTAGAAGATGTGTAATAATAACAGAGGACCCTAGGACTAGCAAAGGGAAAGAGCATGAGCAAAATGTGGGATCCTAACCAGAGAAGCAGCAACACCAGAGACAGAGGCAGAGACGATGGCAAAGAGAGATAGAGCAGCTGAGGACTCTAGACTCATGGAAAGAGAAAGGCTGTGTGCGGATGGGCAGGGGGCTGATTTGCAGAACATGTCCTTTGGTTGTTTAAATGATTATATATTCTTGTGTGTTTTTGAGTACATCAAAAAAGGGGATTGTAATCATTACAATGAAACAAGATGTGATTGGTTGAGTGCAAAACTATTGTTCTGCCATGTAGACTATCACTCAATTCACAATAAAAGCTTAAAAAAGAAAGAAAGAAACCAGTCTACAGGACAAATGGCATGGTCTATGAACCATGACCTCATCTGCCCAGAGGCAAAAAGAACTGGATGGTGCCTGGCCTGGCTACCAATGCCAGCTGTTCTAATCAGGGCCACAGTAGATAGACACTCAATGTTATTGTTGTAGTTAGGTGCCATAGACTCAGTATCAACTCATAGTGACCCTATGCACAACAGAATGGAAACACTGCCCAGTACTACACCAACTTCACAACCATTGCTACATTTGAGCCCATCGCTGCTGCCTGTGTGCTGATCCATCTCATTAAGGGTCTTCTTCTTAGTCTCTGACCCTCCATTTTACCAAACATGATATCCTTTTCCAGGGATTGGTCCCTCCTGACAATATGTCTGAAGTATGAGAAATGAAGTCTGCCCATCCTGGCTTCTAGGGATCATTCTGGCTGTACTTCTTCCATCACAGATTGGTTTGCTCTTTAATATAAAGCTTATGAGAATTACAGCCTTGCATGGAATCCTGGTGTGGCACTGTGGGTTAATGTGCTGGAGTGCAAAGTCGGTTTGAACTGCAAGGTCAGTGGTTCAAGCTCACCAGCCGCTCCTCGGAGACCCTATACAGGGTCACTATGAGTTGGAACTGACTCAATGGCACTTAACAACAATGAACATATTTTCGTTGTTTATTCTCTGCTCTTCATAACTGCTCACAGGGGTCATCATGAGTCAAAGTTGACTTGATACCAATAGGTTTGTTTTCTTAAGTAAGACCCTGGCTAAACTTGTCACAGAGTTGATTCTGACTCATAGAGATCTTGTAGAAGGTTTCTGAAACTGTAAATCTTAATAGGAGCAGAAAGTCTCATCTTTCTCCAGAAGAGTGGCTAATGGGTTTAAACTACCAGCCTTGAGGTTAGCAGTCTAGTGTTTATCCTACTGCACCACTAGGGGTCCTTTTTTACCCTATGTTGTTGTTGTTGTTAAGTGCCATCCAGTGGGTTCTGACTCACAGTGACCCTGTATAGGGCTTCCAAGGAGTAGCTGGTGGATTTGAACTGCCGACCTCATGGTTAGTAGTCCAGTACTTTTCCTACTGCATTACCAGGACTCCTTTTAACCATATGTTTGTTGTTGTTGTTGTGAAGTGCCGTTGAGTCAGTTCCGACCCATAGCGACCCTGCATAGGGTTTTCAAGGAGCAGCTGGTAAGTTTGAACTGCCAACCTTGCAGTTCAAACGACTTTGCAGTCTGAAGCATTAACCCACAGCACCACGCCATATAGTACCTCAAAATCACTTCTGAGCCTGAGACTGTGCCAACAGCTATCAGCAGTCTCATCATACAATTCCCAGTCTCTTCATACAATTTCATAGTCACATCACAGGAAGGTTGGGGACACCTTGGAACCCGCAAACAGAATGCAACATCATTGAAACTACTACACGTTTTTTTCCCTGAGAAGTTGGTAAGCATCACTCCACTCACCTGCCCAATGTGCCCACAGCGAACAGAGGCTCAGTACAAGCCCAGGTTCTCACCAGAGTGAGGAGTAGATGGGAATCAGGTTAACATGGTCCCGCAGGTCTCTATCCAGCTACCACAAGTCAACTCCATGTGTGTCAGAGTAGACCTGTGCTCCATCACCCATTTTTTGGAAGTAGATCACCTGGCCTTTCTTCCAAGGAACCTCTGGGTAGACTAGAATCTCTAGTCTTTAAATTAGTATGTTAATGTTTGGTACCACCCAGGAACTCCAGCAGAATTCTCATTCTATGTCTCCACAGCTCTTGCTGAAGTTGGCACCAGAGCCCTGCTCACTTCCTGTTAAGCCCTGAATGACTGTAAATGCAAAGGGAAGGGTGTCATGGGAGTTTGGCAGAAAAAGTCAACATCAGGAAGGAGCGAAGAGGGGCTATAAAGCCCATAGCATGACATGATATGAGCCACCAACCACCTCAGGGTCCTGGGCAGCACCCTCACTCCATCCCTGGGGATCCTCAACCCCATAAGATCTTCACAAACTCTTTAGAGGGTCCCAGGTAGCAGGTGGCTCCACTCCTACCCGTCTCCTCCTGACTGTGGGGTAGACTCTGTCTCACTCACCCCTGCCTAGGAAGTGGACTCCTGGCAAGAGATTGAGCTCTCCACACTCCCACCTCCCCAGTTAAAGAAACTTGGTGGGAGTTAGTTCTAAACTCTAGTGGTATCTTTGGGTTGATACACCAAGGGAGGTGTCAAGGTCAGATCAGGTGAAAAGAAAGAGCTGGCTGTTTGGATTTCAGAAGGTTCAGTATTAAAATTCTCACCTTTCATGTGGAGACCTGGGTTTGATTCCCAAACTGTACAATTCACGCACAGTCACTACTGTCTATCAGCAGAAACTTGTTCATTGCTAATGCTACAGATTTCAGCAGAGCTACCAAAATAAGATGGATAACCCCTGCATCGTCCAGCAGACTACTGTGAACCTGGGTGAAGACCTGGTCGGCCAGCAGCGAGGCAGGACTTGGGGACTCATGGGCTCAGAGTCAAGGACGCAGCCACAGGACTAGAGTGGAGAGTGAAGTGGCCAGCTGATAAGAAGAGGGCAGACAGATGCTAGAACACCCACACTTGCAGATGATACCCACTTGACCTGGCTTCAATGACTGGATGAACAGAACTCAACACAAAGAAGAAAGAAGAAAAAGGCATCATCTGACACAATTTGATAAACCTGACTTACACCCATACATGCAGTAGCACAAAAGAGGAAACAAATCCCTTCTGCAAGAATTATTCCCACCCCCTCCACACAAAGAGTGGACAGGGATGGGCAACTTGGACATTGGCTACCCAAAATGGGGGGAGTGACTTACCAAAAAGGTAAGAAGTGACTGGCTTACAAGCTTTCAAAAGGGAACCTAGATCCAAAGGGCGGGGAGGAAGGTAGAATCTCCAGTGAATAGTATCCAGCCTGTCTAGGAAGGGCTGATGAAATGAAATGCAGATGGGTCTCTTGTGATACAATAGTGAATATGCTATCAGGACTGATTGTGAGGGTTGGAAATGTAAAGGTGGACATTTTATAGCAAGGAGGGGAGTGGTTAACTTTTCAGTCTAGGAGCAGAGGGCCCTGGGACCATCAATGGAGAAGAGCAGAGAGCGGGACCCTACCCAGAGAAGCAGTGAGGCCTGAGATGGAGGCAGAGAAGATGACGGGAAGAGATGGAGTGGCCAGGGACTTGAGATCCAGAGAGGGAAAGGGGCTGTGTGCTGAGGACCATGGGGGAGGGAGGGCAGGACAGGCTTGCAGGGTATCGGGGGTGATGATGCATGGACGGGATGGTAACTATGGCAATGAAACGATGTATGATAGAATGAATGTAAAACTAATGTTCTCCCATGTAAACTATCACACAATTCACAATAAAACATTTATTTAAAAAAAAAGAAGATGGAGTAAGAAGAAAGGCTTGGCAATATAGTTCTAAAACAATCCTGTTGTGCATCAAGTTGCTGTAAGGAGTGATTCAATAGCAATTCACAACAACAGCAACATTGAGCATAGTTCGCCACAGTAGGAGGCAGAGGTTGAGGGCAGAAACTAAGCTGCAGCATCCTTTGAATTGCTTCTTTTATAACTCGAATGGCAGCTGGGCAGAGTCAGGTTGCAACAAGCACAGTAACAATACCAGCAACACAGATAAACATGGACAAAAATATCTCCTGTTATTAGAAGTTCACTTTGGACTTTAGAGGGACAGCCCAGAACCAGTGGGAGGCAGGATCAATCCCTGCTTTGTCTTTGAATCCCCAAAATAAAAAACAGAGTGCCTGATCCATGCTAAATGCTTAAGAAATGTGTCCCACATAAAGCCTACAATAAAAAGAAAGACAACTCAACTCCTGCACTCCCAGAACAGGGAGTACTGAGCTTAAGCCTGCATCTGAAAGCTCACGAACATCACAGCCATAAGTACATCATTGATTCAATGTTCTGTTTCTGGTCACAAAATAAGGAATTAAGTACAAGAATTGCTACAAAAAAAAAAAAAAATGCTGTGGAAGACCCCCAGGAAAACGACAAGCCCAGCCCAGACTTACTAAATTTATGAAGATAGTGAACACCCACAATGTTGGTGTTGATGCTCCATGGAGGTTTATAAAGGGAATAGATGCCATGAACTCCAACAACTGAACTGCAGCTCTCCAACCCTGTTATGCACAATATACAAGCAGGAAAAAAAAGAAAAAAAAAAACAAAAAAAACAAGATGAGTCAAAAATTATCCGCACTCTGGCTTTAGGATTTATTTTAATCAACTTTTAGAAAAGACAAATACATCCATTTTTTTAACATAATCTCCTTGCTCCTGTCAACAAACTTTCATATTCCCTTGTTAAAAAATGTTTTAGGCTGAGCTGGAGCCACAAATGCTTCACTGTCTTCACTTCTTCATCAAAGGGAATCTTGACCCTTGAAGGGCTGCTTTCAGGGGACCAAGGAGGTGAAAGCCCAATGGAGCAAGATCAGGCCTATGCAGAGGATGCTTTAACACCTCAAAATGGAGTTTGTGCAGAGTGTCAACAGTGTGAGCAGAGGTGTGCAAGATCACAGTGTCATTGCATTTCAGTCCTCTGCATTTAATCTGAAGTTTAGGTTTCAGCTCTTCAGTGAGCATCTCACTGTAATGAATACTGTTGACTGCTGAACCTTTCTCCTGATGGTGTTCCAATACTGGCCCTTGAGAATCCCAGAAAACTGTAAGCATCAAGTTTGCAACTGATGGTTGACTTTTGAAGTTTTTCTAGGTCCATTATATACGTTGCCATTTACTCTCAGACTTGGAGTGATGCATCCATGTCTCATCACCAGTTATGATTTTTTTAAAGAAAATTTTAACCTTTTCTCGAGTATCTGTCCAAATTCTGTTTGCAGATGTCCAAATGCTTCGGTTTATGTTCTTCTGTGAGCTGTTTTGTTACCCACATCGCACAAACATTTTGCCCCATAACCCACTGTCACTCATCTATTTAACAGAATCATTTCATACGCACACTCAATGTCATTATCAACAGCTGTGGATAAGGACAGGCACTTTAAAATAACCTGAGTGCAGATAATTTTTGACTCACTCTCTTATGAAGTAGTTGTGGGGAAGAGAATTTAGCTTTACCCAAAGTAAGATAGGCTTTGTCCATAGTTTCTGAGAAATAAGCCTTGGAGTAATCAGGGTGTCTTGGTCTGGGGTTACCTGAGGATTTGTGGGAGCTGAGACTCAGCTGGGAAGTTGAAATCAGCATGATCTGACTGCTCAGAAAAAGCCTTATCACTAATCAATCCTAGAGGGTAGTGAGTCCTTTGGGACATGGACACTTTGCATTGGGGACCCTCCCAGATTTCATCATGCATCTCTTCCTTCTGATGATCTTGATTTATACCCTTTGTCAATAATAAATCTATAACCATACATATAGTATTGTTGTTGTTATTGTTATGTGCCGTGGAATTGGTTCTGACTCAAAGCAACCCTGTACAGGGTTTCCGAGGCTGTACATCTTTACAGGAGCAGAAAGCCTCATCTTTCTTCCAAGGAACAGCTGGTAGTTTCGAACTGATGACCTTGAGATTAGCAACCTGATTCGTAACCACTACGCTACCAGTGTTCCTTACTCTCGGTGAATTCTATTAGGCATTCCAGTAAATTATCAAACCCCATTTTCCATTAAGGTGGCATGCCCAAGCCAGTCTCTGAGAGGAAAACTGCCCTCCCTCAGGCTGGCTAGAAGAGTGGCCTTAACCCAAGGTTCAAATACACTCTACCTGACTTTGTCAGAGGTACATGAAGCACTCAAGAAATTAGGTCTGAAACTTACATGTCAAGGCTCAAGATGGAGCTGGTGTTCTAGCTGCTGGCTGCAGTTATTGTGGTCAAAGTGTCCTCAGATTCCAGGCTCCAAAACACAGTCAGGCTTCACAGAGGAAATGATGGGTGAGATGAATCAGCCACGGGCCAGAGGATCACCACAGGGAAGGGCTCCTGCCAGAGGGAACAGTGTGTACCTACAGAGATCACTATTGCCCAGGGATTTTAGGAAGCTTTTCAGATTTCACACATTTCATTTTCTGGTCCTTTATTCTAAACCAGACCAAGGAAAATAAAAATTCAGAATCTCCCTTTTCAAACTCATTCCATTTCAGGTAAGTAAAATGTGGAAAAGCCACTTCTCAGTATCATGGTCAATTTCAAACATGAACTGGTGCTTTTATGAGAATTTATGTGAGGGAGAAGGCGCTTCGGCCTCAACAGAGATTTTCCTCCTCCAGCATTTGTTGTTGATAGCTACCGTTGAGTCAGTCTCCTGTTTACGGCAACTCCCACGTACAATGAAACAAAATACTGCATGGTCCTGTGCCAAGCCCCATGGTAAGTGGCCGATCAGACCATTGTAACTCATAGGGTTTTCACTGGCTGAACTGTGGATGGCATTTACCAGGCCTTTCTTCCTAATCTGGATGCTCCACTAAAACCAGTTTAGCATTATAAAAGCACAAATGGTGGCTGTATTTGTGATATATTGGACTGGAGTTAAATCCGGGTCTTCCACATGAAAGGTGAGAATTCTACCATAGAGCCCCCACTGCCCGCTCCAACATTTGCCTGGTCCTTACTAGCCAGATAGAAAGTAACACAGCAGCTCTCTGGGAGTTGGTCATGCCTCTCCAGCCAGACCACAGCTCCTCGGGACAGGTGCTCCCACTCTTATTCTGCCCTGCACTGGACCTTTCCTGAAAACATGCTCACTCTTTTCTTCCAGAGTCCAGTCATTTCTACTACTGGATAACTGACCAAACTAAAGAGAACTTGCTCCAAAGAAGCAAGATCCTAGCTACCCCAGCTTCCTGAAAGTGTGCTTCAGAAAATGCATTCCTTCATGAGACATGGAGCCCTGGTATAGAGCTGTGGGATAAAGCACTGGACTGCAAGGTCAGTCTGAATCTCAAGGGGAGTGGTTCAAATTCACCAACCACTCCTTGGAAACCCTATGCGGGGTTATTATGGGACAGAACCGACTTTATGGCACTAACAACATGAGACATGAAAGTATATCCACTGGCCCAAACTACTGCTTATGGTTTAAAGCAGTAAATATTTCCACATGTAAGACCTGCATGCATGTGGATTCAGGAGCCCAGGTTCAGTGGTTGACTGTTAACTGAAAGTTTTGAAAATAAAAGTGTGTAGGAGGGCTTTTCAACCAAAAGAGTAAGTTGTTAGGTTTACCGGTAAAGAGGGGCAAGAACTAAGAGAGACACCTACTGCTAGAACCACCATAGAAGGGCATAGAAGGGTGCCAACCAGAAAAGCAAATATGAAATATGTTAGTGCCATCTATTGGTAAGAGTAAAAAAATGACAAAGAAATAATTCTTAGCACAATACCAACTCAAATAAGAACCAAAAAATGAAGAGCATTTTTGGGTTTACCAAGAACTTTCACAAGTAGGATAAGCACTGGGCCACAAGGAAAGTTTGAACCTCAAGGTGTGCAGTTCAAACCCAATAGCTGTTATGGCACTTAACAAAAACAACCGCCTCCAGTAAGCGTCAGGCCCAAAGATACAGGTCTTACATGGAGAAAGCAGAGGGCGATCCTGGATTTACCAGCTGCATTCATATTAGCTTTTGGAATTCCACAGCTCAGGACCTAAACCTAGAATGTGACTGGGCCCCAAAAGGCTGACTCCAAAGATGAAGAGATTGGGGCAGATCACAGGCAGCATGGTACCCAAGTGACCCTGACTCAGGCACAGCCAACTAGAAACACTCTGAAGCCATATTGTTCAACAGAAAATGGTTTGCAACACATCTTGTTGTGGCTGCCATTGAATCAGTTCCAACTCATAGGGACCTATGCATAACAGAACAAAACAGTCTCCTCCAGTGCCATTATCACAATAAAATCATGTTTGTGTTTGAGCCCATTGTTGCTGCCACTGTGTCAATATACCTCTTTGTGGGTCTTCCTTATTTTCACTGATCTCCACTTTTCCAAGCATGATATCCTTCTCCAAGAACTGGTCCCTACTGATAATATGTACTAAGCATGAGAGATAAAGTCACACCATCATCACTCCTAAGAAGCATTCTGGTTGTACTTCTTCCAATATAGATTTGTTTGTTCTTCTGGTACTCCATGACATTTTTAATATCCTTCTCCAACGCCATAATTAAAATGCATCAAATTCTTCTATGATCTCCTTTTGTCTCTGTACAACTTTCATATGCATATGAGGCAACTGAAAATACAATGGCTTGGGTCAGGCACACCTTAGTCCTCAAACTGACATCTTTGCTTTTGAACACTTGAGAGGACTTTCGCAGCAGATACACGCAGACATATCTAATGCAATACGTCGTTTGATTTCTTGTCTGCTGCTTCCATGAGTGTTGATAGTGGATGACATCTATGACAACGCCAATCTTTTCTCCATTTATCATGATGTTATTCATTGGTTCAGTTATGAGGATTTTTGTTTTCTTAACAATGAGGAGCTGGGAGCCTTAAGGTCAGCAGTTCAAAACTACCAGCCACTCCGCAGGAGACAGATGAGACTTTCTGCTCCCGTAAAGATTTACGGCCTCAGAAACCCTGTACAGGGTCGCTATGGGTCAGAACTGACTCGACGGCACTTAACAACAACAACCAACAATGAGGTGTGGCTTTGATGTTCCTTAGTCAGTAAGTATTTTTAAATCTTCTTCACTTTCAGCAAACAAAGTTGTATCATCTGAATATCATATTAATATAATATTAATAAGTCTTTCTTCAACCCTGATGCCACATTCTTCTTCCTATAATCCATCTCCTTGGATTATTTACTCAGCATACAAATTGAACTAATACAGCAAAAGGACACAACCCTGGTACACATCTTTCCTGATTTTACACCATTCAGTACTCCTTGTTCCGTTTCCGGAACTTTCTTTCTTGCCATGCTTTCAGTGCAATTTGGACATCTTTGTTCAGTACCATTGGTTTGTGATTATATGCGACTTCTCGAAATAGTTCAACACTGACCATTTCTTTTTCGTACAGTGACTGCATTCCTTCCATCATCTTTTGATGCTTTTTACATCATTCAATATTTTGCATATAGAGTTCTTCAATATTGAAAGTTAAGGCTTGAATTTTTTCTTCAGTTCTTTCAGTTTGAGAAATGCTGAGCGTGTTCTTCCCTTTGGGCTTTCTAACTCCAGGTCTTTGCACATTTTATTACAATACTTCATTTTCTTCTTCTTGAGCTTTTACGTCCACATTTATTCCCTTCACTTTTTTTGTGTGAACTTTTTGTTGTGAATTGGGTGGTTTAAAGACAAGATCATCTGTTTTACCTTCAACATAATATATACTTTGTTTCATCTCAAAAATTACAATCCCCTTCAACATCAGGAAAACGATCAGCATAATCCATCATATAAATAAGAAAAAGGAAAAGAACCACATGATCATATTGATTGATGCAGAAATTGCATTTTACAAAATCCAACATCCATTCCTGATAAAAACACTCAACAAAATAGGAATTGAAGGGAAATTCCTCAACACAATCAAGAGCATATATTCAAAACCAAGACCCTACATCACACTCAATGGAGAGAAACTGAAAGCCTT
>NW_006408611.1:10896401-10911608 GCF_000296735.1 Chrysochloris asiatica
CAAGGAGGGATGTGATTAACCTTTCAGTCTAGGAGCAAAGGCCCCTGGGACCATCACTGGAGAAGAACAGAAATCAGGACCCCACCCAGAGAAGCAGTGAGGCCTAAGATGGAGACAGAGAGGATGACATGAAGAGATGGAGTGGCTGAGGACTTGAGATCCAGGGAGGGAAGGGAGCTGTGTGCTGAGGATGGGGGGGTGGGGCTGTGGGGTATACCCTTTGGTTGGGTGACGATGCATGAACGGGATGCTAACTATGGCAATGAAACGATGTATGATAGAATGAGTGTAAAGCTAATGTTCCCCCATGTAAACTATCACACAATAAAAGGGAAAAAAAAATTACAATCCCCTTCCTGCAACAGCAGTTACCCTGCTTCTTCCCTGTGGCTTCCCATTTATATCTTATATTTCACAAATAAACAAAGCAAAAATATTTGATGTCTACTTACAAAGCAAAAAATATATATTCATTTAAATGACTAAAAGGCATATTCTGCCAACCAGCTTCCTGCCTGCAGGCACACAGGCTTTCTCAGCCCATGGGCCTAGAGCCCACAACTGCTCTGTGTCTTCATGCCACTGCCTCTGCTAACTGTCTCTGTGTCTTCATGCCACTGCCTCTGCCAACTGACTCTGCTGTCACCACTCTTCTAGGTAGGAATCTCATGCCCCAATCATGCTCTTCCTTATTCATGGCCCTGGGAGCATCCGTTCCTGAAATGAAAGATTTACTACTCCCCCCTTTTAGTTACACGTCTTCTGTAAATACAGTTGTGACAATCACCATTAAACCTGTGAACAATTACTCACAATTAAGTCATAAAATCCCATCACCATCATTCTCCATCCCCTGTCACCAGACCCATCTGGAAAAGAGGGGAACTATTCAGTGGGAATTCTACCTTACCCCCCTCATACTGACACTAAACACACTCATGAAAGCTTGTAAGCTAGCCATTTAATGCCTTTATAGCTCCCCATTTTTTTATAGCCAATGTCTAAATTTCTCAACCCTATCAACCTAGTATACTAAGGAAGCAAGGTTGTTCCTTGATATGAAGAATCCTTCCATTCCAGTTGGAATTTTGAGTCACTGCATTCATATAAAAAAAAAAAAAAGTCTAGTTCCTCAAATTGTAGCTATTTGCACTTGCTCACAGTATCAAATATCTTTATCTTCCTTTGGTTGAGTTCTGGTCAACTAGCCATCCAAGTTAGGTCAAAAAGGTACTAGCTACAAGTCTGGGAGTTCACACACACCTCTCTGCGCTTCAGACCAGCTGGATGATTCACTCTCAGTCCTAGCCCCCAGGCCTCATGCGCATGGACTCTGAAGTTCAAGCATCTTCCTAAACTTCAGACCAACCAGTCTTTCCTCTTCTCTCTCTCATCTCAAGGTCAACAAGGTAACAAAATAATTATTACCTACATATGCAACTTTAGCCTTCCTTCCCACCATTTCCATCCAAACATTTATTAAAGACAAGACAGCCACAGCAGTCAGCAGCTTTGAGTCTGCCCCGTCTACCTTAGCAATGAGATGTGCAGAAGTTAAAGAGGGGAGTCTCAGAGAATTCCAAGGATACACCTAGTACACAAATGTCTACCAGAGTCCAACAGTACCTCCCAGGCAGAGTTGATGGTCTCTGCTTTTTCAGACCTCCAATACAACATTCCAAAGATGGAAGTTCTAAATTCTAGTTGTAAATTGGAGTCACCTAAAAAACTTTTAAAAGCCTAAAGCCCAGAACTTTTAAACCTCATCAGGATCTTTGTAGGTGGGACTCAGAAGTGATACTCTTGTGTTTTTTTTAATTGTTAAAAAACAAAACAAAACAGTTTTCTATTGTGGTTTGGGTGGAAGTTTACAGAGCAAACTAGTTTTCCATTCAATAATTTATAGTTATTTTGTTTCCTGACATTGAATGCAATCCCCACAATGTAACAGCACTCTGCCCACTTGGTGATATTCCTAAATCTCCCCCTGGAGATTGCAATGCACAGCCAAGGTTGAAACTTTTGCTCCAATGAGTCCCCAATTTCCCATAACTTGCTCTTGTATTTTGGGGCTCTCTTTCTTACAAAAGCGCCTTGATTCAACAGCAGAGAACTGGATGGTGTTCTCATTCAGTCTCAACTGGTTTACCAGATGCTGCTGAGTCAACACCAACTCATGGTAGTGTAAAGATGTAAAAGTGTGCTCCATAGGGTTTTTAAATGAGTTTTTTTTAAAAAGTAGACCCTCAGGCCTTTCTTTCAAGGCACCTCTGGGTGAGTTCGAACCTTTCCTTAAGCAGTCCAGACATTCATTGCTTGCATCACCCAGAAACACTCTCAGTCTCAACAGCAGGTATTCATTAAGGTCCACTTATTAATGACACTATTCAAAGGCACTATTGGATAAGCACAGGGTTGCTAACCACAAGGTCAGCAGTTCAAACCCACCACTTGATCCTTGGAAACCCTATGCAGGGTCACTATGAATTGGAACTCAGCAACTAAATAACAATGAACAAAAACATGCACTGTGTAAAGGTTAGAAAAATGCCTGGGGTGAACCACACACATCAAGCTACTGAAAAAGTGAAGACTCAGGTTTATTATAGGATAGAAGGTTTGGAACTCATTCTCTTTACAAAGGCTTTAACTTCAGCAGTCTTTTATAGAATACATTTCTCTGGATTGTTGTTGTTAAGTGTTGTTGAGTTGGTTCTGACTCATAGCGACCCTGTATAGGGTTTCCAAAGAGCAACTGGTGGGTTTGAACCACTGACCTTGCAGTTCACAGTCCAGTGATGATCCTACAGCACCACTTCCCAAGATGGTAAATTCAAACTATTTGCATTTGTGTTTAGCAGTAAGTTATCCCACTCACCCTCTCCATTTTCAAGTAACATATGACACCCCCACCCCCAGAAACCCAAACCAACCGCAGACGAGTCAATGCAGACTCATAGCAGCCCAATATAGAGTTTCCTAGACTGTAAATCTCTGTGGTAGTTGTTGTTATGTGCTGTGGAGTCGGTTCTGACTCATAGCAACCCTGTACAGGGTTTCCGAGGCTGTAAACCTTTATGGGAGCAGAAAGTCCCACCTTTCTCCTGCACAACAGCTGGTAGTTTCAAACTACTGACTGTGAGATTAGCAGCCCGATTCAAAACCACTACGCTAACAGAGCTCTCGTTCTCCCGTAAATATGACACAGGACCTCAAAATATAACACTGACAAGAGTGGAGCTTGTTAGCATAGGGGCCTTACCCTAACAGCCTTCGGCTTCTTTGCTCCCACCCTGTACCAACCACCTTACATTTGACAGGACCGCATACTCAGATGGGGTGGAGGTAAGCAGGTAAACACATCAGCTGGGAGCGAGATAACAGTGGGGCAGCTCAGCGGACCTGAGCCCACAACTCTAGGAAAAGGACAAAGGCGGAGCAAACCAGTGCTTGACGAAGGAGCCCAGGCTTGCTGCTGCCGAACGGACTTTTCAGAATAAACTAAAAATTCCCAATTTTAAATTAAATAAACAATTTGTAAATGTTGCCTCAATTTTCTTAAACACCATGCAGGTCATTTAACCCCACATTACGACTTTGTTTTTAAAGCATTTAAACTGTAGTTCTATTCACACATACACACATCTTTTCAAAAATGCACTAATTGGGCAAAATGAACCTAATTCAGCTACCCCACTGAGATTTTTTAAATCCACTTCAATTTATTTGCACCTCAGTTTCCTCATCTGTAAAAGTCAGGTAGCAATCCATGTTATAAGGTATGGTAATAAACAAATTAGACAGGTAACAATCAAATAAATGAATGATTCATTTGTTGAAAAGAAAAAAGTAATTTTAAAAACAACTTTTTTAAAACATGTTAAAGGAGTCCTGGTTGGCGCTGGGGGCAAATGCGCCAGACTGCAAAGTTGGTTTGAACTGAAAGATCGATGGTTCAAGCTCACCAGCCGCTCCTCGGAAACCCTATACAGGGTGGCTATAGGTCAGAACCGACTCGACGGAACTTAACAACAACAATTGATCACAATAAAACATTTTTTTTAAATTGGTTGAATTGACAGTAAGAGATATATCACCTACAGGGTCTCCAGTTCCTAACCTAAACCAAACCCAAACCCACGGCAGTCAAGTCCATTCCTATTTAGTGACCCTATAGGACAGAATGTGCCATAGGGTTTCCAAGGTTTCCACATCTTTCTCCACGTAGTTGGTGGATTTGAACCACCAACCTTGTGGTTAACAGCTGAGCATTTTAACCACTGTGCCATCAGGGTTCCTTCTGATGGAGTAATAAGAGTCCCCAGGGGTATTTAAATTAGGCAATTCCTGATTTACAATTGGTTCTCTTCTGATGTCTGTCTCATAAGTCATTTCTGAGTTAAAGTCAAATACTTCATATTCTGTTTCAGTTGTCATTATCACTGCCTTTTATTTTTAAATATTTTTACAATCTTGTTTTTGGGGATTGACATGAGAATGATATCTCCAGCAAATTACCCAGAGCTGCATTGTATGTAGAAGATATTACTTAGCAATAAAATGCACAATAATTTTTTTTAAATGTTAAATGCAGTTCAATGAATACGCCGTAAAATGGGGACTAGCTGTACTTCAGAACAAATGGAAACTGCATCTACCAAGAAATGGCTGCCAAGGCTCATTAAGCAATCAAATGTCTTCCCTGTCAGTTAGAATACGTGATCTGGTTAAAAAAAAATACTGATTAACAGGATTCTATCCAAAAACTGAGGACAGTTCTGTCTTTGCTAATTTCAAATGGGTAACAAAATAATTATTACCTACATATTCAACTGGTTTGCCTAGGGTGGCCTTCAAAGCGCACATTTAGTTTGATTCTTTATTTGCTTTAGAGGGGAAAGTTGATGACTAAAGATATCAGTCCTCAGAAGTCCTGGTAGAGCACAATGGTTAAACAGTTTAGCTGCTAACTAAAAGGTTGCAGTTCAAACACACCGGCTGCTCCACAGGAGAAAATACCTGGAGATTTGCCCCCATGAAGATCGGAGGTGGTGGTGGCTGTGTGCTGTATAGGGTTTCTAATGCTGTAAATCTTTACCGGACCAGAAAGTCTCCTATTTCTCCCGAGGAGCGACCAATAGACTGAACTGCTGGCTCAGCCTGTTATCCACTATGCTACCAGGGCTCCATGCGTAAAGATTACAGCCTAAAAAATTATTTTAAATTAAAATAATAATAATATAGTCTGTTGTATAGGGTACTATCTGTTGGAATCAACCAGCCAGCACCCAATGATAACAGATGAAGAAACGGTTGGAGACCACTGACTGACTTCCACTGCTTCTTTGAGATCTGCCAAAGGACTTCCTCTTCCAGCACTGTATCTGCAATGCTCTGCTGCTCTTCATAAGGTTTTCAGTCACTAAACATTCAGAAGTAGTCTGCTTCTGGTCTTCCCAGTTTGTCTTAGTCTGGAAGCACCCCTAGGGAAACATGCTATGGAGGAAAGGCGTGAAGATTGTCGTTGTCGTTGTTGTTGTTGTTAAGTGCTGTCAAGTCGGTTCCGACTCACAGACCCTGTATAGGGTCTCTGAGGAACAGCTGGTGAATATGAACTGCCAACCTTGTGGTTCAAACCAACCTGTGGTTCAGTGCTTACCCTTTCCACCAATCAGAAACCTTATTATTAAACCCAAGGGCACCCAATTCCGCAATATCTATTAGGAGACCGTGATGTTTAACAAATATATCCTAGGAAAATTAGATTCTTTTCCCAGGATCCTGGTTTTGTGAAGGCCTTGTTTTGTTTGTTTCTTGTTTGTTTTTACCCAATGCAATTATCTGCCTAATACCCCATTCCTAATCTCAGAATAAGATCTCTTCAGAAACAAAATCTGTTCAACTATATTAATTTTCATTTTGTTACTTTATTGATTCCTTTTCAGTTAGTCTAGAAGTGGGGTCACTGTATGATCCTGTCACTGAAAAATGCTCAAATTAAAAAAAA
The DNA here is from genome assembly GCF_000296735.1 of Chrysochloris asiatica. Classification (NCBI taxonomy): domain Eukaryota; kingdom Metazoa; phylum Chordata; class Mammalia; order Afrosoricida; family Chrysochloridae; genus Chrysochloris; species Chrysochloris asiatica. The sequence continues at coordinate 10,902,409 of NW_006408611.1, forward strand.
AAAAAAAAATCCACTCAGGACAACCTTGAGACTTGCCCTGAAGCATCACACCAGGACTCCAAGAGTTGCTAGCTGTTACAGAATGTTTACTGTGTATGCAAAGCGCCCAAAAAAGCATTTCCCGTGGATCATCCTATTGCCACACACTGTTCTGCTGTTGTTGTTGTTCTTGTATGCCATCAAGTCATTTCCAACTCATAGCAACTACGTATAAGGTTTTGGAGACTGACTGGTGGGTTTCAACTGTCGACCATGTGGTTAGCAGTCCCATACTTATCCTACAGCACTACACCAGGGAAATACAGCAGTGAATAGAACACATGTCCTTGGCCTTCAGGCATGGGAATTAGAGTTGCTGTAGAAAACATTAAAGCAAGAAAGGGATCAGAGGTGGGGATGAGAGGGCAGATTTTAATTAAATATGGTTGTCAGGGACGTCATTAAATGTCTGTAAAGACTTTGAAGCCTCTCTGTGAAGGAGGGGGCAAACAATAGGAATATCTGAGAAGAGTGTTCCAGGAAGGGAGGACAGTATCGCAAAGGCCTTAAGCAGCAAGGTCATTGGTGTGTTCCGAGAACAGCAAAGAGGCCAGGTGGATGTAGCAGAATGACTAAAGAGGAAACAGGGTCTGAGAGGTTAGCAGGGGCCAGACCACATCAGCCAAGGTCACTGTAAGGGCTCAGGCACTTATGCTCAGTGGGATGGGAGCTGGTGCAGGCTCTGAGAGAAGAATGGCATTAGCTGACTATTTAATGTGTTAACAGGAACCCTCTGGCTGCTATGAGAGGACAAGATGGTCAGCTATAAGGATACAGAAATAATTCAAGTAAGAGACTAAAGTGGTGAGAAGTGATTCGATTTTCGATATACTCTGGAAGCTACAACCAACAGGATTTGCTGATTTGTTAATGAGGGAAGAAGTTGCCACCAACTGAAATGGAAGCTAAATGGTGGAACAGGATTATTTGAGTTTGAACATGTTGAGCTGAGATGTCATATGGAGATGTCAAGTCAGCAAGCAGAAACACCTGAACCAGAGATAAAAATGAGGACTGACTACTATTTATTGTTGAGCTGCATGAGATCTCCAAGGGATTGTGTGTAGATAGCAGAAGAAAGGTCAAGGAATGAGCCCTTGGGCTCTCTAATTTTGAGAAGGATTAGATACAGCAAAGAATGAGAAGTAGCCTGGGAGGTGTTTGGAACCGTCAGGAGAATGAAAAACCAATTTTTAAAAGTGATCCAAGTTGGGGAGAGTAAACACTTGTACTAAATGTGGCCAAATAAGACATGGATTTGAGAACTGACCTTTGGCTTTAGCAACACATCGGCTGTTTGGAACCTAGAGGAGGACTGGTGGAGGTGAGAGCCTGGGGAGAGAACCCTACTAAATAAGTCACTGCAGATGGGGAAACTGAGGCCTAGAGAGCTTTAGTACCCTACCACAGTCTCATATCTACTAGGTAGTAGATCCAGGACTTGACGCCAGGCTGACTAACTTCTGGGCCATGGCTTTTAAACACCATTTTCTGTAGCCTTACATGCAATGTTATTGTTACTGTTGTTAAGGGCCATCAATTCGTTTCCAAACCATCACGACCCTGTATAGGGTTTCCGAGGAGCAGCTGGTGAGTTTGAACCTCCGACCTTGCCATTCAAGCCAATTTTGTAGTTCACTGCATTAACCCACACAGTGCCACATACAATAGACTACTTTTGATTAAGAGTCACATTTTTAATCAATTAATAATACCCACTTAGAAGTCCTAGTGTGACACTATAGGATAAACACTGGATTACTAATTATTAAGGTTAGTGGTTCAAACCCACCAGCAGCTCCGCAGGAGAAAGATGAGGCTTTCTGGTTCTGTAAAGATTTACAGCCTTGGGAATCCTATGTAGGGTTACTATGAGTCAGAATCAACTCGATGGCAGTAGTTTTGGTTTTAGGGTGGGCCAGCTGTACTGAAGGAGCCCAGGTAGTGCATCACTTACACTCTTGGATGCTAACCTAAAGCTAGGCAGTTCGAAACCACCAGCCGCTCCACAGGAGAAAATCCCAGCCATTTGCTCCTGTAAATTTGACAGCCTAAGAAACCCTATTGTTGTTGTTAGGTGCCATCAAGTCAGTACCAACCCATAGTGACCTCATGCACAGCAGAACGAAATACTGCCCGATCCTGGGCCAACCTCACTACTGTTGCCACGTTTGAGTCCATCAATGCTGCCACTAGGCCAATCAATCTCGTTAGGGGTCTTCCTCTTTTTCTCTGACCCTCCACCATACCAAACATGATATCCTTCTCCAGTGACTGGTCCCTCCTAACAATATGTCTGAAATATGAAGACAAATTTGGCCATCTTGGCCTCCAGGGAGCACTCTGGCTGCACTTCTTCCAAAATGGATCTGTTGGTTCTTTTGACAGCCCATGGCACTTTCAATATTCTCCTCCAACACCATAACTCAAAAGCATCAATTATTTCACAGTCTTCCTTATTCACTGCCCAGCTTTCGTATACATATAAGGTTATTGAAAATACCATGGCTTGAGTCAGGCACACCTTAGTCCTCAAACTGACATCTTTGCTCTTCAACACTTTTTAAAAATGCCTTGTGCAGCAGATTTGCCTAATGCAATACGTCATTTGATCTCTTGACTGCTGCTTCCGTGAGTGTTGATAGTTGATCAAAGAAGAATGAAGTCCTTGACAACTTCAATCTTTTCTCCGCTGATAATAATGTTTTTTATTGGTCCAGTGGTGAGCATTTTTGTTTTCTTTACACTGAGATGTAATCCATGCCAAAGGCTTTGCTATTTGATCTTCATCAGTAAATGTTTTAAGTCCTCTTCACTTTCAACAAGCAAGGTTGTATCATCTGCATATCACAGGTTGTTAATGAGTCTTCCTCCAATCCTGATGCCACGTTTTTCTTCATATAACCCAGCTTCTTAGATTATCTGCTCAGCATACAGGTTGAAAGAATACAACCCTGTCGCACACCTTTCTTAATTTTAAAAGATTCAGGGTTCCCATATTCTTTTCAAACAACTGCCTCTTGGTCCATGTACAGATTCTTCATGAGCACAATTACGTGTTCCAGAATACTCATACTTTGCAATGTTGTCCATAACTTGTCATGATCCACACAATCGAAAACCTTTGCATAGTCAATAAAGCACAGGTAAACATTTTTCTGATACTCTCTGCTTTCAGCCAAGATCCATCGGACATCAGCAATGATATCCCTCATTCCACGGCCTCTTCTGAATCCGGCTTGAATCTCTGGAAGTTCTTTGTCAATGTATGATTATAGCTGTTTCTGTATCACCTTTAGCAAAACTTTACTCGCTTGGGATATCAAAGAGATTGTCCGATGATTTCCACATTCCGTTGGGTCACCTCTCTTTGGAATGGGCACAAATATGGATCTCTTCCAATCAGTCAGCCAGATAGTTGTCTTCCAAATTTCTTGGCATAGATGAGTGAGTGCCTCCTGTGTCCCTCACTCTCTCGAAATATTTCAATTTTAATTCCATCAATTCCTGGTACCTTGTTCTTTGCCAATTTCTCCAATGTACCTTGGACTTCCTCCCTCAGTATCATTGGCTCTTGATCATATGGTACCTCTTGAAATGGTTGAACATTAACCATTTCCTTTTGGTACAGTGACTCTGTGTATTCCTTCCATCTTCTCTTGATACTTTCTGAATCATTTAATAATTTGCTCAGAGAATCTTTCAATAACAAAAGTCGAGGCTTGAATTTTTTCTTCAGTTCCCCCAGCTTGAGAAATGCTGAGAGTGTTCTTCCTTTTTGGTTTTCTGATTTCAGATCTTTGCAAATTTTGTTGTACTATTTGGCTTTATCTTCTTGAACTGATCTTTGAAATTTGCTGTTCAGCTCATTTCTTCCATTTGCTTTAGCATCTCTATGCTGGAGAGCGAGTTTTAGTGTTTCTTCTGACACCCATTTTGACCTTTTCCTTCTGTCTTGTCTATCCCACCCTATAAAGTTGCCATGAATTGGAGCTGACTTCACAGCACACAGCAGGTATGCTGTTGCTCACAAGCTCTGCCAGACTCGGAATCTAGAAAGGCTCTGCCCAGCTCCCTTCACCATCCAATTGACCAGCCCAGAGGATAAATACCACGCTGACATCTTTAAAACCTCAGGGTGCCAACGTTTCCCATTCTCTTGTTGTTGCTGTTGTTGTTGTTAAGTGACTCATTAGGGATCCTGTATAGGCTGATGGACCTGAACTGCCGACCTTGCAGTTAGCAGTCAGTGATTATCCTACTGCGCCACACCAGAACTCTAGGTTAATACAATTTGAGGTTTTTCCAAAGTTAGGAGCTGCATCTTACTCACCTTCACATTCTCACATTCAGAGTGTTTTTTTAAAAAAATGGATTTAAAGAAATGAATCCCTATACTAGAAAGGCTTCTTCAATAAAGTCAGCTGTGCCTGCCTCCCACTCTGTGGACAATAGCAGCATCCAGCCAAACATATGGGCCGACCAGGTATGCCTTTGTCAGACACAGTTGAAAGAGAGTGTCTTCAGGGCTTCTGATCAGGGAGTCCTTGCTTGGTTTTTTGCCTCCTGGTAAGCCCCAGACTGCAAAGCCATTTGAACTGCAAGGTTGGTGGTTCAAGCTCACCAGCTGCTCCTCAGAAACTCTATACACAGTCTCTAAGGGTCAGAACCAACTCGATGGCACTTCACAACAACAACAAGCCCCAGCCCACTGCACTAACTGCATACTCAGCTGCCTCTGCCTCTCTCAAACTGATACTCTCAGAGGGAGGGCTGTTTACCTGCACATGTTGTTGTTGTTAAGTGCTGTCAAGTTGGTTCCAACCCCTAGCGACCTTGTATAGGGTTTCTGAGGAGCAGCTAGTGAGCCTGAATCACCGACCTTGTAGTTCAAACAGCTTTGCAGTCTAGCTCATTAACCCACAGCACCACACCAGGACTCCCTATAGTATAAGGCCCACAAAATCATTTGGTCTGGCTCTGCCAAAGCACCACAGTTCCAGTCATCACATTGTTGTTGTTGTTAAGTGCCTTTGAGTCAGTTTTGACTCGTAGTGACCCTGTATAGGGTTTCCAAGGATCCGCTGGTAGGTTTGAACTTCCAACCTTGTGGTTCAAAGTCAGTGCTGATCCTACAGCACCATACCAGGGGTCCAGCCATCACATTAGGGGTAAGTTAATTAAATATTTTACCAAATATAGAAGACTAATTTTTAAGTTGATAATTTTGTGTGGCCCACAAATTATCCTATTAATATCCAAATGGCTCTTGGCAAAAAAAGGCTTCCCAGGCCTGCTGTATAGAGTCCTGGTACGGTGCAGTAGGATAAGCACTTGACCTCAAGATCTGTTTGAACTGCAAGGTTGGAGGTTCAAATCCACCAGTTGCTCCTTTGAAACCCTATGCAGGTTTGCTATGAGTCAAATTTGACTCAATGGCACTTTACAATTCTGGCTGTATAGGGTTTCCGAGGCTATAAATTTTTACAGGTGCAGAAAGTCTCATCTTTCTCCTAAGGAGCAACTGGTAGATTCGAACTGCTGGCATTGAGGTTAGTATCCCAGATGGTAATCCACTCCACTACAAGGCTCCTTAACACAATAATCCTCTGTAAATCTTGCTGCAACTGTTCCCAAAGGAGAAAGAATGGCCACAGATGACTGAGGCACATCAGTTCTGTGAAATGTGAATCCAAGCATGATTTTAACAGACACCCGTGTCATCCATGCAGTGAAATAGAACATGATCAAGTAGGCAACGTGTGTCATGCATCTCCCCTTCAGCTCCTCCTGTCCTCGCATCCTATCTTGTTACGATCAGAAAGAACTCTTCAGCATACCAGCAAGGCTGATGCTTAAGTAAGTTGGCTTTAGTTTACCCTTTTCATTCAACAAATATTTACCATGCATCTCCTACGGCTGGGGTAGGGGGAGCAGTGATGGTTCAGTAGTAGAATTCTCAATTTTCATGCCGGAGACCCAGGTTGGATCGTTGGCCAATATGCTCATCTGGAGACTGGAGTAGTATTATGACACTGAACAGGTTTTAGTAGAGCTTCCAGACTAAGACAGATTAGAAAGCAAGTCCTGGTGGTCTATATCCGATAATCAGTCAATTAAAACTCTACAGATCACAATAGTCTAATCCATAGTCATTCAAGGGGATGGGTATCATTTCCTTCCATCACGCATAAAGTCACCAGGAGTCATGGGTAGACTCAACAGTGGCTAACAACAACATCAACTATGTAACACACTTTTCTAGGCACTGGGGACACACCAGTAAACAAGCAGATTTTTTTTAAAAAACCTATCCTTAGAAAGATTACATAGAAGAGAGATGGCAATAAACAACAACAAAAAAATTTTAAGCAGATGGGTGGTTAAATGCTGCAGAGAAAAATAAAGCAGGGAAGACAAACAAGGAGTAGTGGGTAATGCAAGCGTAACATACTATTTAATAGTGTTATCAGAAGGATCTTACTGACAGACATTTGAGCATAACCAGAAGGAAGAAGGGAGCAAAGCTGTGGATATCTGAGGTTAGAGCTTTGCAGGGGGAAGAAACAGAAAGCGTGAAAGTCCACAGCAGGAACAGAAAAGAGCATTCAAGAGTTCTTGTTTGCGTTCTGTTCAACATGTGTTGAGTCCGGGTGTAGCACTGTGGGTTAATGCACCACACTGCAAAGCTCCTCGGAAACCCTATACAGGGTCTCTATGGGTCGGAACCGACTCGAAGGCATTTAACAACAACAACAACTCAACATGTGTGGCTTAAGGATTAAACACTGCTGTGTCCGGGACCCACTCAGGCTCTCTAATAATTAACGCCAACAGCAAATTGGCTCTCAGACTCTTTCCTGGAGGTGGAGGCTGGAGTCCAGAGCTTCCACTCTACACTCTCAGGACCCCCAAATTCCCTCAGGGACTCACCCACAATGCCCCCGACAGCATGTAGGTCAACCATAGCCCTGCCATTGACTGATCTTCTGACCTCCACAGGACATCAGACTAAGTTTGCCTATAGAATAGACAGCAGTTCTCAAATGGTGGTGTTCTGGAGACCTGTGAGCGACCCCAAGGCCTTTTTAAGTCGTCAATAAGGTCAAAACTATTTTCATAATAATACTAAGATGCTTTTCTCTTTCACCTCATTCTCTTACCAAGTGATTTTGGAACAAGCACATTGCTAGCGAACACAACTCCGACACGGCAGGAGAGACTGGAACAATTTAGAAGGGAAGGACTTTTCCCTCCTAAAGCCATACCTGTCCCATGCCTTCCTAGAGTGAGTCTTTAGAGGGAAACCTGCCCACCCCCAACCCCGCCCGCAGCCCAGGAACAGCTCAGTTAGGTCAGCATCTCCTTTGCTGAAGGAGCCCTGCTGGCTCGGGGGTTAACGCAGGTGTCTGCTCCCACCTCTTGAAGCTATCACAGGGGGCAGCTGGACTTCCACAAAGATTTACAACATTGAAAACCTCTACCGGGCAGTTCTACTCTGTCCATGGGTCTGCTAGGAGTCAGAATCAACTCCACGGCTGTGGGTTTGGGTTGTTCCTTTGCTGAAGTTGGTGGTGGTGGTTATGTGCCATGGCATCAGTTCTGACTCATAATGACCTTGTACAGGGTTTTCGAGGCTGCAAATCTTTATGGGAACAGAAAGCCTCATCTTTTCCCCACGGAATCGCTGATAGTTGCGAACTACTGACCTTGCGGTTCGCAGCCTGATTCGGAACCACTACAGTACAAGAGTTCCTTGACTGACCTTTTGACCTCCACAGTAGGTAACACAGTTTGCCCAAAGAATGAGGCAGAAGTTCTCAAATTGTGGTGCTTTGCTTATAGTTAGGATGATTAATAATATTAAGAATACCTAGAGATTGAGGTGAATCCGGAAGCTGCACAAATGCCACAGAGGATGAACTGACCCCTGAACTCCACCACCCAACATCCGAGGGCGCACAGGCCACCCGAGGGGTTTAAAAACGACATGAAACTCCAAGCATAAGAGAACTGATCAGGAAAAGGAAACATTTATTTCAAAAGATGTCAATCCTTGAAGTCGGAAGCCCTGCTTGCCGGATTTGGACTCCACTACCACTGCTACCCCAAGTCCTGACATGGCGCTGTGGTTAATGCACTGGACTTCAAAGTCAACTTTGAACCACAAGGTCGGCGGGTCCAAGATCATCAGCCTATCCTTGGAAACCCTGTATAGCGTCGCTATGAGTCAGAAACAACTCCACGGCACACAACAACAACAACAACAACCACTGCTACCCCAAGTCTTGGCATGGCGCTGTGGTTAATGCACTGTACTCCAAAGTCAAGTTTGAACCACAAGGTCGGTGGGTCCAAGATCATCAGCCTCTCCTTGGAAACCCTGTATAGCGTCGCTATGAGTCAGAATCAACTCCACAGCACACAACAACAACAACAACCACTGCTACCCCAAGTCTTGGTGTGGCGCTGTGGGTTAATGCACTGGACTGCAAAGTCAAGTTTGAACCACAAGGTCGGTGGGTCCAAGATCATCAGCCTCTCCTTGGAAAACCTATACAGGGTCACTATGGGTCGGAACCGACTCCACAGAACTTAACAAGAACAAAACAACACCATGCCTACCTGGGTGGGTAGACTAGAGCAGATCACAGGCCCCCCTTGCTAGAGTTACCTCATCAGCAAAACATTAATGTGAATATCTAAGGAAGCGCCATGTAGGGCAGTGTAATACACTCCATTAATTACCCAGATCAATAAAACAAGCAAAGTGACTTTGGCTCCCTAAAATCCCTCCTAACTTAATCATTGAATAAACCAAGATTAAATCAAGCAGCTGCAGAGTGCTTTTAAAACTTAGTAATGGAGGGGGGGGGAGGGAGGGAAAGGTGGAGCACAGTGTAGGGAATAGACACGGTATAGTTTGGGTGCTAGGGCAGGGGGCAATAAACAAAAAGGGAGAGGGAAACGGAAGAACAAAGCAGATGGGAGAACAGATAGGCAGGTTTGCATGGCCTAAGTGGGACAAAGGACAGGGCTCTGGGATACAGGGATTGAGGCATGGTTTGAAGGGTAAAAGGGGGGAAATAATGTTAAGATGCTTGGATGCCTTTTGAATCTTGGTTTCCCTTGCACCATTATAAAATAAGACACTTGAGGGG
>NW_006408611.1:10913868-10915717 GCF_000296735.1 Chrysochloris asiatica
AGTGGTTGACTTCGCAGTCCGTGGGACCCATCGAAGTAGAAGAGCAGAGTGTGGGGCAGAGAAACAATGACACCAGAGATGGAGGCATGAGAGATGGAACCGCTGGGGACTCTAGACCCAGAGAGGGAGACGGTTTGTGTGCTGACGACAGAGGGGCAGGCTTGCTGGGTATACCCTTGATTGTATGATGATGAATGGAGGGAATTGTAACCATGGCAATGAAACAATATACATAGGATGAATGTAAACCTAATGTTCTCCCAAGTAAACTATCACATAATTCACAATAAAACATTAAAAAAAAAACAAAAACTTAGTACTACCAGGAGAAATTAAACGCTGGGAAAGAGTGGGCAGAACGTACTTTTAAAGTAATGTGCCCACGTCTCAGCTCCAATATGCATAGATACAAAGTAGTCCCAAACCAAGAGCGGATTGCGCTCCTGCACGTAGTGGAAGATAACCTAAGGCGCAGCAGGGCGAGTACACAGTGGTGTGACACGCCTTGTGAGCTAGCTAGGCCTCGCCTCTGGAGTTCACTCGGGAACCTAGTGATTCTTGGCTCTGTGAAGAAAACAACCCCAAAAGAGGCGCAGGAGGCCACCTCGTCTGCGCCAGACACGCACCTTACTTGGGGTTTGAGCTCGCCTGAAGGCTGCACCCGTGGGCAGAAGGAAGAGGATGGGCGGCAGGAACCAGATCCAGGGACTTATCTTCCAGGGTCTCGGAGGGAGGGAGGGAAGGAAAGAAACAGCCATAGCCGCTCTGCCCGACGTGCGGACGTATCTTCCTCAGGTGCGTCCTCCTCCGGTGGAGTAACCAGCAGGCACAGGGCTACTGCGGACCCGCTAGGCGCCAACCATGACGCGCGGGGGCCCAGGGTGTCGGGCACTCAGGTCTGCGGCCCCGATTTTCTCAGCCACTCGGTTCGTACCGCAGCCTCCGGGCGGGGCCCAGGCGAGTCGGGCGGTCGCTGAGGGAGCTGCAGCCACGTGGGTAGCGACCTGACCCCCGTTTGCTGCCCAGCGCGGAGATGGCAGCGGATCCCTAACCCTGGTTTCTCCTGCCTGCGTCCTGACAGAACCACCGCCCAAATCAGGATCCCCTCAAGGCGAGAAGAGTGCCCTTTCGTCTGTGCGTCTGCTGAGGGTGACTCTTGATGGTAAAATAGTAATTAAGTCAAAGAAACAAAATTAAAGGCAATTTTTAAAAGAACGTCTGTTTTTAATCAGGAAATAGCTTTGCAAGTGCTGTCTGTGGAATAAACTGAGGCGTGGTCAGTGGGTGATCCATTCAAAGTCCCAGACCACAAATATCCACCCTCCATTATATGCCCTCATAAGGGATTGTTGGAGATAGTATTGAAGATGTTGACACCGAAACTCAGAGGACTGCTGCAAAGATTAAATGACATGTGAAAAGCAACTCGTTTGGTGCACATTGTTATTGTTAAGTATAGGGTTTAGGAGGAGCGGTTGGTGAACTTGAACTGCCAGCCTTACAGTTCAAACCGACCTTGCAGTCTAGAGCATTAACCCACAACACAACATATGTTGTTGTTGTTAAGTGCCGTCGAGTTGATTCCAACCCATTGCGACCCTGTTGTATACGGTTTCCAAGGAGCAGCTTGTGAGCTTCAACCACCGACCTTGCAGTTCAAATGACTGTGCAGTCTGACGCATTAGCCCACAGCACCACACCAGAACTCCACAGCACCACATATAGTTTCCAGCAAAATGTATTCGCTCCAGGTCCTCTACTGAAGATCGTTAAGGAAGAAAAAAAGTTATAAAACCAGCTAGCTGGGCTTTCAGAATGTGCCCTTTGGACGTTTAAATGAATAAATGTT
>NW_006408611.1:10916092-10917048 GCF_000296735.1 Chrysochloris asiatica
GATTGTGCGTTGTTTTAAAACATAATTCATTCTGAGAATCTGAAACTTTGGCCTACCTGCGGAGGACAGGGAAGGGGGAGTCCCAAAAAAAGCCACGTTTCCATGAAAGTTTAGGCTTCAGATATTTTCAATTTGGCTTCTTTTTCTGGAGTTGGTTCCCTCTCCTGCCTTCAAATTGTTGTTAAGTGCCATCTAGTCTGTTGAGACCCGCAGCGACCCTGTATAGGGTTTCCGAGGAGCAACTGGTGAGATTGAACCGCTGACCTTGCGGTTAAAACGGACTTTTCAGTACAGAGCGTTAATCCACAGCGTCACCCCAGGACTCAAATTACTACCTTCTTTAAGTCACAATAATCACTTATTCCTAGGACAACCGGAAACGCAGCCTGGCGTCGATTTTTTTTCAGGTGCCAGCACTGCCACCTACTGGCAAAAAAAAATGTTCGAGTTTTGTTTTTTTTCTGACTCGTTTTTAAGTGTCATGGAGTCTCCGACTGATCGCGAACCTGCATAGGATTTCCAAGGAGCGCTAATGGGTTTGAACTGCCAGTCTTGCTGTTAGCAGTGCAGTGCTTATCCAGGACTAAATTCTGACTCATAGGAACCCTATATAAGATTTCCGAAACTGTACGTTTTTATAGAAGCAAACAGCGTTATACGTGGGATTTAACAATCAATCATTTTGTTCCTAGTTCAATGTCTATCCCAGCACCACCAGGACTCCTTTGAAAACATGAAAAACTCAGAAAAAATAAATACTACTCTATACACAATCCAGCAATACCAATAATCTATCATTGAATGCCTTGTTGTTGTTGTTGTTGTTGTGTGCCGTGGAGTCAGTTCCGACTCATAGCGACCCTACACAGGGTTTCCGAGGCTGTAAATCTTTACGGAATCTGCGATATGCTGATGATACAACCTTGCTTGCTGAAAGTGAAGAGAACTTGAAACAT
>NW_006408611.1:10917711-10919372 GCF_000296735.1 Chrysochloris asiatica
GTGGCATCATTGATGGACTCAAGTGTGGCAGCGGTAGTGAGGTTGACCCAGGATCGGACATTGTTTCGTTCTGCTGTGCATGGGGTCGCTATGAGTCGGTTCCGACTCGATGGCACCTGACAACAACAACATAATTGAATGAGCAGATAGGTATGTGGGAAGGAGAATGGGGCTATATACAGGAATATATACATAGGTTTGACAGAGGATATTTCTATGTATATATTTACCTGTGCTGCAAATATATCCATGAATATCTGTGAACATATAGTAAGAAAGTTATGAAAAGTTTGCCATAACCAAATCCCTTGAGAGAATTAGTTACTGGGCCTGGAGGCTTAGCATCAGAGTCTCTGGAGACAGTCTACAAAGACTGATCTAAATCCTGTTTTGGTGAGTCGGAACTAGGGTATAACAAGTTTGTGAGTGCCATCGAAGGGACAACTATTATCTCTCCCATCCAAAGCAAAGAAGAATAACGAAAACCAAAGACATATGGAACCAATTAGTCTAATGGACTCATAGATCACTCTAGCCTCAGCAAAACCCGAAGAATACATGGAGCCCTGCTACCATCACCTACTGCTCTAACAAAGGACAGAAGGGGGGAAAAATGTAGAACAAAACTCAAAAAAACAAAGAATTTAGAAAAGACCAGACTTACTGATTGGATAGAGCCTAGTAGAATCCTTAGGATTATGGCCCTTGGTCTCTCTTCAGGTCTGGAAATGAACTCACCCCATGGCTCACAAAGAACAGACAGGTCTATAAATGAAGAAAGCAGGACATTAAAAAGACAGGAAAGAAATAAAAAACCAAAATGGATGAAAGAAGCAACTCTGAAACTTGCTTTTGAATACAGAGAAGCTAACGCATTGATGGACTCAAGTATGGCAACAGTAGTGACGTTGGCCCAGGATCGGACAGTGCTTCATTCTGCTATGCATAGGGTCGCTATGAGTCAGTACCGACTTGATGGCACTTAACAACAATAACAACAAAGTGACTAGAAGGAATGATGAAGTAAAAGCTTAACAGAAAATTTCAAAGGGCAGTTTAAGAAGAAAAAGAAAAGTATTATAATGAAATGTGTAAGGACCTGGAGTTAGAAAACCTAAATGAAAGAACGCAACACTCAGCATTACTCAAAGTGAAAGAAGTGAAGAAAGCAGGCAAGCATTGGGTTACACTATTGCAAGATCCTATGGGTAAAATAGAGAACGATGCAGGAAGCATTGAAAGAAGATGCAAGGAATACACAGTCACCGTATCAAAAAGAATTGGTCAAGGCTCAACCATTTCAGAAGGCAGCGTATGATCAAGAAATGATCAAATGAAGGAAAAAGTTCAAGCTGCACTGAAAGAAAGCATTTACGAAAAGCAAAGCTCCAGAAATTGATGGAATACCAAGTGAAATGTTTGAACAAATTGATGCAGCTCTGCACTCACTAGTCTATACCTAAAAGTTTCGAAGACAGCTACCTGGCCAACTGACTGGAAGAGGTCCATATTTGCGAACATTCCAAAGAAAGGTGACCCTGAAAATGTGAAAATTATCTAAGAGTATCACTAATATCACATGCAAGTAAAACATTGCTGAAGAGAATTTAAAAAACAGTTTCAGTAATACATCAACAGGGAAGTGCCAGAAATTCAAGCCA
>NW_006408611.1:10920007-10929845 GCF_000296735.1 Chrysochloris asiatica
GGATTCACAATCAATGCTCATGGAATCAGCAATCAAGAAATCAAACAACATACTGCATTGGGCAAATCTGCAAAAGACCTCTTTAAAGTGTGTTAAAGAACAAAGGTATCAGTTTGAGGACTAAGGTGCATCTGACACAAGTTATGGTATTTCCAATCACCTTGTATGTGTGTGAAAGCTGGACAATGAATAAGGAAAACTGGAGAAGAATTGATGCATTTGAATTACGGTGTTGTCAAAGAATATTGAAAGTACCATGGACTGCCAGACCAAACCTGTCTGGGACAAGGTATAGCCGGGAGGCTCTTTAAAAACAAGGATGGTGAGACTTCATGTCACATACTTTGGACATGTTACCAGTCCCTGGAAAAGGACTTCATGCTTGACAAAATAGAGAGTTAGCAAAAAAGAGGAAGACCCCCCTCCCCAAAAGGGATGGAGTGAAACAGTGGCTGCAACAATGGGCCCAAACATAAAAATTGTGCAGATGGCTCAATACCGGGCAGTGTCTTATTCTGTCGCTCACAGTGGTTCAAACCAACCAGCCACTCTGTGCTCGCACAAAAATGAATAGCCTCAGAAGTCAGAATAGACTGGATGCCAGCGGGCATAAGGTGAACAATAACATCTGAGAGGTAAACACTACTTAGACTAAATCAACCATTTGAGTGCAAAAGGGCAGATTTGTCCAAAGGCAGGAAGGGGGAAGAAAGAAGGAGGAATGGTAACAGGAAACACAGGGAGGAAATGGGATACATGGTGTTACCTTGTGGGGACTACAATCCACAACATGAAGCAAAATGTGCATGAATTGTTGATTTGTTTTGTAAACATTCACCCAATCCATAATAAGAAGTTAAACAAAATGAAAATCAAAAAGTATTCATTCCAAAACCAAAAACCTATTATTTCAGGCTCTTCCCTCCACACCAAGTGAAAATTCCCTCTAGCCACTGTTAGGGGAAGGGAAGAAGTGAGGATAACATATCACAAAATATGACAAAGTTTGGTTAATTTGCTTACTGCTTGTCTCTTCTATATCATTGGTTTCTCTTTATTATTTCCTTGCTTCTACTTATTTTGGGTTTACTTTACTTTTCTTTTTCTAATTTCTTAAGGTAGAACATTGATGTAAGATTGTTGTTGCTAACTGCCATCGAGTAGATTCTGACTCATAGTGACCCTATATAGAGTTTCCAAGGATTAGCTGGTGAGCTTGAACCACCAACCTTGAGATTCAAACCCACCATGTAGTCCAGAGTATTAACCCACAGCGCCACACCAGTTCACTGATTTTAAACCTTTGTTCTTTTCTAATTCAACCATATGTGTGTTCCTGATGATCTTTGGCTGTATTTGGGGTGATGTTTGACAGTCCCTCATAGCTATCCCTTGTGAGGACCCCATCTTGTCATGGAAAAGTAGGTACATTTCCATTCTCTTCCTTTATCTCTTTCCTCCCTGCTGACACTGTGCTGAGATGAATGGTGATTTGCTCCTGGAAGCCTAGACCAAGGGGGCTGGTGCCTGTGTGAGTGATTCCTGTCAGAAAAGTCTAAATGGTGTGTTGGGAGAAACTGTAGCTTCCCAGGAGCACGTTTGAGAAACAATGGATGGTCACTGTTCAGGCTTTCGATTTTCTGTCTGGAATAGAAATGAAAAAGGATAGGGGAAGTAGCAAATTGCTGGATGTTACAGGGATTTCTCTCTCTTTTTTTTTTTTTTAAAGAAAGAATGGAGAGAAGAGACTCGAGACAGGGAGACTGGAACTGACTATTGGAGATGAAAGAGAGCAGACATGTTAACCATGGGATTATTGGTCACATTTTACTGTCATGTATAATGAAAATTTTTCAGTAAAATTTAAATTATATGTCAGTCTTTGAGAAATAGGTTTTGTGGGATCTGACAGAGTGGCATCTAGTTTCAAAGTGGGGACAGGGAGAAGGTAAAGCTTTCTAGAAGGGCCCAGTCACACACAAGTGACAGTGGCTTTAATGTGTAGTTTTTACTGTGGATCTAAAGCAAACAATCACCAATCATCTGTCAGTGTGTCATACTGTGGTGGCTTGCATGTTTCTGTGATGCTGAAAGCTATGCCACCAGTATTTTATATATCAACAGGGATATCCACGGTGGATAGGTTTCAGCTGAGCTTCCAGATTACGACAGACTAGGAAGAAGGAGAGGCGGACTACTTCTGAATGTTTAGCCACTGAAAACCTTATGAATAGAATTGAAACACTGTCAGATAGCCCCAGAATATTGAATATTGAAATATTATTAATAACACCAGAATACTATCAGATATAATCCAGAAGAGGAGCCATTCAGGTTGAAAGGCACTTAAATTATGATTGGGAAGAGCTGACTCCACAAAGTGGAGTTGACCGTGATGACTCAACTGAGGTAAAGCTTTTAGGACCTTCATTTGCTGATGGAACACAACTCAAAATCAGAAGAAACATCTGTAAACATCCATCAGTACTCAGAACATGGAACATACAAAGTATGAATCGAGGACTGTTGTAAGTTGTCAAAAATGAAATGGAATGCATAAAGATAGATATCCTAGGAATTAATGAGCTGAAATGGACTGGTATTGGCCATTTTGAATCTGAAAATCATATGGTTTACTATGCTGGGAATGGCAAATTAAAGAGGAATGGTGTCACATTCATCAGCAAAAATAAAATTTCAAGATGTATCTAGAAATATAATGCTGTCTGTGATAGGATAATATCCATATGCCTACAACGAAGACCAAGGAGCTCTGGTAGCATAGTGGTTATGAGTCAGGCTGCTAACCTCAAGGTCAGCAGTTTAAAAAGTTCCATGGAAAAAAGATGAGGCTTTCTGCTCCTGTAAAGATTTACAGCGTCGGAAACCCTATGCAGGGTCACTATGAGTCAGAACCGGCTCCATGGTACATAACAACCACCTTCTTCTTCTATCTGAAATTGATCAAACACGCAATAAAGATGTACTGATAATTACTGGTGATTGGAACGTGAAGCTTGGAAACAAGAAGGATCAGTATTTAGAAAAAGGGTCTTGATGATAGAAACTATGTTGGATATTATGAGAGAATTTTGCAAGACCAATGATTTATTCATTGCAAATACCTTTTTTTTTAAACTACATAAAAGATGACTATATACATGGACCTCAATAAATGGAAAACACAGAAATCAAATTGACTGTATCTGTGGAAAGAGATGGTGGGAAAGCTCCATATGAGTCAAAACAAGACCAGGGAAGACTGGAACAGACCACCAATTGCTCATAGGCAAATTCAGTCTAAGGCTGAAGAAAATTAAAAGAAGTCCGCAAGAGCCCAAATATGACCTTGAATATATCCCACCTGAATTTAGAGGTCATCTTAAGAACATATTTGATGTATTGACACTAATGACTGACCAGAAGACTTGTTGGATGACATCAAGAACGTCATACAGGAAGAAAGCAGCAGGTCAGTTAGAAGGCAAGACAGAAGAAAAAGACCAAAATGAATGTCAGAAGAGAGTCTGAAACTTGCTCTCCAACATAGATATGCTAAAACAAATGGAAGAAGTGAGGAGGTATGCTGGGGACAGCATACGCAGACCCTGGGTTGATCAGTGGCAGCCCCATTAAACCACCTCTAAATATAATCAGTTTAACCCAGATGCTCTCCTTCCTCCTGAAAGTATATAGGAATATTAAGAACAATGTAGCATTTTAGGTACAGATAAATGAAGCCCCGTGCCTGAGATCTTGCTCACAAACAAAAGTTTGCAAAGTGTACAGAGACAGCTTGGCTCCTCTCAGGAACCTTGCTTTATGTTATATATCCTTAAGAAACCACACGTCGCTGCTCTAGATCATTTAAGCCTGAAAATTAATATATAACAGCTTGATTGAACCTTTTTTCTGTAAAATAAAAATATTAGCTTGTTAAGAAAAAACTATGAAAATATCTTAAAAGTTGTTCCTGTGAATCATTGTGTCCTGTTTATGAATGATTAATCACATTTCAGATCCGTATCCTGTCTTAATCACATCCTCCCTTTGTGACATCCTCCCTGAGTGAATTACATCCTTCCTTTGTAACAAATCCCTTCCTAAAAAAGAGAATAAAAGGCTGAGGTAAAGTGAGTTCTGCATGCAATGCTGTGCAATGCTAGGCAAAATCTTTGCAGATCTGTCTACCTGCCAGCTTGCATCATATCTGTATGTCTGTCTTTTTTGTATATATTTCGTCTTTCTCTTCCTCTATCACTTTCGCCACCAGATCTCCCTTCTTCGTGACACCCACATTTCCTTGTCAAGGCGGGACCCCGACATAGGACCTCGACAGAGGTAAAAGATCTGGACACAAAATTCCAAAGGGCAGCTCAACAACACAAAGTCAAGTATTATAATGAAATGTGCAAACACCTGGAGTTAGAAAATCAAAACAGAAGAACACACTCAGCATTTCTCAAGCTGAAAAAAAAATTTAAGCTTGACTTGCAATATTGAGAGATTCTGTAGGGAAAAAAAATATTGAATGATGCAGGAAGCATCAAAATAAGATGGAAAGAATACACAGATTCACTGTACTAAAAAGGAATGGTCAGTGTCCAACCATCGCAAGAGGTAGTATGTGATCAAGAGCCAGTGGTACTGAATGGGTAAGTTCAAGGTGCACTGATGGCATTGGCAAAGAACAAGGCTCCAGAAATTGGTGAAATACCAATTGAAATGTTTCAACTAACTGATGCAGCACTGGAGGCACTCACTCATCTGTGCCAAGAAATTTGGAAGACAGCTACCTGGCCAACTGACTGGAAAAGATCTATATTCATGCCCATTCCAAAGAGAGGTGACCTAATGGGATGAGAAAATCACCGGACAACATCAGTAATATCACGTGCAAGTAAAATGTTATTAAGACATTGTTTTAGCAAAAATGGCTGGAATAGTACATTGACAGGGAACTGCCAGAGGTTCGAGCCAGTTACAGATGAGGAAGTAGAACAAATGATATCATTGCTGTTGTCAGATGGATCTTGGCTGAAAGCAGAGAATACCAGAAAGATGTTTATCTGTGCTTTACTGACTATGCAAAGGCTGTTTGACTGTGCGGATCATGACAAACTATGGATAACAATGTGAAGAATGGGTATTCCAGTACACTTAGTTGTGCTCTGGAGGAACCGCTGCATAGACCAAGAGGCAGTCATTCAAACAGAACAAGGGAACATTGAATGGTTTACAATCAGGAAAGATGTACACCAGGATTGTATTCTTTCTCCATACTTGTTCAATCTTTATGCTGAGCAAATAATTCAAGAAACTGGATATATGAAGAAGAACATGGCAGGATAGGAGGAAGACTCACTAACAACCTGTGATATGAAGATGACTTAAAATGCTTACTAATTAAGATCGAAGACCACAACCTTCAGTATAGGTTTCACCTCAATGTAAAGAAAACAAAAATCCTCTGGACCAAAAAATAACATCACAATAAATGGAGAAAAGATTGAAGTTGTCAAAGACTTTATTTTTCTTGGTTCCACAATTAACACTCATGGAAGCAGCAGTCAAGAAATCAAATAACATGATCCTGCAGTCCAGGAGCAAAGGACCCTGGGACCATCATGGAAGAAGAGTGGAGTGCAGAACCCTATTCAGAGACGCAGCAACGCCAGAGATGGAGGCAGAGACGATGCTGTGGAAAGATGGAGCAGCTGGGGACTCTGGACTCAAGGAGGGAGAGGGGCTGTGTGCTGATTGCCAGGGGGGCAGGTTTGCAGGGTATACCCTTTGGTTGTTTGAATGGTTATATATTCCTGAGTGCTTCAGTATACATCAAAAAAAAAAAAAAAAATCAGAGGGAATGGAAGCAAATGCTGTTGCATGTTGATGCATGAAAGTGATTGTAATCATTGCATGAAACTAAATACGATAGGATGAATGTAAAGCTGATGTTCTCCCATGTAAATGATCACTCAATTCACAATAAAAACTTTAAAAAAGAAAAGAAAAAAAAAATTAAACAACGTACTGAACTAAGCAAACCTGCTACTTAAGACCTCTTTAAAAGTACTCAACAGCAAAGATGTCAGTTTGAAGATTAAGGTACAGCCATGGTATTTTCATGGTATTTTCAATAGCCTCATAATGCATGTGAAAGTTGGACAATAAATGAGGAAAACTGTCGAAGAATTGATGCATCTGAATTATGGTGTTGGAGAAAAACATTAAAAGTATCATGGCGTGTCAAAAGAACAAACAAATTTGTACTGGAAGAAGTACAGTCAAATGCTCTTTATAAGCCAGGATGGCGACTTTGTCTCTCCTACTTTGGACATATTATCAGGAGGGACCAGTCTCTCTAGAAGGACATCATGCTTGGTAAATTGGAAGGTGAGCAAAAAAGAGAGAGCCGCCCTATAAGATGGATTGGCACAGTAGCAGTAGCAATGGGCTCAAGCGTAATGATGGGAGGTTGGTGCAGGACTCGGCAGTGTTTTGTTCTGTTGAGCAGAGGTTTGCTATGTGTAGGGACCAACTCAATGGCACCTAACAACAACAAAGCAAACAAAGCAACAGGGTTTTTTAAGTAGCCTGAGTAACTGGAGAGTCTTTCTGAACACAGAACAAGTTAGTAAGTGTTCTCTAGAAGCTCTGTTATTGTTGTTGTTAAGAGCTGTTGAGTTGGTTCTAACTCATAGAGACCCTGTATAAGGTTTCCAAGGAGCAGCCCATGAGTTTGAAACCTCGACCTTGAGGTTCAAACTGATCTTGAGGTCAAGTGCTTATCCTACGGCACCACACCAGGACTCCTCTAAGAAAGTCTAAATTGCCAACCAGTACAATTTTAGTACACATCATTTTTTGTCCTGGGGGGATCCTGAGTTCCTCTTGAACAAATGCTTTATTAATTTATTCAACACATTTTTATAAAATGCCTCGATTGCAGGTAGCGCAGTGAGTTACAAGTCGGGCTGCTAACCGCAGATCAACAGTTTGAACCTACTAGCTGCTCCACAGGAGAAAAATGAGGTTTTTTACTTCATAAAGATTTACAGCCTTGGAAACCCCACACAGGGTCACTATGAGTCAGAACTGACTCCACAGCACACAACAGCCACCACCAAACATTTCAGTGCCAAGTGATGAATTTACAGTGATTACTATGACTGTCATGTCCCCTGGTCCCATCACGTTTTCTCTGGAATGCTGGGCTCATCCATGGCTGTACATTAGAATCTCCTGGGGATCCTTAAAACTACCATAGCCCACGTCCCATTTCAAATAGGTTGTTAACTTCAAATAGGTTCAAATAGGTTCATTCCAAGTTAGCCCCCTGCTGAGAATTTGAGATATATTGAATCAGAATCTACATGTTAACCAGACCCCCAATTGATTCTTACAATTCTTATGTATTCTTATAGGATTATATATAAATATTAAAACAACAACAAATGAGTCTTAAATATTCTTATTTATACATAAAAATCACCTGAGAATCTGGTTAAAATGTAAATTCTGATTCAGTATATCTGGAATGGAAATGCAAATTCTCAGCAGGGGATCCTGCCAGAATGAACCAGTTTCAAGCTCTGGTTAACTCAGAATCTCTGAGTGTGACCCCAGCACAACATTTTAAAAGCTGCCCTGGTGATTCTAATCATTAGGACCAAGAGACAGACACACAGACAAAAAGGAAATTGCAAGGTAGTAATAGCTACCTTCAAACAACGTATTGCATTAGGCAAATCTGCTGCACAAGACCTTTTTAAAGTGTTGAAGAGCAATGAAGACTAAGGTGCACCTGACCCAAGCCATGGTATTTTCAATAACTTCATATGCATGCAAAAGCTGGACACTGAATAAGGAAGACAGTAGAAGAATTAATGCTTTTGAGTTATGGTTTTTTTGGAGGAGAATATTGAAAGTGCCGTGGTCTGCCAAAAGAACCAACAGATTTGTGTTGGAAGAAGTGCAACAAGATTGCTTCTTGGAGGCTAGGATGGCCAAACTTCATTCTGATACTTCAGACATATTGTCAGGAGGGACCAGTCACTGAGAAGGATATCATGTTTGGTAAGGTTAAGGATCAGACCCCCAACGAGATGGATTGGCCTAGTGGCAGCATCAATGGATTCAAGCATGGCAACAGTAGTGAGGTTGGCCCAGGTTCGGGCAGTGTTTCGTTCTGCTGTGCATAAGGTCGTTATGGGTCGGTACTGACTCGAATAGCACCTAACAACAACAACAATAACTATAAAGGAGCTCTAGTAGCACAGTGGTTATGAATTGGGCTGCTAATTTCACGGTCCACAGTTCAAAACTAACAGCAGTTCCTCAGGAGAAAGAAGAGGCTTTCTGCTCCCGTAAAGATTTTGTTGTTGTTGTTAAGTGCCGTCGAGTCGGTTCCGACCCATAGCGACCCTGTACAGGGTTTCCGAGGGTGTAAATCCTTACGGGAGTAGAAAGCCTCATCTTTCTCCCGCGGAGCGGCTGGTAGTTTCGAACTGCTGACCTTAAGGTTCGCAGCCCGATTCGTAACCACTACGCTACCAGAGCTCCTTTTACAGCCTCAGAAACCCTATTCAGGTTCACTATGAGTCAGAACCAATTACACAGCACATAGCCACCGCCACCACCAGTGCTGCTATAAGCCCTGGTGTGGTGCTACAGGTTAAGCACAGGACTTCTAACCTCCAGTTTGGCAGTTCAAACCCAACAGCCACTCTCAGAAACCTTTTACAAGGTCTCTATGAGTCAGAACCCACTTAGTGGTACACAAGAACAACAACAGTGCTACTATAAGACATCCTGGTGGCACTATGGGATAAGAAATGTACTGCTGATGACCAGGTCAGCAATTCGAACCCACAGGTTGCTCCAAGGGAGAAAGCTAAGACTTTCAGCTCTCATAAAGATTTTGTTGCTGTTGTTGTTGTTAAGTGCTGTCGAGTAGGTTCCGACCCATATCTACCCTAGAGGAGCGGCTGGTGAGCTTGAACCACCAATCTTGACTTCAAACTGAATTTGCAGTCCAGCACATTAACCCACAGTGCCACACCAGGACTTCTTACAGCCTCAGAAATCCTATACAAGTTCACTATGAGTTGGAACAACTCCATGGCACATAACCACCATCACCATCAATAGCAGGAAAATATGGCCTTGGTAATAGAAATTATGCTGAAGATCACATGATAGAATTTGGCACGTCCAATGACTTATTCATTACAAATACCTTTTCCAACAGCATAAATGGCAACTATACATGTGGACCTCACCAAATGGAACACAAATAAATCAAATCATCTACATCTGTAAAAAGAGATGATGGAGAAGCTCAATATCATCAATCAAATAAGGTCAGTAGCTAACTGTGGAACAGACATCAATTGTTCATATGTAAATTCAGACTGAAGCTGAAGAATATGAAAACAAGTCCATGAGAGCCAAAATATGATCTTGCGTATGCCCCACTTGAATTTACAAGCCATCTTACGAACAGATTTGATCCATTAATGAGTGAAGACAAGAGGAGTTGTGGAATAACATCAAGAGGATCAGACATGAAAGAAGAAAAAGCTCATTAAAAAGACAGGAAAGAATGAGCAGGCATGTAAGCTTGCTGGCAACCACGTTGGTCTACTGGTGAATGGAAGTGGGGGGAAAGCAGCAGTGAAGCTGTGAGCTGAGTCTGACCATGTTATATAGACTCCCATCAACCTGGAGTATGGTAAGATCTGGTTGGCCTGAAGTATGGTAAGACCTGGGGACTCCTGAGCCCATGGACAAGGACATAGCCACAGAGGGCTAGAGCTGAGAGTGAAACATCCAG
>NW_006408611.1:10930425-10972605 GCF_000296735.1 Chrysochloris asiatica
AGTCCCCACTGAGTGGTTTTCATCGTGTCTGTACAGGTCTGGTGAAAGGAGATGGAGATAAGACTCTTATGATTCAGTAGTGAGTAATTGTTATCATGACTAACTGCTATTGTCTCAACTGTAAAGCAAAAATTATGTAGCAAAAAGGGGTGAGCAGTTGATCTTATAGTCCAGGAATGTAGGGCACTGGGACCATCAAGAGAGAAGAGTGGGAGCGGAGTGTGGGACCCTACCCAGAGAAGTGGCAACACCAGAGATGGAGGCAGAGATGATGGCCTGGAGAGATGGAGCAGCTGAGGACTCTAGACTCATGGAGGGAGAGGGGCCATGTACTGTATTCCTGAGTGTTTTGGTATACATCAAAAAAAAAAAAACAACCAGAAGGAATAGAAGCAAATACTGTTGAATGATGATGCATACAGGGGATTGTAATCATTGCAATGGAATGAAATACAATAGTATCAGTGAATATAAAACTGATGTTCCCCCATGTAAACTGTCACTCAATTCACAATAAAAACTTTACTTAAAAAAATCTAGTATCACCTCTTCTACCTAACATAATGGAATGCCTAACAAACAAAAGAAATAAAACAAATAAAAGAAAAGATGTGGGGAAGAGAAGAGAATAAACAAAAATATGATTGAGAGCTCATGTGATTATTAATGCTAAGAAACTTAAGACTCATATAAATTATTATTAAAATTGTTCTTAGCAATGAGCAAACTGGCTGAAAACAATTTTAACCATTTTATAAAGTTTGAAGACCATCAATTCTGCAAACAAATTTTGCAAAACACATTTACAAACATATTAAAACAATTTTTTTATTTCATACATGACAAACATAAAATTCATGAACTCATTTAATGATAAAGAGGATGTGGAAGTAAGACAGAGCACAAAGGAAAGCCATGATCAAATTCATACGTTGGGTGACGGTTTAGTTATATTTTATTGTCATCTTTTATGAAGTATATCTATGCTATCTAGATTGCTTTGTATCTGCCAAATGTCAGAAAATAAAAAATTGAAATGAATATGATTTAAAAAAAAAAAAAAAAGACCAAAACAGATGTCAGAAGAGACTGAAACTTGCTCTTGAGCACAGAGAAGCTAAAGTGAATGGAAGAAACGAGGAAGTAAAAGTTGAAGAGAAGATTTCAAAGGCAGCCCAAGAAGACAAAGTATTATAATGAAATGTACAAAGACCTGGTGTTAAAAAACCAAAAGGTAAAAACATGCTCAGCATTTCTCAAGCTGAAAAAACTGAAGTAAAAATCCAAGCCTTGGGTTGCAATACTGAAGGATTCTATGGCCAAAATATTGAATGATGCAGGAAGCATCAAAAGAAAATGGAAGGAATAGACAAACTCAGTGCACCATTAAGAATTGGTCAATGTTCAACCATTTCAAGATGTGGCATATGATCAAGAACTAGTGGTAGCGAGGGAAGAAGTCCACGCTGCACTGAAGACATTAGGAAAAAACGAGCCTCCAGGAAGTGATCAAATATTACTTGAAATGTTTCAACAAACTAATGAAGCACTGGAGGAGCTCACTCGTCTACACTAGGAAATTTGGAAGAAAGCTACCTGATCAACTCACTGGAAGAGATCCATATTTGTGCCCATTCCAAAAAAAGGTGACCCTACAGAATGTGAAAATGATCAAACAATATCATTAATATCACATGCAATTAAAATTTCACTAAAGATCATTTAAAAACTGTTGCAGCAATACATCGACAGGGAGCTGCCAGAAATTCAAGCTGGATTCAGAAGAGACTGTAGGTTGAGGAATATCATTGCTGATGTTAGATAGATCTTGGCTGAAAGCAAACAATACCAGAGATGCTTACTTGTACTTCATTGACTACAAAGGCATTCTACTGTGTTGATCACAACAAACTATGGATAACATTGTGAAGAATAGGAACTCCAGAACACTTCATTGTGCTCATGAGGAACCTGTACATAGACCTAGAGGCAGTTGTTCAAATAGAACAGTGTGATACTGAATGATTTTAAATCAGGAAAAGTATGCAATAGGGTTGTATCCCTTCACCAAACTTATTCAACCATATGCTGAGCAATAATCCAAGAAACTGGATTATATGAAGAAAAGAGTATCATCAGGATTGGAGGAAGACTAACAACCTGCAATGTGCAGATAACACAACCTTGCTGTAAAAATCAAAGACTACAGCCTTCGGTATAGATTGCACCTCAATGCAAAGAAAACAAAAATCCTCACAAGTGAACCAATAAATAGCACTGTGCTAAATGGAGAAAAGATTGAAGTTGCCAAAGACTTCATTTTACTTGGATCCACAGGCTCTGTGTGATAAGCACTGGATTGTGAATCACAACGTAGGTGGTTCAAGCCCACCAGCTACTCCAAGGGAGAAAGATGAGGCTTTCTTCTCCTGCAAAGATTTACAGGCTCAGAAACCTTATACATGGTCACTATTAGTTTGAACCAACTCGATGGCACTTACCAACAGCAACAACATTCAATACTCATTCATGAAAGCAGCAGTAAAAATATTAGACTATTTATTGCACGAGGCAAATCTCCTGCAGAAGACCTTGTTAAAGTGCTAAAAGAGCAAAGGTGTCCATTTGAGGACTAATATCCACCTCACCCTGGGATCCTAGTGTGGTGCTTTAGGATAAGCACTGGACTGCTAACCACAAGGTTGGCATTTCAAACCCTCCAAGTCACTCCTTGGAAACCGTATATGGGGGTCACTATGAGTCAGAACTGACTTGATCTCGATATGCACTTCACCCAAGCCATGGTATGTTTAACTGCCTCATGTGCAAGTGAAAGCTGGACAATAAATAAGAAAGATCTGAGAGGAATCAATGTATTTGAATTATGACATTGGTGAAGAATAGTGAATATCACATGGACTGCCAGAAGAATGAACAAATCTGTTCTGAAAAAAAAATATCATTGCATTATTCCTTGGAAGGGAGGGTGTCAAAACTTTGTCTCTCATACTTTGGACATACTGTCAGAAAGGACCCATCTCTGGAGAAGGACATCATGCTCAGTGGAGTGGAGGGTCAACAAAGAAGAAAAAGAACCTCAACAAGCTGGATTTCTACACTGAAAACAACAAAGGTCTCAAACATAACATTTGTAAGAAAGGTGCAAGACTAGGCAATGTTTTATTCTGTTATATAGAGAGCTGCTATGAGTTGGAACTAACTCAACAGCATCAAACTGTGACAAGTGCTATTATGAGTTAGAATCAACTGGATGACAATAGTTTTTGGTTGTTTTTTTTTTTTTAGAATGAGTATAGAGTCCGTGCGTGGTGCGCTTGGCTGCTAACTGAGAGGTTGGAGGTTTGACTCCACACAGAGGCACCTCAGAAGGAAAACCTGTTAGTCTATTTTTAAAAGTTCAGCGTCTCTGAAACCTCTATGGAGCACAGTTCTACTTTGGCACACATGGGGCCATCATGAGTCAGATTTGACTTAACAACAACTGGTTTTTAGAATGAACGAGAAGAGAATCCATGACAGTACATAACAATAACCCATAATCAAGTCTTAAAGTGTCAGGATATTTTTCCCAGTTGAATGATGTCTAAATGGACTCCTAAAATTTTAGTGGGAATTAGGTAGGAGAACAGCATTCTTTGGAGAAATAACGGCACAGATAAAGGTCTTGAGACATGAGAAAGAGTTAGCTAAAAATCCTCACAACTGGACCAAAGGAGCTCTGGCAGCATAGTGGTTACAAATCGGGCTGCCAACCTTAAGGTCAGCAGTTTCCAGCAGTTTCCAGCAACCTACCAGCTGTTCCACAGGAGAAAGATGAGGCTTTCTGCTCCCGTATAAGATTTACAGCCTCGGAAATTCTGTATAGGGTCATTGTGAGTCGGAACCGACTCCACAGCACATCACCACCACCAATAATTGGAAAAAAGATTGAAGTTGTCAAAGACTTTATTTTGTTTTGATCCACAATCAATGCTAATGGAAGCAGCAGTCAAGAAATCAAATGAAGCATTGTATCAGACAAATCTGTGTCAAAAGATGTCTTTAAAGTATTCAAGACAAAGAGGTCAGTTTGAGGACTAAGGTGCACCCAGCTAAATCTACGGCATTTTCAGTTGCTTCATATGCATATAAAAGTTGGACTATGAATAAGGAAGAGGTAGAAGAATTGAGGCACTTGAAGTACGGTGTTGCACAGGAGTATTGAGAGTACCATGGAGTATTGTTGTTTTTACATGCCATCAAGTCAGTTCTGACTCATAGCGACCCTGTGTAGAGTTTCCAAGGAGCAGCTGGTAAGTTTGAAGTACAGACCTTGAGGTTCAAACCGACTTTGCAGTCCAGACCATTAACCCACAATGCCACACCAGGACTCCGTGGAGCTCCAGAAAAAGAAACAAATCTGTGTTGGAAGAAGTACAGTTAAAAGGTTTCTTAGAAGCCAGTGTAGCAAGACTTCATCTCTCATACTTGGAACATGTTATCAGAAGGGATCAGTCCCTGGAGAAGGACATCATTCTTGGGAAAATGGATGGTCGGTGAAAAAGAGGAACTCCAACAAGATGGACTGACAGAGTGGCAGCAGCAATGGGCTCTAATGTAACAACAATTGTGAGGACGGTGCATGACCGGGCAGTGTTTTATTCTGTTGAGCATAGGATCGCTGTGAGTTGGAACCCACTTGATGGCACCTAACAACATGTTCACAGCATTCAGTCTGGCTAACACATAGACCAAGACAGGGAATAGTGAGGGAAGGAGAGACATGCAGGGAACAGATGGTGAGCTGGCTGAGGAGTTTGGCCCATCTTGAAAGCTTTGTAGAACCAGCAGTGTTTTAAACAGAGGACTTGCATAATCAAGTGTGAGCTTTAGAAAGCTCATGCCAGCTACAGCGTGGTGAAGAAGATACCAGTTAGGAGAGCTAATAGAACCAGGGCCAGGTTCTGGAAAGGGATGAGGAGAAGCAAAGTTATATCATGGAAGTAGAATCATCACACTTGGATGTGGAGGGAAAGAGAGAACAAGGAACTTCCCAGATTGGACCTCCAGATCACAGTTACTGGCCCTGGGTGGCACCGCTCCCCTACTCTGAAGCCACAGTGGAATGGGGGAGCAAACAACTTGGGCAAGTCACATGATCCCTCTGAACTTAAGCTTCTTTGTCTGCAAACTGGAAACAATCTGCAAAGATCATACAAAGGCAAAGGAAAAAGCAAAAGAAAAGAAAGAGGGAGGGAGAGAGCAGGAGAGAAAAAGAGAAAGAGACAAATACAACAGTCAGTAGATAAATGAAAAGATACTCATTAATTGATCAAAGAAGAGCAAATTAAAGCAACTACACGCTACTTTTACCTCTTCAATTGGCAAAAATAAAAGCATGACAATATGCAGTAAGAATGCAAAGGCTTTTTTGTTCTCCCAGCACCATTTAAACTGTGCATGCCCTTTGACCTAGAAATTCCACCGTAGGAATCTATCCTAAGGAAATATTGACACATGTGCACACATGCAGACCACAGTCTGGGAAGCACAGAGCTGAGTCCACCACAGCATTCTAACAGTGAAAAACCCCCAATCACCCTTCTAGTGGCAAGGTCCCTGACCATCTGAAAGAATGAGGTAGATCTTTAGGTTCTGGAATGGAAGAGTACACAGTGACATGATTGCCTTTCCTTTTGGAAGAAAGAGGAATCAGTGTGGGTTGGGGATGGGGACAAAAGGAAGACGGCCTTTCTATTGTAGTCTCTATGCTTCTGTAAAGGGTCCCTATTGGAGCAATGGTTAGGCACTCGGCTGCTCACCAAAATGTTGGCACTTGGAATCCACCCAGCAGTTGCAAGGGAGAAAGTCCTGGGGATCTGCTTCCTTATTGATCATTCCTTATTGTGTCACAAAAGGTCCTGAAAAGGTTGAAAATTGACCCAGGAGCAACTAACAAACAGCACGCTTCTAAATTATTGATTTCTTTTTCTTTGCTTGCTTTTTTCTAAATAACAAGTACACCTTTATTGTATAATGAACAATTTTGTAATAACTTTAAGGTGACTGGTCCTTGATCACATAATACGTGAACAGTTCAACTGAGAGTGTGCCATACCCGTCCAAACATATTGATCAACTCATTCTTTCTTACACAGCTTTCTACAACATTTGTCATTTTTTCATGATCATAAACAATGCTGAAGGAATAGTGCCATGAATAAAATCAGTGTTGAAGTAAACTTCAGTATTATTGTGATTATCATTATTCATACTACAACTAATTTGTTAGGAGCAGTGGCCCCAAGTGGCGCACATTATGGCCTGGCTAGTCCTTTCCAAGAGACGCACTGTGTTGCCAGCACCCCCTACCATCATCACCACACAACCACAGTCTCTCTGGGTGTCTTTCTGCTCTGACCCCTATCTGGCCCCTGAGACCCCGCCAGGCTTTGGAATGCTGCCCTGGCATCTGACAACTGATATTTTATAACAAGGAAGGCTTTTCCCTTCCTGCCTCTTACATTCTTTGTCAGAAGTCAGTTGTTTCTTTTTCCACATGAATGAAAATTGATATGAGGCTGAGCCTCACAGACTAAGGTTGGTAACCTTAGCTGAGGGAGAATCCCCCTTCCCACTTATAGGTCATAATCAAGGCACTCTTCATTTGGTTTAAGAGAGCCTGGTCATAATTTTCTTGAGGAACTTCAAGAAATCAAGTATCTGCTTTCCTTCTTCCTGTTCAGTAGTAAAATTCTTGCCCTTTATGGGAGAGACTCCCAGCCAATGCACTTCAAGCAGCCACCCCCATCTGTCAGTGAAAGCTTGTTTATTGCTATGATGCTAAACAGGTTTCAGCGAAGTTCCATATTAAGACACTAAGAAGAAAGACCTGTTGATCTACTCTCAAAAACCAACCAATGAGAACCTTATGGATCAAAAAAGCACCATCAACAAGCAACCATGAGGATGGTGCAGGACCTAGTAGTTACTCATTCTGCTGTGCATGGAATCACCATGAGTCATGGGCCCGCTCGTTGGCAGCTAACAGCAACATGGCTCCTGTGGACTTCATTGCGGGCCTAGAGGCAAGGAATGTTCGATCTCTACAAAGTAAAGAGGGACACACTCGTGGCAAGGAATGTTCTAGCTCTACAAAGAAAAGTATGTTTGCAGCCTTCTAGAAATAAAGCAGACTATATGAAGAAGAGCATGGCATCATGATTGGAGGAAGGCTCATTAATAACCTGTGATAAACAGATGACACAACCTTGCTTGCTGAAAGTTTAGTGGATTTGAAACACTTATTGATGAAGATCAAAGACTACAGTCTTCAGTATAAATTACAATTCTCTGTAAAGAAAACAAAAATCCTCACAACGGCACCATAAACAACATCATGATAAGCAGAGAAAAGACTGAAATTGTCAAAGACTTCATTTTACTTGTATGCACAGTCAATGTTCATGAAAGCAACAGTCAAGAAAGCAAACGAATTGCTGCAAAAGACATCTTTAAAGTGTTAAAGAGAAAAGATGTCAGTTTGAGGACTAAAGTGCACTTCACCCAATACATGATGTTTTCAATCACCTCATATGCACGTGAAAGCAAGAAAATGAATAAGGAAGACAGGAGAAGAATTGGTGTATTTGAGTTACGGTGTTGGTAAAGAATATTGTTTATATCGTAGACTGCCTGAAGAACAAACAATCTGATGGGAATACCACTGAATTGCTCCTTAGCAGCAAGGATGATGAGACTTTGTATCTTAATCTTTGGGCAAGTTGCCAGAAAGGACCAATCCATAGAGGACTTCATGCTCAGTAAAGTGGTGGGTATGTGAAAAAGAGGAAGACCCTCAATGAGATGGATTGACACTGTGAACCCCAACGATGGGCTCAAATGTAGCAGCTGTGAGGATGCTGCAGGACAAGACACTATTTCTCTCTGATGTAACGGGGTCACTAGGGTCAGAATGGACTCGACAGCACTGAAAAACAACAGAAATGTAGTATCAATGCAATTTTTTTGTTTTTGTTTCCGGTTAGTCTTCAAAGAGGTATGTATGAAGTTTTTTCAGAAATATATTTGAGGCTTTGTATTTTCCCAAAAAACAGCTGCCAGTAGTCACCAATGTTCCTAACCTACAACTTATCTGTCAGTTTGATATACTGTGGTGGCTTGTGTGTTGCTGTCATGTTGGAAACAATGCCACTTGTATTTTAAATACCAGCAGAATCACCCATGATGGACAGGTTTCAGTGGAGCTTCCAGACTAAGACAGACTAGGAAGAAGGAGAGGCGGATCACTTGTGAATGGTTAGCCACTGAAAACCTACAAATAGCAGCAGAACCTTATCAAATAGTGTGCCACAAAATGAACAACTCTAGTTGGAAGGCACGCAAACTATGACTGGGGAAGAGCTGCCTCCTCAAAGTAGAGTTAACTTAATAATGGAAATGAAACAAAGCTTTTGGGACCTTCATTTTCTGATGGGACACAACTCAAAATGAAAAAAGAGGGAAAAAAGCTGCAAACATGCATTAATAATCAAAACATGAAATACACAAAACATGGATCTAGGAATATTAGAAATCATAAAAAATAAAATGGAATGCATAAATATCGATATCCTAGGCATTAGTGAGCTGAAATAGACAGGTATTAACCATTTTGAAGTAGACAATAATATGGCTTACTATGCCAGAAATGAAAAATTGAAGAGTAATGTATCACAATCATTGTCAAAAAGAGCATTTCAACATTTATTTTGAAGTACAACACAGTCTGTGATAGGCTAATAGCATGTGCTAACAAGGAAGTCCAGTTAATACTATTATTCAAGTTTACACACCAACAACTAAAGCCAATGATGATGAAATTAAAGAATTCTGCCAACTGCTTCAATCTTAAATTGATGCAAACATGCAATCAAGATCCATTGATTATTACTAGTGATTAGAATGCAAAAGTTGGAAACAAAGAAGAAGGATCAGAAAATATAGCCCTGGTGACAAAACTATGCTGAAGATTGCATGATAAAATTTTGCAAGACCAATGACTTTTTCATTACAGATATCGTTTTCCAACAACAAAAAAGGCAGCTATCCACATGGACCTCATCACATAGAAACCACACGACTCAAATTGTCTACATCATTTGTAAGACATGGTGGGAAAGCTTGATAGCATCTGTCAAAACAAGACTTGGGTCAGATTGTAAAATAGATCATCAAGTGTTCATATGCATGTTTAGGATGAAGCTGAAGCAAATTAAAACCAGTCCACAAAAGCCAAATAAAGAAAGATGACCCGATGGAAGGTGAATGTCATCAAACAATGTCAGTAACAGCACAAACAAATGAAATCTTTCTGAAGATAAGTCAAAAATAGTTGCAGCAGTACATCAACAAGGAGCTGCAAAAAATTCAAGCTGAATTCAGAATAAGACATAGTATGAGGGATAACATAACTGACGTTAGATGGATCTTGGCTGAAAGCAGAGAATACCAAAAGGATGTTTGCTGTTGTTGTTAGGTGCCGTTGAGTCAGTTCCAACTCATAGGATCCCTATCCACAACACAACAAAACACTGCCCAGTCGTGCTTACAGTTGTTACACTTGAGCCCATTGCTGCCGCCACTGTGCCAATCAATCTCACTGGGGGTCTTCCTCTTTTTCCATTTTACCAGGCATGACTGGTCCATCCTGATAACATGTCCAACGTGTGAGAAATGAAATCTCCCCATCCTGAATTCTGAGGAGCATGCTGGTTGTACTTCTTCCAACACAGATTTGTTTATTCTTCTGGCAGTCCATAATACTTTTGATATTCTTCTCTAACACCATAACTCAAATGTAACAATTCTTCTATGGTCTTCCTTATTTATTGCTTCATTTTCCCATACATATGATACTATTGAGGAGCTCTGGGAGTGTAGTGGTTACGAATCGGGCTGCGAACCTCAGGGTCAGCAGTTTGAAACTACCAGTGGTTCCTCAGGAGAAAGATGAGGCTTTCTGTTCCCGTAAAGATTTACAGCCTCGGAAACCCTGTACAGGGTCGCTATGAGTCAGAACTGACTCCACGGCACATAACAACAACAACAACATGAGACTATTGAAAATACCATAGCTGAAACAGATGACCCTGATGATATTTTAAATACTGGTGGCATAGCTCCCAGCATCACAACAACACTAAAGCCACCACAATAGGACAAACTGACTGACGAATGATGGAGAAAGATGTTTACTTATGCTTTATTGACTATGCAAACACATGTGACTGTGTGGATCATAACAAATTATGGCTAACATTGTGAAGAATAGAATGGGCATTCCAGAACACTTAAATTATTATGAGGAATCTGAACATAGACCAAGAGGCAGTTCTTAGGACTGAACAAGAGGATACTGAATGATCTAAAATCAGAAAAGGTGTGCACCAGGGCTGTATCCTTTCACCATACCTGTTCAATCTGTGGAGTACTGGTGTGGCTCTGTAGGATAAGCACTGGACTGTTAATCACAAAGTCAGCCGTTCAAACTCACCAGCTGCTCCTTGGAAACCCTACACAGAGTCGCTATGAGTTGGAACCAACACATGGGCACTCAACAATCACAACAATTCAGTCTGTATGGTGAGCAAATAATCCAAGAAGCTGGGTTATATGAAAAACATGGCATCAGGAGTAAAAGAAGACTCATTAATAAACTGTGATATGACACAACCTTGCTTGTTGGAAGTGAAGACAGCTTAAAATATTTACTGCTGAAGATCAAAGACTATAGCCTGAAGTATGGACTGCACCTCAATGTAAAGAAAACAAAAATCCTTACAACTGGACCAATAAATATCATCATGATGAAGAAAAGATTAAAGTCGAGAAAGACTTCATTTTGCTTGGAACTACAATAAACACTCATGAAAGCAACAGTCAAAAGGTCAAACAACATGGGCAAATCTGCTGCAAAAGACTTCTTTAAAGTGTTCAAGAGCAAAGATGTCACTTTGAGGACTGAGGCGGGCCTGACCCAAGCCATGGTATTTTCAATAGTCACATATACATGTAAAAGTTGGACAGCAAATGAGAAAGACCGTAGACGAATCCAATGCATGTGAATTATGGTGCTGGAAACAAATACTGAAAGTTCCATAGACTTCCAAAAGAACAAACAAATCTGCTTTCAAAATATACAGCCAGAATACTCCTTAGAAGCAAAGATGGCGAGACTTTGTCTTTCATTTGGGGGCATGTTGTCAAGAGGAACCAGCGCTGAAGAAAAGCATCATGCTTGACAAATGGAGGGTCAACAAAAAAGAGGAAGACCCTAAATAAGATGGATGGACACAGTGACAGCAGCAATGGGCTCAAATATAACAATTGTGAGGATGGCACAGGGCCTGGTTGTGTTTCATTCTGTTGTGAGTTGGAACTGACTGGACAGCATCTAACAACAAAACCACAATGGTCCTTACAGGAGCCATTCTACCTGCAGCCCTTGTTCAGTAAAACAGAACACAGCATTATTGTTGTTGTTGTTAAGTGCTGTCGAATCAGTTCCAACTCATAACGACCCTGTATAGGGTTTCGGAGGAGTGGCTGGTGAGGCTTGAACCAAAGACGTTGAGATTCAAACCAAACTTGCAGTCCAGTGCATTAACCCACAGCGCCACACCAAGACTCCAGAGCACACCATGTTGTTGTTAAGTGCCATCAGTCGGTTCCAACCTGGAGCAATCCTGTATAGGGTTTCTGAGGAGCAGCAGGTTTGCGTGAACCACTGACCTTGCTTTTCAAATGGCTTTGCAGTCTGGCGCATTAACCCACAGTGCCACACTAGGACTCCAGAGCAGAGCATAGGGAGGCTAAATTACTTACCGAAAGCCACACAACCAGTACATGTTAGATTTGAACTCACACACTCTAACTTAAGAATCCAAAGTTTCACCCCTTTCCTTTCCTGCCTCTCACTGTCAGCTAGCATGCTCTTTAAGGAGACTCAGGTATGTGTTGCTTAAGGTTCATTTGGGCAACATTCGAGTATACATATGTCCATGACTCCTTAAGTTTCTTGTGGTTTTTTTTTTGTTTGTTTGTTTTTTGCTCGTTTGTTTTTCTATAAGGAACACAGGTCTCCTTTTGTTATTCCCGCCTAACAGTCCTGGTGTGGCGCTTTAGGATAAGCGTTCGACCTCAAGGTCGGTTTGAACCACAAGGTCGGCAGTTCAAACTTCCTAGTTGCTCCTCGGAAACCCTATACTGGGTCCCTATGAGTCAGAAGTGACTGCATGGCACTTAACAACAACAATAGTTTATAACAATGTCTCCATATGATAAGCACTGGGCTGTGACCACAAGGTCTGGTCTGCAGCCTTGGAAACCCTATACAGGGTCACTGATTTGTACCCTACTCAAAGGCACTTAATAACAACAACAATGGCTTTAAAGGGGTCTTTGATGACGTATCAGGCTGCTAAACATAAGGTTCTAGCCCACCAGTCGCTCCAAGAGAGAAAGATGAGACTTTCTGATCCCATAAAGATTTGCAGCCTCGGAAGGCCTATATGAGGTTGCTATGAGTCAGAACCGACTCCACACAAAAACAACAATGGTTTTAAAGAACCCCAAACACAAACTCTTGCAGCACTGGACCATGAGTGGGATACAGGCAAGTGAGGTAAAGGACATGGCTCTGGTTGGGGCCTCTTGGACTTTGGCCAGCTGGCAACAATGGCTGTGGGGCCTGGGCTGTTCCTGCTGGTCTGGTGAGCAGAACCATCTCAGCTAGCACTCTAACTCTAAGGAGATAGCTCCCTGGTTTATAGTCCACAGTGTCCGTAATTGTTTAGGGGAAAAGAATGCATATGTCTGCATCAGTTCAGAGGAGACTAGGAGTTAAGTTCATGCTCTGGACATAAATTGAGCACCTCATCTCCAATATACTCCATATCTGGAACCCTCCCCTAATTTCCTGGAAAACATTTTCCAATCAGTTCTAACCATTATGTGATCTTAATTGTAGGATTCTGGAATTTTCTTTCACTCCATCATCACTATGCCCTTCAAAACGACCCTGTCCTGTAAGGTTCCCCAAAAGCTGTCTTGAAGCATTAAAATCAAGCTCAATAACATTTATTGGGCAGCATAGAATAATCAAAATAGAGCAAGTCTGAGACTAGCCAAGGAAATACTACAGAGAAGTGAGTAGCGTAGTGTGGGAAAATTAAGAAAATGAATCAAAGTAATAGATTCTTGACTAAATAAATCAATGGAGGAGAAGTGACCATTTTTCCTTGCAATGGAATTCCAATTAATGACAGTGGGAGGTAGGAAGACAAGGAAACTCAGCATTAGGCTAACACCACAGTGGTCTTTCAGAAAGAAGGAAAGATATGGGAAGAAAAGGGAGAAAATAATAATAATAAGTAAAGTAGTTGAACCATTCCCCTCCCTATAATATATCTCCTCTACAAAATTAATCAGATCCTATTTCACTGATCCTCATGCCAGTTCCATTATTATTCTCACTTCTTCAACGAGGAAACTGAAGTTCAGAGAAGTAAAGTGGGTCTCCCAGGACCCCGCTAGGTGTTGACCTAGGTCTTCTGACCCCAGGTCCTCTAAACTGCACAAGGTTCTTCAGAAATATGTCTGTTTCTTCATTGAAAAAGCGGCTTTTGCCTGAAAGCTCACAGATTTACTACATTCCTTTTCAAAAATGCCAGTGATAGGAACTGGAATCTTTTGTTTTAACTTGCCTGTTATAAAGTATTGCTCCCTCCCTAGTGAGCTGGTAATTGTCTTTTCATAAGATGTGATGGGGGTGGAGTCTAGAAATTTGGTTCTAAGCCAAAGAGCAGCACAATGTCATGAAAAAGACAGAAAACGGAAATGAATTCTGAAAGAAGAATTAACTAGATAGACAATGGAGGTTTTGAATATTCTTTCTGCAGGAGGATAAAAAGTACAGTATGTAGAGGGGGCCGGTATTCTAGAAATGATGTAAATTAAACAGAAGTTAGAAACAAATGAAAATTGTGAAAACTACAAAAATAATCCAAAATTAATGAAAATTGACCTTGTTTTAATTCATAGCAGCATTGCTTACAGTGATACCAGCCTTAGACTCTGGTTAAAGGACCCCACCCCTCACCGCTCCACCCCCTTCACTCTCAACCCTGCCACCGTACACAAACCATATACAGGTCCTGGACGCAAGCCTCCCCTGCTCCATATCCTGGAAACAAAAGGAGACTATGCCTGAATGCCAAGGATTGTGACTTGTCCCACAGCCAGCATGATAGTGCTTCCGTGTTTAGTGACAATTTGAGTGACAGGAGCATTAGGTAAATGCTTTTGTCACTTAAACCTTTCTTCTCCCAGCACACGAATGCCATAGATTCTTGTATAAAGAGGATTCTCAGGAGTGCTAAGTGTCCATTTTCGTACTTCTCTTCCTGCTTTAGTATGTGGCTTCAGAGGTATACATGAATGAGCAGAGTATTCCCAATAGTTGCATATGACAACTAAAGAATATTTTGCAACAGGGAACAACTCATATTTGCTTAAATATGTATTCATGTAGGTCTAGACACAATACATATGTAGCCAAATCAAGCTTCTTTACATTGGCCATGAGATAGACATTGAATACTAGAATTATAAGTAGTTTAATTTTTATAAAATTATTAACTAAATCTATAAAAATTCAAATTAAATATTTTATTTTAAAATCATTTTAATTTAAAATGCTGACATTCATTAATAAATAATTGTATTTTGCCTTACCAGAGGAATCTTGGTATGGCACTGTGGGTTATGTGCTAGACTGCAAAGTTGGTTTGAGCCGCAAAGTCAGAGATTCAAGCTCACCAGTCGCTCCTCAAAAACCCTATGTAGGGTCACTATGGGTTAGAACCGACTCAATAGCACTTAAGGACAACAACATTACCTTATCAGTAGGTATTGTTGTTGTTAACAGCCATAGAGTCAGACCCTGTATAGGGTTTCCAAGGAGCTGCTGGTGGGTTTCAATGCTGACTTTGTGGTTAGCAGTGCATTGTATACACTACAGTGCCACACCATGACTCCACTATTAGTAGATAACTTAAGAGAAAAAATATTTTTAAAGGATGTGAAATTTATTATTTTTTTTATATACTGAATTCACATATTTTATGAAAACATTCAAATGTTGTACACTTTCAACACAGTAACGTTATCCTTTTTAATATTTTAGATCATTACTGTCTATAGAACACATTATATGAAAATACTGACAATATAATTAATAATTATGATAAGTGAAGGCAAGAAAAAATATTTAATATCTAATAAAGACAATTATATATGTCTCTATTTTATTGTTTTTTTTAAACATTCTGAGTCATCAATAAAACACCCAAATCTGCATATTTATTCAATTCTGTCATTTGATATTTTTACCTCTTTTCCTGGTGTGGTGCTGTAGGATAAGTTCTCGACCTTGTTTAGACTGGAAGGTCAGTGGTTCAAATTCGCTAGCCACACCTCAGAAACCCTATACATAATCGCTGTGGGTTTGAACTGACTTGTTGAAGGCACTTACAACAACAACAACATAGCCATGTAAAAGCTATCATTTTTCTCATTCTTAAAATTGTGTTATGAAATTATATCGGTTATTCATGAAGACAGAATGCATTTAACAGCGTGTGAGCTTACTTTGTAACTTAAATATTTATACTTGTGGTATGTGGGCCTCCATTTGTGCTTCTGCTGTGTGTCCCAAAAATGTTCAGAATAGGCCCGGTTTGTAGTAGCAAATGACTGAAAACAATATATATGTTCATCATTCAGAATAGGGTATTGGTTCTGACTCATAGTGACACTGTATAGAGTTTCTGAGGAGCCACTGGTGAGCTTGAACCACCGATTTTGCAGTTCAAACCAACCTTGCAGTCCAGTAAGACTGAAAAGAGAGAACCTGAGATAGAGTTGCTAGGACAAGAAAACCATAAAGTAAAAAGGGGGAAAATCCAGTTACAGAACCTCCAGATGAAGAGGAAATCAAACAGAGTTCAAGGAAAAATAAAATAAACAAAAATAAACCTAACTCTAACTGTAAATCTTTGTAGGTAGATTCAAACTGCTGACCTTGCAAAAACTAGACCAAGCCTTACTGTTAGCACTAACCCTTACCCCTAACACTAACCCTGTTGTTGTTGTTGTTGTTATGTGCCGTGGAGTTGGTTCCAACTCATAGTTGCCCCTGTACAGGGTTTCTGAGGCTGTAAATCTTTACGGGAGCAGAAAACCTCATCTTTCTCCCACTGAACAGCTGGTAGTTTCAAATTGCTGACCTTGCAGTTTGCAGCCCAATTCGTAACCACTACGTTACCAGAGCTCCTTAACACTAACCCTAGTCCTAACTATAACCCTAACAATAAACAAAGTCTTAACAACAACAAGTGCTAGCAAAGACCTAGCCGTAGTCCCAGTCCTAACTCTGACTCCTACCCACTCCCTCCCCCCACACACAAATCCTTATTCTATCACTAAATGTGTGACTGTAAATTTACTTAACTTCTGTGTGCCTCAATCTCTTCCCAAGTAAATAAGGAACTCTGGTAGCATAGCTTGTTCCGCATTGTACTGTTAACTGCAAGATCAGCAGTTTGATACCAGCCACCCTTCAAGACCGATAATGCTTCCCGCTCCTACAAAGATTTACAGCCTCAGAAACCCTATACAGAGTCTATATGGGTCGGAACCGATTCCACGGCACATAACCACCACTCCCACCAGTACTGATAGGGCTGGAACTGCTATTGAATTGGGCCCCAACTCATGACGACCCCACTTCTGCCACCACTGACTACTGGACACACAATACTTGTATAGAAAGTGAGCTATCCGTATCGTATGTTAATTCTAAGATAATGAACAAATGTCTAGGTTTTCACTGGAAAAGGTGGTTTTGCCTGAAAGCACACATTTTTCCCATTCCTTTCCAGAGGTGAAATGATGCTGATATGATATAATCTCTAAGATATATGAAAGGGTAAAAGGGAAGGACAGAAAGTGCACTAATATGCTACCATTTGTAAAAACAGGTAGAACATGCATATAATATTATATAAGAACATTTTTGTCTGCTTCTATTTCTAAACAAGTGCCCAAGAAACTGGTAATAGGGATTGCTTCTAGGAAGAGAAATAGGAGAACTGAGGTGGGAGTAGAAGAGACATTTTTCACTATGTAAGTATGTAAGGAGCGCTGGTAGTGTAGTGGTTACGAATCGGGATGGGAACCTCACGGTCAGCAGTTCGAAACTACTAGCTGTTCCGCAGGAGAAAGATGAGGCTTTCTGCTCCTATAAAGATTTACAGTCTCGGAAACACTGTACAGGGTCGCTATGAGTCGGAACTGACTCTACAGCACATAACAACAACAAGTATGTTCCAGCGACTCAGACTGCATAACAAATCATCAACAAAAACTTGTAGAATTAAAACAACAACAATCACATGTATGATCCCCATGATGTCTATGGGCTCGGCAATCAGACAGGGCCCAACAGGGATGCCTGATTTCTGTTTCCTGATGTCTGAGGTTTTATACCCTCATGCTGCCAATATTTTAGGTTGGTTTCTCAGTCTGTTTTCCCCACCAGATCCTTGAGGACAGGA
Source organism: Chrysochloris asiatica (assembly GCF_000296735.1). Classification (NCBI taxonomy): domain Eukaryota; kingdom Metazoa; phylum Chordata; class Mammalia; order Afrosoricida; family Chrysochloridae; genus Chrysochloris; species Chrysochloris asiatica. Next base: position 10,948,104 of record NW_006408611.1, read on the forward strand.
GCCATGGCTTACTCATTTCTGTATCACTTACATGACCTAACATAAGGGCTACTGGGGCTTTACATAGAGTACCAAAAACCAAACTCACTGCCATCAAGTGGATTCCGACTTAGAGTGACCCTAAATAAGAAGCTCTGGTAGCCTAGTGGTTGCAAATCGGGCTGCAAACCTTAGGTCAGCAGTTCAAAACTACCAGCTGTTCTGCATAAGAAACATGAGGCTTTCTGCTCCCATAAAGATTTACAGCCTTAGAAACCCTATGCGGGGTCACTATGAGTACAAACCGACTCCGCGGCACACCACCACCACCAGAGTTTTAGAAGCTACAAATCTTTAGAGGAGCTGAAAGCCTTCTCTTTCTCTCTCCGAGCGGTTGGTGGGTTTGAACTACCATCATTGAGGTTAGTAGTACAGTGTCTATGCTGCTGTGCCACCTTTTGCATAGAGTAGATGCTTTAAAATTTTTTGGTGAAATGAATGAAGGAATAAGAATACATTTCCTCATTTTCTATATAGTCCTTTATTTCCTTATCCCAGGTACTCCCCTACCTCTTCACTGGCTAATACTATCCCAGAGATTGAAATTTCACAACACTAAGAACAAAAACTCATTTGCTTTTGGATTAAAACATCTTATATAAGTTACTTTTCCATGAATTTTATCAACTCAGAGCACCAGGGGAGAAAACAGAGAGGACTGAAGCACCACTGAGACGTTCAAATACAGACAGCGGGGTCCCTGCACAGTACAAAACGTTCTCAGGGGCTAACTGAAAGGTTGGTGGTTCCAATACACCCAGAAGCTCCTAAGAAGAAAGACCTGAGGATCCTATGTAGCACAGTTCTACTCTGGTATACTGGGGTTCACCATGATTTGGAGTTAATTCAAGGACAACTGGTTTACTGAGGTGCAGACAGCTAACTTAACACACAGATCAAGGTCAGACAAAATTCATGATGTGGGGATTTCCCACTGAGACCTACACAAGTGAGGTTGTTGTTGTAAAGTGCCACTAGAGATTCTGACTCATGGCAACCCTGTACAGGGTTTGAGGAGCAACTGGTGAGTTTGAACCACCAATCCTGCAGTTAGCAGTCCGGTCTTATCCTACGGCACCACACCAGGACTCCAAAACAAGCAGGGTAATGAGGGTAAATATTCATTTGGAAAAGATAGAAACTTCTTTAATATTTAAAAGAAAGAAAGGCACAGAAGACAGAATATCCTGTCAAAAGGTAAAATTAGTATTATCTTAACAGCCTACACCAATATTCCACTGAGGAAAGAACTTTGGGAAGTACCTCAGTAAGAACCTTCTTTCAGCAAGATCCAAGATAGCAAAAAACAGCCATAGTGTTCTGCCAAAGAGAAAGAGAGGAGTTGGTATTTCTGATAGGAAAGAACGAAGCCAGGAAGAAATGAATCAGAAAAGTGAAACAAAGAATGAGCTTATGTGAGGGTGGAGCTACCTAAGAACGCCTGGGGTGATCCCTCAAAAGGACTTTTAAGATCAAGAAGGTGCCATAGAAAAAATAAGTAAATTTGTCCCTCCTGGGACCTACAAACCTTTAATAAAAACTACAATGCACACACTAGCTTTATATTTATAATTGTGGCTAAGGGCTGTCGCCTATGTTTGAATGTGCATCAGCATAGACACACAAGAATTCAAAAAAACAGCAGAGATGATCATGATAACAGACTACCCCTGAAAATCAGAGAATTCTGGAAAAGCACCAAGTAGAAGTTACAATCCATCTTGACCAAAATACAGAGGACATCTGGTTTACTTATAAATTTTCAGAAGTATCTGTTTTGTGAAAGTGAAAGAAGAATATAGGAGCTGAAGAGATAATTTCTCAGAAATAGAAGATGATAAGCCACTGTTTGAAATTATCCCAATACAGCAGTGTTGAACTGTTGGCCTCCACTGATAAAACAAAGATTAAATCAAGTGGGTCGCAATCAGCATTGTTAATGAAATAATATAATGGAAAGGAATAATTCAAAACCACTAGTCAATTTGAACTGCAAGGTAGGAGGTTCAAGCTCTCTAGCTGCTCCTTGGAAACCCTATACAGAGTCACTATGGGTTGGAACCAACTGGACAACACTTAACAACAACAACAGTTTTGATAGTTCGAAAGACTGCCTATTGGTCTATATACAGGTTCTGTATACACAGAGTAAGTTTTCTGGAATTCCCATTCTTCACAATGTTGTCATAATTTGTTATAATCCACACAATCAAATGTCTTTACATAGTTAACAAAACACAAGTAAACATTTTTCTGATACTCTCTGCTTTCAGCCCAAATCCATGTTACATCAGCAATGATATCCCTTGTTTCACGTTCTCTTTTGAATCCAGCTTAAATTTCTAGCAGTTCTCTGCTGAGGTATGGCTGCAACTGTTTTTGAATTCTCTTCAGCAAAATTTTATTTCTGTATGACATTAATGATATTATTCTATAATTTCTAAATTCTGTTGGATCAGCTTTCTTTGAAATGGGCACATTTCAACCAGTCGGTTAACCAGGTTTTTTTTTCGGTTTTGTTTCTGTTTTTTATTTCCGGGTGAATAGAGGACGTTTATTATTTCTGTGCTGGTCAAACGGAACACAGGTGCGGAATACATGGAGATGGGGTCAGTGGGCCCCCTGCCTCTCAGGAGGGGTGCCTTGTGAAGGGTGTATGTGGGGCATCTTGGGAAATATCCAAGCTGTCTTCTCAGCACAGGGGCCTGACCTGGGGTGTGGTGGGTATGAGCACACCCAGTCCTTGGCCTAAATTGGGGTCCCCCATAGGGGGTCAGTGGGGGTCTCACTTTGTTTCCAAAGGGTTAATGGTTCAAACCCACCAGTCAATCCTAGGAAACCTTATACAGGGTCGCCGTGAGTCAGAAACGATTCCGTGGCACTTAACAACAAGAGGAGTGATGGTTCAAAATATGAAATGCACTTGCTTGAAGAGAAAAGGTGTCAACAAGTCAAAAACAGCGTGAGAACCGTTCTATAGCGAGCTTGGCCACCTTAAAGACTTAGAGAGGCCAGGTAGACTGTGTGAAGAAGTGGCACAGGCCTGACTCAATTTTCGCCACGTCTCATCTTTCCCAGATACCAGTCAAGCCCTAACAATACTAGTTATTAGCTGTATAATCTTGGCCAAGCTCAGGTTCCTCCTTTGTAAAGCAGAGGCCATCAAAATAGTACCATGTTCACACTATTTTAGTGACGATGACGTGAGATGAAATAAGTACAGGCTTTAGTGCAGGTTTTAGAACAAAATAACTTCTCAATAAAGTAAGCTGCTGCCATTACTGTTAGTTTAGTACCAATGATGACTATTCTCACTCACACTGAAGCTGTTAGCTATTTGGGTTGCCAAATGGTCATGGCTTGATCCACACATCTATAGAACAGAACAGTCATTACTGAGGTGGAACCTCAAAGGTCCACCTTACCTCACAGTTTTATCTTGGATGAGTCATTCAACTCCATGACCTAAAAAGAGAAACAGCATTTAGATGGTATGGAAAATGTAGAGGTCACCTCCTGATTTCTTTCTTCTGGTACCTCCTTTTCGTGAGGGCTATACAGCTATTTTCAGGCTGGCACCCCTTAAAAGACTGCCTCACAATTCAAAGAACAGCGAGAAAAGGGCCAGGAAGGTCATTCAGGGGGAAGCAGTTTGGATCACCTGTGAGCCTCTTCACAAAACACTTGGCTGTCCACTTCTCATTGAATGTCTCCAATGACAGGGAACTCTTTACCTCCCCCATAGAGTAACTTCTTTCATTTTGATTAGAAAGTTCATGTTTTGTTTAAAGAATGCTGATGGAGCATCTACAATGTGGCGGGAATTGCATTAATTAGGTGTGGGGGGATACAGTGATAAATTAAAAAGATGAGGTGCCCTGTGTCCTAGTGCAGGAGATAGACAGTAAGCAAATAAAGATAATATTTGGTGAAGATAGATTCTATGAGAAAAAATAAAACTAAGTAAAGAGCTAGAGACTGACAGGAGTGGTACCCTATTGGGAATAGCCAAGGAGGGCTCTCTGAGAAGAGGATATTTAAGCAGGTTCCTAAATGAAATTGTTTTTGATGTTACTCATAGCAACCCTGTATTGGGTTTCCGAGGAGCAGCTGGTGGGTTTAAACTGCCAACCTTGCAGTTCACAGTCCAGCTGATCCTACAGCTTCACAATTGTTGCTGCTGTTAAATGCCATTGAGTCAGTTCTCACCCACAGTGAGTGACCCTGTATAGGGTTTCCAAGGAACAGCTGGTGAGCTTGAACAACCAACTTTGTGGTTCAAAGCAACTTTGCAGTCCAGTGCATTAGCCCACAGCACCACACCAGAATTCCCTAGCACCACAATAAAGAGAACAAAATCTCATCAGTCGTATTTCTTATGTCTCCCCAACCTGTACATGTGAGTTGGTTTTTGAGCCAAGACCATTTCACCTCTGCTCCTTCCTATGAGGTTCATCTCATCATACTTTGTTCATTTCTCCACTGAATCCAGCTTGCTTCGAGACTTACAAAGCGGTATCCTTCCTAATGTGATCCACCCTTCTAGCTACATACTTATTCAAGTCAAAATGTCAGTTTGGATAAGCCTGTGGGGATGGAGCTTCAAGGCAAGCCTCCAAAAATTTCCTCTTAGGTGTTGAGTCATCAAGTCTCCCATGTTGTTAAGTGCCTTAGAGTAGGTTCCGACTCATAGTGACCCTGTAGAGGGTTTGAACCTCTGAACTTGCAGTTAGCAGTTCAGTGCTTATCCTACAGAGCCACCAGGACTCTTTTGTTGTTGTTAAGTACTGTCCAGTCAGTTCTGGACCATAGCAAGCCTGTATAGGGTTTCAAAGGAGTGGTTGGTGGGAATGAACCACAACCTCACGGTTCAGACAGACTTTGCAACGCAGCACATTAACCCACAGCACAACACCAGGATTCTCTTGTTGTTGTTAAGTACCATTGAGTCAATTCTGACCCATAGTGACCCTGTATAGGGTTTCCAAGGAGAAACTGGTGAGCTTGAACTACCAACCTTGCAGTTCAAACAACTTTGCAGTCTGATGCATTAGCCAACAGCACCACCCAGGATTCCTAGGACTCTCTTAGGTCCTTCTTTTTAGCTCTACATTTTCAAGATCATCTCTCTCAATGACGATGGAAATGTAATTATATTTGAATGATTTAGCTTTCTGTATGCCACCTGTGGACAGTATACCATCTATTCCAACTAGTAGACCAGAATGTACCTCAAGTTCATGCATCTTGAACATGACATTAATTGACCAACTTAGAGGCCTTCATCTACTACAGTTGACTTGTAACTCAAGGGCCTAATCATCTTTTTATCTTCCATGCACAGTACAATGCCTGGCAATTCATAGGTGTTCAATAAATGTTTATTGAATAAATATATATGTAAGTGTTATAAAAGATAGAAAAAAAATCACCAAATGAAATCTGTAATCTGGCATCACTAGGCTTATGATTTTTCCATCTCATGGTATTCCAGTTAACTGTTGCTTTGTAACAAAACACCCAAACCTTAGTGACATAAGACAACTACATTTCTTTTACTCTTGAATCTGCCATTTGGACAGGGCCAACTTGTCTCTGCTCTACTTGGCATTAGCAGGGGTAGTTCAAAAGCTCACTCACTTGCACTTCTAGTGATTGATGTTGGCTAGCGTCTCTGACCTTAGGGGAAACTGAGGCTGCAATGCCTGCATGTGGTTTTTCCTTGGAGATGCTCTGTTTTCTCCCAGTATGGAGGCAATCCGACAGAGAAAGAAAAAGAAACACAGAGCGAGACAGGAAGAAGCTATCTGGACTTTTATGGCCTAGTCCTATAAATCTAATTTCTACCACATTTTATTCCCTAGAAAAAAGTCACTAGGGCCAGTCCATGTTAAAAATTGGTGGAGGACTTATATGAAATATCTAGAATAGACAAATGTATGGAGACCAACATTGATTAGTAATTACTATGGGCAGGTAGGAGGGGGAAGTGAGGAGATATTGTTTTAAGGAGTAATAAAAAAATAAATTAAAAGGATAGTGGTAATATTGTTGTTGTTAGGTGCCATCGAGTCAGCTCTAACTCATAGTGACCAAATGACAACACAACAAAACATTGCCCAGTCCTTTGTCATCCTCACAATTGTTGGCATTGATAGTGGAGATGGTTGTGTGGAATCAATATCACTGAACTGTGCATGTGAAGGTGGAGGAAGTTGCAAAAAAATTTTATTTTAAAATAAATTTTATTTTTAAATTTTGTTGTTGTTGATGATGATGACATAGTAAAACATGTTTCAATGAATAGTTTCTAAAACTCAGTGGCCTTGATGTCATTTTTGAATGTATGCAACCACTCTTACACTCTTTGTCTGAATTGTTCCTCCCGTCACATTACCCTAAACTCACTGCCCCTAACCCAAGGCCATTGCCTTTGGATTATTTCCCTCTCATAGTGACCCTATAGGATAGGGTAGAACTGCCCTGCAGGGTTTCCAAGGCTTTACAGAAGCAGACTCCCACATCTTCCTCCTACAGAGTTGCTGCTGGGTTCAAAACCCCAGTTTTTGGTTGGCAGACAGCATTTAACCACTGCTCCATCTCTGCTCCTTTTCTGCCTTCTAGGTTCATATCTAAAGAGCTCTGGTAGCGTAGTGGCTACAAATCAGGCTGCGACCCGCAAGGTCAGCAGTTTGAAATTACCAGCTGTTCCACGGGAGAAAGATGAGGTTTTCTGCTCCCATAAAGATTTACAGCCTCGGAAACCCTGTACAGGATCGCTTTGAGTTGGAACCGACTCCATGGCACATAACCACCACCACCAGGTTCATATCTAAGGATTCCTGGTAGCATAGTGGTTATGAACTGGGCTGCTAGCCACAAGGTCAGCAGTTCAAATCTTGCTCCACGGGAAAAAGATGAGGTTTTCTGCTCCCACAAAGATTTACAGTCTCGGAAACCCCCTCTAGGGGCACTAGGAGTTGGGATTGACCCCACAGCACACAGTCACCATGACCAACACCAAGGTTCATATCTAATTTTCAAGATGAGGTTGTCAATTTGATTCCATATAGTTATTTAAAAAGCTCAAGGCAGACATGTTTTATTAGTTAAACTATTATATGGTTTTAAGAAAACTTCAGGAAATATTTTTAGCTTAAGCTTTAAGAATTATTTCAGGGCAATAGTTTCAGGGTTCTTCCAGTCTCCAAGACTCTAAAAAATCTGGAGTCCATGAGAATTTGAAATTCTGTTCTGTATTTTCTTCCTTTTTGTTAATATTCTTCTATGGGAGATTTGATCAAAATGTTCAGTAGTGGTGGGGGCTACTACCAGTTCTTCTGGTACCATGGCAAAGAAGGAAGTTGTTAATGCAGACAATTAGACACACATTTTGTTTTCTCCTTCTAGTGCTGACTCTCCTTCCTGTTGCCTCAGGCCAATAGAGACCAATTCTTGTGCTGCTTTTAAGATAAGGTAGAATGGAAACATTAAGCACATTAGGTCACTTACCTGAATGTCCCTTGAAACCATGACCCTAAGCCTCCAAACCAAGAAACCAAATCCTGTGAAGTATTTGGTTGTACATAGGCAAGCTCACCAGCTACTCTTCTTTTTTTTTTCCCTGTTGCTAATATGTCTATCACACAATTTTTGTGAATTCAAGTTTTTACAGGTGTAAAATTTATTGACAGCACTCACCATAGGTACCTAAAGGTCGGCTGTTCAAGCTTACCAGCAGCTCCTCGGAAACCCTATATAGAGTTGCTATGAGTTGGAACCAACTCCACAATACTTAACAACAACAACTACAATCAATTGTGCTACCCTACCTTAATCAATGCAGTTTTCCCATCATTGAATATCCTACTGAATTTAGAGGCTATTTCAAGAATAGAATTAACACACTGAACATTAGTGACATCAAGGCTATAATACATGAAGAAACACAAGGTTATTTAAAAGACAGGAACAAAAGAAAGGATTAAAATGGATGTCAGAAAAGACTCTTGAACTTAGTCTTGAACATAAATGCTAAAACGAGTGGATAAAAGGATGAAGTAAAAGATGATGAACAGAAGATTTCAAAGGACAAGTCAAGATGATGAAGTATTATAATGAAATGTACAAAGACCTGGAGTTAGAAATCAAAAGAAAATAACATGCTCTGCATTTCTCAAGCTGAAAGAACTGAAGAACAAATTGAATGTATAAAAAAAACAAAGCTCCAGAAACTGATGAGTACCAATTGAGATGCTTCAACAAACAGATGAACGCAGGAAGCACTCATTTGTCTATTCCAAGAAATTTGGAAAACAGCTACCTGGTCACCTGACTAGAAGAGATCCACATTTGTGCTCATTCAAAAGAAAAAACGATATAATAGAATATGGAAATTATCATACAATATCATTTAACATCACATACAAATGACATTTTGCTGAGGATAATTCAAAAATGGTTGCAGCAATACATCAACAAGTTGTTGGTGTTGCTGTTAAGTGCCATCGACTCGGTTCTGACTCCAAGGAGCAGCTGGTGAGTTTGAACCACTGAAAATTCCAACCAGATTCAGAAAAGGATGTGGAATGAGAGATGTCATTGCTGATGTCAGATGGATCTTGGCTAAAAGCAGAGACTGCCAGAAAAAATGTTTACTTGTGTTTTATTTACTATAAAAAAGCATTTTATTATGTGGACTATGACAAATTATGGATAACAATATGAAGAATGGGTATTCCAGAGCACTTAATTATGTTCATGAGGAATCTGTATATAGACCAAGAAGCAGTTGTTCAAACATAACAAGGGTATGATCTGGGGTTTAAATCAGGAAAGACGCACATCGGGTTTATGTCTTTTCATCATACTTATTCAGTCTGTATGCTGAGCAAATACAGGCAGTTCCTAGGTTACAAACAATATCTGTTCCTAACTGGGTCTTAACAGTGTGTAGGTCAGTTGGGCAGGTACATGCAGTTCTTATTTAGTCTTACGTTATTGCAAGAAAAGGCTCTAAGCATTTCCCATTATTTAAAAGCTACACATGCAGCAAGTGAAGGTGATTATAATAAAGAATTTGTTGCATGTAAGGGCCGGTTCAATAATTTCAAAGTGAGACAAATTTACATAACATTAAAGCAGGCCTTCAGAAATAGTGGTATGCTGCTCAAAGATGGCAGCCAAACTGAGTGTGTGTAGCTTTCCAATAATCTAATCGTATGCTTTGGGTTCCTGAAAGAGTTCACTACAACTCTCTTGAATCTCCCATTCCAGAGCTTTGGCCTATAATATTTCCTATTCCCTAAATTGTAAAAATCCTAGTATGTGCCTGTTTCTTTACATTAACCATGACAGAACCAATTTGAAGCCCTGCATTAAAGGGCAAGTAGAATATTTGGGTAAATTGGACATCTGTAACCCAACAACTGTTTATAATCCCCGAAGTGAGATTTTATGAAGAACTCTGCATCAGAACTGAAGGAAGACTCATTAACAACTTGTAATATGGAGATGATATAACCTTGCTTGCTGAAAACCAAGCGGACTTGAAGCACTTACTGATGAAGATCCAAGACCACACTTCAACATAAAAAAAATAAAAATCTTTACAACTGGACCAATAATCAACATCATGATAAACAAAGAAAAGATTGAAGTTGTCAAAGATTTAATTTTACTTGAATTCATGGTCAAGGCCCATAGAAGCAGCAATCAAGAAAGCAAACAATGTATTGCACTGGGGAAATCTGTTGCAAGAGACCTCTTCAAAGTCACTCTGAGGACTAAGGTGAGTCTGACCCAAGCCCTGGTCTTTTCAACTGCTTCATATGCATTTGAAAGCCAGGCAATGAATAAGAAAGACCAGAGAAAAACTGAGGTCTTTGAAATCCTGATGCTGTAGAAGAATATTAAATTACTGTGGACTATCAGAAGGAGCATAGTAGTTATGAATCGGACTGTGAACCACAAGGTCAGTAGTTTGAAACTACCAGCTGCTCCGCAGGAGAAAGATGAGGCGTTCTGCAACCCTGTGCTGGGTCACTATGAGTCAGAACTGACTCCACAGCACATAACAACAATCAGAAGAACTAACAAATTTGTTTTGGAAAAAATACATGTAGGATGTTCCTTAGGAGTAAGGATGGTGACACTTTATGTTACATACTTTGGACATGTGATCAAGTGAGACAAGTACCTGGAAAAGAACATCATTTTTATTAAAGTTGTTAGGTGCCATTGAGTCGGTACCAATTCATAACAACCCTATGCACAGCAGAACAAAACACTGCCCGGTCCTGGGCCAACCTCACCATCATTGCCGCCTGAGCCCATTGATGCTGCCACTTTGCCAATCCATCTTGCTGGGGGTCTTCCTCTTTTTCTCTGACCCTCCACCTTACTAAACACGATATCATTCTCCAGTGACTGGTCCTTCCTGACAATATGTCCGAAGTATGAGAGACAAAGTTTGGCCATCCTGGCCTCCAAGGAGAACTCTGGCTGCACTTCTTCCAACACAGATCTGTTTGTTCTTTTGGCAGCACATGGCACTTTCAATATTCTCCTCCAACACCATAACTCAAAAGCATTTGCTAAAGTGGAAGGTCAGAAGACAAAAGAGGAAGACCCTTAACAAGATGGACTCACACAGCGGCTGTACCAATTGACTCAAGCATAGCAGCAGCTGTGAAGATGGTGCAGAACCAGGTGTTTCACTCTGTTGTACACAGGGCTGCTGTGAGTCAGACCAACTCGATGGCACCTAACAACAACAAGCAACAAATGTCAAAAAGACTGCCTGCTTATATTCCGGAGTGATTTTGTATACATCCCTCCACCCCCCACCCAAAAAAACAAACAAACAATAAAAAAACAGAGGTAATAGAAGCAAATACTGTTGAATGATGGTGCACAGAGGAGTTTGTAATCATTGCAGTGAAATGATGAGTGTAAAAGTGATGCTCCCCCATGTAGACTAATCACTCAATCCACAATAAAAACTTAAAAAAAATTTTTTTTTAAAAAAAGACTGCCTGCTTTCTGAGAGTTGGACCACACGCTGCACGAAGGAAGAATGAGGGTTGTCTGCAAGCCTGCTTAAATCTCCTTTGTTTGAGAATCCTGCTTGCTTGCTTCTCTTAAATTTGAAACCATGTTTCCACGCCTGTATTTAAAAGAAACAGATTCCTTTGTTTTCTAAACAAACAGAAGTTGGAATTGGAGTTCACCAAGGGTCCTTGAAATTTCTGCCCCAAAGATAGTAATTTTAATATTTATTGTAGGATTTCAGCTAGAGGACTACTCACTGAGTGAACCATATTAAAACTTAGACACTATGGAATCAGTTCTGTCTCCTAGTGACCCTACAGGGCAGAGCAGATCTACACCAGAGAGTTTCTGAGGCTGTGGATCTTTATGGAAGTTGGTTACTTCATTGTTCTTCCAGGGAGCCACTGATGGGTTCAAACTGGCTGCACCACTTGACACTTAGAGAAATTGAATATTTCCATGTTCAGGACAAAGATGGGAGCCAGGAAAGTAATGCATATATAATTCTGAAAAGGAATCAAGTACCAGTGAAGTACTTCAAAATTCACTTGTCTCAGGCTTACTGGTTACTTAGAGACTGGTGGGACCCTGAGAGTATGACCTTTAGTCACCCTTCACACCGTAAATGAACTCACCCCATGGTTCAATTTTCAGCCAAACAATAGGCTTATAAGGGGGATAACAATAAGCACATCTTAGCATAATCAATCATTTGAGATCAAAAGGGCAGCATTTACCCAAAGGCAAAATTCAGAAGGCTTAGAAAAGGAGGAATCGGACACTGAAAACACAGGGAAGAAGTGGTATAAATGATGTTGCAATGCAGAGATAACAATTTAACACATTAAAAAATGCATATGAACTGTGAATGGAAAACAATAAAAAGTCTGTTTTCTTTAAAATAAAGCTACTGTCTCTGAATGTTCTGATATTTTTATGCTCAAGTTTGGCAAACCCTTCAACAGTATATGGTAGAGATTGCTCCAAGCACATTCAACCTCACTTTTTTTCTTCCTGGGCACTCAACTAGACAATATTTCCAACCCTCCTTTGCCATAAGAAAAACCAAAATGGAAGAACACATTCAGCACTTCTCAAGCTCAAGTCTGTACTTGAAATATTGAAAGATTCTATGGCCAAAATATTGAACGATGCAGGAAGTATCAAAAGAAAATGGAAGGAATGCACAGAGTCACTATACTAAAAAGAATTGGTCGATGTTCAACCACTTCAGGAGGCAGCATAAGACTAAGAACCAATGGTGTTGAAGGAAGACGTCCAAGCTGCACCAAAGGCATTAGCAAAATACAAGGTTCCAGGAATTGATGGAATACTAATTGAAATGTTTCAACAAACTAATGCAACTCAAGGAGTACTCATTAGTCTATGCCAAGAAATTTGGAAGACAGTTACTTGGTCAACTGACTGGAAAAGATTCATATTTGTGCCCATTCCAAAGAAAGGTGACCCAACAGAATGTGGAAATTACTGAACAATATCATTAATATCACATGCAAGTAAAATTTTGCTGAATATAATTGCAGCAGTATATTGACAGAGAACTGCCAGAAATTCAAGCTGGATACAGAAGAGGACATGGAACCAGGGATACCATTGTTGATGTCGGATGCATCTTGGCTGAACGCAGAGAATACCAGAAAAATGTTTACTTGTGTTTTATTGACTATACAAAAGCATTCGACTGTGTGGATCAAAACAAACTATGGATAATATTGCAAAGAATGGGTATGCCAGAACACTTAATTGTGCTCATGAGGAACATAAACCAAGAGGCAGTCATTCAATCAGAACAAAGAGATACCACGTGGTTTTAAAGAAGAAAGGTGTGCGTCAGGGTTATCTCCTTTCACCATGCTGATTCCATCTGTATGCTAAGCAAATAATAAGAGAAGCTGAATTTTATGAAGAAGAACATGGTATCAGAATCAGAGGATGACTCATTAATAACCTTCAATATGCAGATGACACTACCTTGCTTGCTGAACTCAAAAAGGGCTTAAACCTGCATCAAAGGCTTAGTGAAAAATTTGCTGATGGAGACCAAAGAATATAAGTTTCAGTATGGAATACAACTCAATATAAAGAAAACAAAAATCCTCACAACTGGACCCATAAACAGCATCCTGATAAGTGAAGAAAAGAATGAAGTTGTCAAGGATTTCATTTTCCTTGGATCCACAATCAAGGTCATGGAAGGGAAGGAGTAGTCTAGAAGTCAAACTACATACTTCATTGGACAAATATATTACAAAAAACCTATTTAAAGTGTTAAGGAACAAAGATGTTACTTTGAGAACTAAGGTGCATCTGATGAAAGCCAAGGTATTTTCAATCACCTCATATACATATGAAAAATGGACAATGAATAAGGAAGACCAATGAAGAATTGATACATTTAAATCGTGATGTTGGCAAAGAATATTGAAAGTACCATGACTGCCAAAAGAACAAACAAATCTGTGTTGGAAGAAGCCAGAATGTTCCTTAGAAGTGAGGATAGTGAAACTTCATTTCTTGTACTTTGGACATACTGTCAGAAGGGAGCAGTCCCTGGAAAAGAACATCATGTTGCTAAAGTGATCAGTGAAAAAGAAGAAGACTCCCAAGGAGACAGATTGACACAGTGACAGAAACAATGGGCTCAAACATAACAATTGTGAGGATGGGGCAAGACTAGGCAGTGTTTCCTTCTGTTGTGCATAGGGTCCTGTGATTCAGAGCCAACAAATAAAACATCATTAGATGAGACCAAGTGACTGAGAACTGGCCAAAGAAGTAAAGACAGAAGTGATGGAGATTATTCCCATGCCTAAATCCTAACAACGTCCATGTAGTCCTTCATTCTCCACTTCTTTTTCCCCCATCCAATGGCTAGATGGAATGACTTCCAGAACCTAGAGAGGGCAGTCACATAAAAGAAGGAACCTGGAAACCTGAATCATTACATGGAGGAAAGCTGCCTGACCAGGAACACCAACACAGAATGTTGTTAACTGAGCGGTAAATAATTACTGTAGAAACCCACTTTGGGACTGTTTGTATTCCCTGACTGTGAAGTTGGATAATTAATTGTTCAGGGAATATTCATGCATCTCCCTGTCCACCATGGGTGGAATATTACCTGCCCTAAACCATTGATATTGAACTTGGACTTACTATCTGCTTTGGCCAATGTGATGCTAGGACATGATGCTAGCAAAAACCCAATGTACATTTATACACACTTGAACATTTTCATAATCTTTGAAATACAGCTCTTTTATGAGTGAAGCATGGCATCCTACCTAGAAAAGCAGCAACAGCAGAGACGATGGCATAGAGAGATAAAGCAGCTGAAGACTCTAGGCCCATGGACTGAGGAAGGCTGTGTGCCTGCGGGCAGGAGGCTGGCTTGCAGAATATGCCCTTTGGATATTTAAATAAATATATATTTGTTTTGTATGTGTATATCATATATTTTTGCTTTGTTCATTGATGTAGAATAAGATGTTAAAGGGAAGCCACATGGTGGAAGCAAGATAACAGTTGTTGCCAGGAGGGGAAAGTAATCATTGAGATGAAACAAAATGTATGATTGATTAAAAGGAAAGCTGATGATCTTGTCTGTTTACCTTCATTCAACTCACAATAAAAAGTTGAAGAAAGAAAAGAAATACAGCTCTCTTTTGTCATCATTCAGGGAAGAATAAGCTCCAGCTAACCCCTTGGTTAGAGAGGATGAGACCTATGGAGTAGACCTGGATTCAATCCAAGGTTTAGAATCAGGTATAGCTTAGACCAGCCCAGCACCAGCTGACCCTACAGATAATGATTATTTTAAGCTATTTGTTTGGGAGCAATTTGTTTTATAGCATTTTTGTGACAGTGGTTGTCTGATAACACAAAACAAAGTGGGAATGTAAAATTTAATGAGGCTATTTTAAACATACACTTGACGCCTGTTCTTTACCTCATTTAAGCTTTTTGTTGGTGGTGATGTGTGCTGAGTCAAAGGTCGACTTATAACAACCCTACATGGCAGAGTACAATTACTCCAGAGGGTTTCTTATGCTGTAATCTTTATGGCAGGGTCCTAGTGTGGCGCTGCAGGTTAATGCACTGGACTGCCTGGTCAGTTTGAACCACAAGGTCAGCGGTTCAAGCTCATCAGCCACTCCTCAGAAACCTTATACAGGCTCTCTATGAGTCAGAACCAACTCCACGGCACTTCACGACAACAAGAAGTTTTTATGGGAGCAGGTCACTAGGTTTTTTCTCCTACTGAGTGGCTGGAGGGTTCCAGTAAGGAGCTCTGGTACCGTAGTGGTTATGAATCGGGCTGTGAGCCTTAAGGTCAGCAGTTTGAAACTACCAGCTGTTCAGCTAGAGAAAGATGAGGCTTTCTGCTCCCATAAAGATTTATAGCCCGGGAAACCTTGTGCAGGGTCGCTATGGGTTGGAACCAACTCCATGGCACATAACAACACCCTTACAGTTATCAGCTGAGCACTTTAGCATTGCCAACAAAAACCCAAAACCCACTGTCATGGACTCTAATTCTGACTCAGAGCCATCCTAAAGGACACAGAACTACCCCCACAGGATTCCCAAGTCTGACAATATTTACAGAAGAAGACTGCAAATCTTCAAAGGAGGCAGAGCAGCTTGTAGGTTTGAACCTTTAACTTTCCAGTAGAGTGCTTAACCACTGCACCATCAGGGTTAAGCTTTATAAAACTTATTTCGGCTTTATGAAACAAAAACCCACTGCCCTCCAAAAGAGTCTGACTCACAGTGACACTCTGAGTTTAAGATTTATACCAACCCTATTTTGCAGAAACGGAGGCACAGGAAAAGACTTGCACAGGGTCACACATGGAGTTTGGTTTATCAGATTCATAATCCTAAACTTTTACTACTGTCCCAAATACACTGAAGGAATGTGAGGAAAGTAGGCGAGATTAGGAAAGGATTGGACAGAATTCAGGTTATTTTCACCAAGCCCCACTATAACGGAGCTTGGTAATAATATTCCTTGACACTTTAACTTACTGTTCAGGACAAATAAAACAATAACTAGCTTCACCTCGTGTGGGTTGTTAATTTATGGAATTTATTACCTAAAGATGTTGCACAAACTGAAAGATTTGAATAGGGCTACAAAGGGTTAATAAGAAGACCAGGGACATTTCCAGGAATTTGGGTGCAATCGTCTTTAAGAAGGAAAACCACTCCCTCCGACTGAATTCCTAGGAGGCCTCTGAAAGACCTCAGACCTCTCGGGACTCCCAGCTCCCACCACTAACCTTCAGACAATGCAAGTAACAAGCATTTAAGAAGCCCTGGCCGCCATGGTTTCTGCAGGACCCGCCCAGTTGAGGATGGGGGACAAGAGGGAAACTGGCCCCTAACCTGAGCAAACAGCACTAGAACCCTATTTGGTCTCCTCCCCTGCAGCTCTAAAATCCTCGGTTCCCACTCTGTAAGACAACGTAAAGGCTCAGACTCCGCGAAATGAGGAAAAGTGTGGGCGGGGAAGGGTCTGCAGAGGCTTAGATAACAGAGATGGGGGCCGCACTAGGTAGGGTGTCTCCAGCAGAGATTGCTGCAGAGCAGGCGCACGCTCACAAATCTACACCCACAACTACAAACACACACTAACGCACGAACAAACCACACAAACTCTCCCGCCGGCCTCCACGCCCTTTCTGCTGGAAGCAGCAGATTCCAGAGTGGGGAGGAGTGGAACCCCAGAAGGAAACCCGGGGCTATGTCGCCAGAGGCGTCCATCCTGGAAGCGCCTATAGTATCTACACCAGAGCAGGGCGAGCTGGGGGGAACTGGGTGTTTGGGCTCGCAGCGCGAGAGGAGAAGTATCCAGCCCCGCCAGCAGACTAAAGAAGGGCGAGGCGCGGAGGAGAGCAGCCAGTGCTGCCCCCGCCCCTCCGATGCCAGCACCGCCCCCGCTGCGGCGGGCGTTGGGCGGGGCGGGGTGCGGCGTATATAAAGCGAGGAGCGGGCGCCACTCTTTTGTCTCTTGCTGCAGCAACAAGAGTCGGAGTGTCCACAGCTTTAGCTGGGAGCGGGACGCCAGGGTGAGCTCTGCGCTGGGGTGGGGGCCTGACTGTGGTGGGGCCCGAACCGGTGCGTGCGGCAAGCGCGCTGCAGCCGCAACAGGCGCCCTTCCCCGACTGGACGCCGGGGCCGGCTACTTCCCGGGCTACAGAGGGGTTGTGGGGCGCGGCCAGACCCTCGGCCTTGGGCTGCCGGGAACGCCCAGACAGGAGTGCCACGTCGAGAGACGTTGGCCATGAGCGTGGAGGGGGACCCTGGCCCCCAGCCTCGCTGCTCCGGGCCAACAGCTTTGGTTTGCCTACTAGGATTGTCTTAAGAAAATGGCAGACAAGCCAGACATGGGGGAAATCGCCAGCTTCGATAAAGCCAAGCTGAAGAAAACGGAGACGCAGGAGAAGAACACCCTGCCGACCAAAGAGAGTGAGTGCGCCCCCGCCTACCGATCTTTGGGCCCCCCAGTCTCCACCCCCGATTCTTGGACCCCCCAGCCCAACCCCCCAACCCGCCCTTCTCCTACCAACCCAGGACCCCGCCCATGCCCCCCGATCTGGGCAGTCCCAGTCACCCTCTGTATTACACGAAATGCCTTGTCTTGCCAGCCCCAAGCCTCTTTCTTAATTCCCAGACCTCGTGGGTGCCTCGCCCACACCAGGTTTGTGTATGGTTGGAGATTTGCAAGGTGTCCTCTTCCCCCTCTCCACAGCCATTGAGCAGGAGAAGAGGAGTGAAATTTCCTAATCCTGGAGGATTCTCTACCCCCATCATCTTCGAAATCCCAGTCGTAATGTGGAGGAAGAGCCACCTGCAAGATGGACACGAGTGACAAGCTGCACTGTGAACCCGGGCACTCCGCGCCGATGCCACCCATCGGTCTACGGGTCTCTGAAGGGACTACCAAATCCTCCGGTTTGCCCTGGGATATTATAGAAAATTATTTGTATGATTAATGAAAATAAAACACAACTCGTGGCATGGCTGGCGTGGTCTGAGTCTCTTCGTTGAGCATGCATGGGCAGTGCTGTTGCAGCAAAGCTCCGGAGTAGGAGTTCCTGCCGCAGAGAGGGAAGGAGGGGGTCGAGCAAAAATGACTGACTCTGAGGGACCGTGTTTTAATTTTTACTTTGCCTGTTTCTCCATATGATTTTATTGGGTTTATCAGCTCTTTCTTATAATGCAGCCCTTATAAAATCCATGTAAAATTAAACCCACTTTGTCATTCCTGGAAGTTGCTTTGGAGAATGCATTTTTCAAAAGAGCAGGATTTGGTTTTGATAAGATTTTCTACTCACTGTTTCCCTCTGGCCTCTTCATAGCTCTGATTCACACCCGGAG
The DNA here is from genome assembly GCF_000296735.1 of Chrysochloris asiatica. Lineage (NCBI taxonomy): Eukaryota > Metazoa > Chordata > Mammalia > Afrosoricida > Chrysochloridae > Chrysochloris > Chrysochloris asiatica. Next base: position 10,966,602 of record NW_006408611.1, read on the forward strand.
AGAACAGTGGTTTAAATACTGTAAAAAAAACCCAAATCTGCAATCTTGAAAACTGAGGTCAAAAGGTCTCCAAAAGGCCTTCTTTTAGAGTTTAAAAGAGGAGGCATTAGAACAAAAACAAATGGAATCTAAACAGCATCTGGCCTGGATGAGCCATGGAGGACAGCTTAGCTTTTTGTCCTTTAGCTCTAACTCCAAACCCTCCACAAAAGCATTAGCCATTAGAGGGAGCAGTCTGCTGTGCTGAGACTGGCGGGAGAGAGATGGGAATGTGGAAGGAGAGCTAATACCGGCAGCATAGTCCCCAGAGTCACACCCTGTGAACCTTGGGGAAGGGATGAGGGGAACAAGCCCAGACGGACCTTGGGGAGGGAGTTCCTGGTGCTCAGGAGCAGAAGAAACAGGCTTGTGATCCCAGGAGTACTTTTCTTTAAAGAAAGAGGCAGGAAAAGCACCCATTTTCACCTACTGCTGAGGGCATCTAATGTGCATGAGTTCTGAGCCAGTGGATGAGACAGGCAGCCCCACCAGACCAGAGCGAAGAACACTGAGGGAACTATACTGGTTTTGACCATCAGGCCTGTGCTGTCAGAGGGCAAGTAGGCCCCAAAGAGGAGAAATAAAGGAGGAAAATGCATTAGAGGCCATCCAGATGAAGGATGTGTTAGGAGCTTTAATTCTTAACTCAGGGAGGTGTGAATATCATCTCCATTTTACAGAAGGAGAAGCAGATTCAAAATGCAAAAGAAATTTATTAAAGTCGCAGAGCCAGTGATCAGTGGAGCCAGGATTCAAGGCAAAGTGGTTTTGGGAATCCTCTTGTAGTGCTATAGGATAAGCATTAGACTGCTAAGCATAAGGTCAATAAGCGGTTCAAACCCACCAGCTGCTCCTCAGAAACCCTATACAGGCTGTTTGAGTTGAACTGCCTCAAGGACACTCAACAACCACACAACTTGATATTTCGGGCATCTATTTTGTCAAACTTACTACTCCCTTCTCTCAGTGTATTGTAATAGACCCTACTGGAAGGTTAAAAATGTAAAAAAAAAAAAAAACCACAGGAAATCACTTCTGCATCAAACCCTAGCTGGCACAGTGTGTCTGCTGGTGAGAAGAACTTTTTGAGAGTCCGTGTGCTGAGAGAGGGACTGAGAATGCCATGGCGGTCTAAGAAGGCCCCCAGGAAAGGGGGCCTTTGAACATGGACTTGGAAGGATGTGAGGAAGGGAAATGATACCTGAGGAGATGACATAAAGGGTTCTGGGTAGAAGGAACAGCATGTGCTTGAGGAGCATTTGTTAAGTGCTTTGAATCTGTTCCAAGTCATGTTGTTAGGTGTCGTTGAGTCGGTTCTGACTCATAACAACCCTACATATTTCCAAGGGGTGGCTGGTGAGTTTGAACCCCTGATCTTGTGGTTCAAATCAGTTTTGCAATCCGGTGCTTATCCTACAGTGACACACCAGGGCTCCTTGAAGAGCATAGGGAAGAGCAAAAAGACCCTTGGGTTGGAATGGAGTGAGTGAAGGGGAAGGAAACAAGGTATGTGTCACAGGGTGGGAGATGGGAGAGGGAGAGACCGATGAGAGCCTTAAGCTCCCTAAAAATTTAAGAAGACTGAAATCAAGAGACTCAACAGTTATTTTGCTTTTCCACTCTTGAGGCAATAAACTAAGTGGGCACTGGTATAGAAAGGACAAGTGGATGGTGGAAGATGGGTGAGGTATTATTTCAGAAATCTCATCCTACCCTATATGGTTTATAAGGTAAACCTAGCAGGCCCCATCCCATCTCGGACCAGGAGCACTTATCTAGACATCTTGCTACCTAAACATTAAAACCCCAGAGAAACCCAGCCTTAAGGCCACACGTGTGCTGAGAGGCCCTGCCTCTCTACTGTTGACTGATCCTCTGGTATCTTATGAGATCACAGAAGGCTTCATGGAGAAGGAGGCACAGAGCCCGACCTCGAGTGTCAGAAGCACACCAGTCCCACTCTTTTCCATCTCTTACTTATCCTGCCATTTTTATTACTTATCATCTGGGAATATTGGCGCCCTTTGGAGAATTATAGGAGTCCTAGTGTGGTGCCATGGCTAATGCATCAGACTGCAAAGTCGTTTGAATTACAAGATCGGTGGTTCAAGCTCACCAGCTGCTCTTTGGAAACCCTATACAAGATCGCTATGGGTTGGAATCAACTCAATGGCACTTAACAACAACAATAACTGGGTAGCGCTGTGGCTCCATACAGTAAGCACCGGACTATGCACCACAAGTCTGCAGTTCAAGCCCACCAGTCCATCTAAAGTAAAAGATGAAACTTTTTGCTCCCACAAAGATTCAAAGTCTTAGAAACCCTATACTGGGTTGCTCTGAGTTGGAACCAACTCAACGGCACTTGACAACAGCAACAACAACTGGGTATTGCAAACAGTTGATCTCTCAGCTACTAACCTGAAGTTTGGTGGTTAGACCCCACTCAGAGTGACTCACAAAGAATGCCTAGTGATCTGCTTCCAAAATTTGATCACAGTCATGAAAACCTATGGAGCGCAGTCCTATTCTACAACACAAGGAGTCGTCATGATTTAGAATTGACTGGATGGCAACCAGATTGGGAAGATTGTATTGAATTACTGATTTATGTCTTTTCCTCCTGAGAATTCAGGAACCAATTATTAATCCAATTACAAATTGGTTGAGACTTGTTCTGGAGCTAAAATACAAGTTTAAACACACTGAATTTCCAATTTCATTTGCCTATTTCAAACCCAAGACTAGCTTCAACAATGAGATCTCTTTGAATAGGCTTCAGGGCTTCAGAGTTTGGTGCCCCAGTGTGCTCAGGACTACAGAAGGTCCCCAGACCTGCCTCCTATCTCCTGGACCTGAGTCCCTCATCCAGTCCCTAGGCATGGGCTAAGTCCCTGGTATCTGTCAGGCATTATTCTTGGTGCTAGGAAAACAGATAAAGAGGACCCTGAAAAGAACCCTGTTCTGCCCTCCACGTGGTTAAGATTAGGAATAGGACCCAATCTCTCGTCCCAACATTTCACAATCCTACAGTTCTCTGCCTCACACTTCTCTTGCCCTCAAGCAAACACCCTCTCTTTTCAGACAATATTAGATGCTCCAGTTTTCATGTCTTCCCCACAAACCCCTAAAGCATCTTTCTATTTCTTCCCTAGAGTCATCTCCCTATTTTTCATTTGTTGCATGATCAGAACTAGGACTTTCATTTAAATGAATAGTGTTTTGTTTTGTAAGTGTACATCAAATATTTTTGCCTTGTTCATTTGTGAGATAGAAGGTATAAATGGAGAGCCACAGGGAGGAAGTAGGATAACTGTCCATCAACAGAATAGATAAACAAAAGTGACCTATTTATACAGTGGGTTACCACTCCAACAGTGAAAAGGAACCAAGTACTCATGTCTGGTGATACTATATGATTCTATTTAGACGACATTCTAGAAAAAGCAAAGCTAATTTTTGATGATAAAAGTCAAAACCTTCCAATGCAATGAAACTATGAGTGTAAAACCGATGTTCTCCCATGTAAACTATCACTCAATTCACAATAACAACTTTAAGGGAAAAAAATAGTCAAAACCCTCTGGTGATGAAAAGGTTATTTATGTTGATAGGGTGGTAGTTATGTGGTTGTGTACATGTGTAAAAAATTCATCAAGATGCCCACTGAGAAAATTATTCATGAGCTAAAGGGTAGACACATGCTAACACAGGTGACAGGGCAAGCAATATATAATAAGAAGGAGGCTTGTTGTTATGTGCCACGGAGTCGGTTCCAACTCATAGCAACCCTATACAGGGTTTCCGAGGCTATAAATCTTTAAGGGAGCAGAAAGCCTCATCTTTCTCTCTCAGAGCAGCTAGTAGTTTCAAACTGCTGACTGTGAGGTTAGCAGCCCAATGCTAGCAAATGAAAAATGAAGGTAACAGGAGACACAGAGGAATGTAATAGATAAAGTGAATAGAGGTAAATACTGGTACCTGTTGGTACCTGGAGGGGATTGCAGCCATGTAATGAAGCAAAGAATATGAATGTAAAAATGATCTGTTCTGAGAGCGGGACCCTACCCAGAGAAGCAGTGATGTCTGAAATTGAGCCAGAGATAATGACGTGGAGCGATGGAGCAGCTGGAGACTTTAGATCCAGAGAGGGAGAGCGACTGTGTGCTGAAGACCTGGGGGGTACTGGGAAAGGATTGCATGGAGGGGATTGTAACCATGGCAATGAGATGATATACCATGGAATGAATGTAAAACTAATGTTCTCCCATGTAAATTATCACATAATTCACAATAAAACATTAAAAAAAAAAAAAGATCTGTTCTGTAAACCTTCATTCAATTAATAATAAAAAGTTGAAAACAAATAATAAGTTGATTAAAACAGAAAATACCCATTGATGCTCTGCACACTGCAAGCACTGACTGTATGCTTGTTCTGTTTAAATGAAAAGATTTTTAAAATTTCATGAAGACCTAAAAATTCCCAGCTTTTAAGTCTCATATTATCAGTTCAGAGGAAAGAGCTGAACATTAAGCAAACCCTCTATTAGGTTTCAAAGAGCAACAGGAATTTCTCTGGGCCTTTTCTTCCTTCCTCCTCTCTACTGTTGAAGGTTTCCTCCATTTTGAGTGGTTCTCCGTGTCTTTTCTGATTAGTCAAATATCAAATATTAGTCATTCTTCATGGTTTTTTCAATTATCAGTTTCTTCATCAGCTCGGAGTCCTGGTATGGCGTTGTTGGATAATGCACTGGGCTCCAGAATCCACTTGAACCACAAGGCCGGCGGTTCAAGCTCACCAGCTGCTCCTTGGAAACCCTATACAAGGTCCCTATGAGTCCGAATTCGACTCTACGGCACTTAACACAACAAAAACAACTCATCACCGCACCTGTATTTCCAAAGACATTCTCTCTCTCTTCTTAACTCCTATCTGTACCTTCCTACTAATAATTTAGACATATATCAATTAGACTAAATGAAGAAGGGTCATTACAGTACTGATGACTCCCACAGTAGTCACTCAATATATGCATATAGCATTGCAACCGAAAGAGCACCAGGTCTCACCTGCTCCATCTTGACCATACTAAAGTTGAGTTGTCACCAAGCTATGTTGCTGTTTGTTCTATTGGCCAGTGACAGAGCCCAAGTATGATGTGCTTTTAGGAGTTAATGAAGGTTGAGGAAGTCAAACATTTACATTTTGCTTCCTGGGTCCCATCAAAGACACAATCCTATTATAGTGAGAGATGATACAGTTAACTCGCAATTGAGGCTATTGATGTTGTTGTTGTTGTTAGGTGCACCTTTGAGTTGGTACCGACCCATAGTGACCTGACACACAGCAGAACGAAACACTACACAATCCTACACCAACCTCACTACTGTTGCCACGCTTGAGTCTATCGATGCTGCCACTTGGCCAATCCATCTCGTTGGGGTTCTTCCTCTTTTTCTCTGACCCTCCACCTCACCAAACATGACATCATTCTCCAGTGACTGGTCCCTCCTGACAATATGTCCAAAGTATGAAAGATGAAGTTTGGCCATCTTGGCCTCCAAGGAGCACTCTGGCTGCACTTCTTCCAAAACTGATCTATTGGTTCTTTTGGCAGCCCATGGCACCTTCAATACTTTCCTCCAACACCATAACTCAAAAGCATCAATTCTTCTATGATCTTCCTTATTCAATGTCCAGCTTTCACATGCATATGAGATTAATGAAAACACCATGGCCTGGGTCAGGCACACCTTAGTCCTCAAGCTGACATCTTAGCTCTTCAACACTTTAAAACGGTCTTGTGCAGCAGATTTGCCTAATGCAATATGTCATTTGATTTCTTGACTGCTGCTTCCATGTGTGTTGATAGTTGATCCAAGAAGAATGAAGTCCTTGACAACTTCGATCTTTTCTCCGTTAATAAAAATGTTGTTTATTGGTCCAGTGGTGAGGATTTTT